>NC_056575.1:6852041-7194541 GCF_018340385.1 Cyprinus carpio
CTAAATATTAAGTGGCAGGTGTATTTAGTGACTCATGTAGAACCTTCATGGACAGCTTTTTATGCTTGCATTGCAAAGTACACTGTCCAAGTGGGTCTTCAAGGTCTGTGATCTGGCATTTGTCCTGACAAAGTCTTGTTCTTTTCACAGTCCAATTGGGGGGACACTCAAAAGTTAAACGCAGAGCACGAATTCTGAGTATGGGTCACCATACTTGGCTGTATGTCACGTCACTTGCTCACTTACTTAGGTTTAGGGGAATAAACAAAAATAAATCAATCAATAACAGCAGCAAAAAGGGTTTGGGTGACATGAGGGAGGATAAATAATGAGCGAATTTTCATTGGGCTGAAATTATTTTAATACATTTTCAGAATATAATATATTTGTATGTGAAGAAAAACTAAATTAAAAGATAATTTATCTAAATATCTAAAATGTATAAACTGGAATAAGGAAACTTGACAAAAAATGTAAACAATATATTAACAAAATAAAAAAAAAAAAAAAAAAAAACAAAAATACAAATTATATATATATATATATATATACATACACATATATATATATATATATATATAGATATATATATATATATATATTATATATATATATATATATATACATATATATTAAATAAAATTATTTGACCTTTGACCTGACCATGTTTTGCTTAAGTCTTATCTGACATTATCAAAATTAATTTGTTCTGACACAGTTTAACTTTGGGTTCTTGTCATATTTTATTGCCATTTTCTAAACTATAGCGAATAAACTATATATATAGTTTTTTACATTTGTGTGTGTGTGTGTATGTACGTGTATATATATATATATATATACATTCATTAAAACCTGATCATTTTATATCAGGTTTGGGTGATATCATCTCGGTGTATTGTGAAATGAGTTTATGTTCATCATAATCCATGCCATGTTCTGCCTCTGGTTCTTTTGCTAAATTTGAATGCAATCTCTCCTGCAAGTCAAGGTGACCATGGAACCTCATTAATGTTGCATTGCTTTAGGCTAATTGTTCCCTTCTCTGATCTCTCTCGGTCTCTCGCTCTGATTTACTTTAAGGGCTTCCTGCGCTACCGCATCGCAAGGTCGAGCGAATGTGTTTACTGAACATCAGAGGTTTTTCCACCGTCAGGTCTTTTTTTTTAGCCATGCTGAGTCAGACCTGAAATTGACATTTTGCCGTGAAACTGCAACTTTCTTCTCTAAAGTAATTTGTCTGTTCATAGTGAAAAAGAACATGCAGCACGACTGAACACAATCATAGTCAATCAGAACATACTGTATCTGATGCTGAATATATTACGATCTGGCAGAACTCAGCAGAAGCAGAAGCAAGCAAACTTCTTCTGGTTAGGACAAAAACTAAGATTTACATAAAAGAGATTTTGCTGCTTGTCACTTTATCGTGTTGAACCTGGTTAGGAAATGCTTAGGTCTTTTTAACGTGACTGTTTCTCTCTTTTTCACTCTCGCTGCAGGTTAAACATTTTGCTGGGCGGCATGACTCCATTCTACTTCCACCTGGTGAACATGTTTCTGCACTGCATGGTGACGGCGCTGCTCATGCACACCTGCGAACAGTGTGTGTTTGAAGACAGCAACTTCTCTTTTCTCACCGCACTGCTTTTCTCTGTTCACCCCATTCACACCGAAGCTGTGAGTGAACATGCACAGCATTTTTTATTTCTACTTATTTCAACTGTCATATATTCTGAGTCCGTATATGTTGTTGTATGGCAAGGGCTGTGCAAAGGCAATAACAAAAATAGCAGTGTAAGGGTTTGGAGTGACATGATGGAGAATAAATAAATAAATAAATAAATAAATAAATAAATAAATAAAAAGAAACTTTTCATTTTTGTGCAAAATTATTTTAATACATTATTTTAAAACATTTATTGTGAAGAAACAATTCAATCTTTTGTTCGATATAAATGCTATAAATAATATTTAATATTTCCATAACATTTTTAATATATATATGCAATTTGTATGTCAATTATATAAATAGATACATATATAATACATATATAATATGTAGAATTTTCATTTGTGATTAAATTTTATTGTGATTTCAAATGTATTATCTATTTATTATCTATTATATATTTTGATGTGAAATGTGAAAAACGTCTGTAAAGAAAAAAAGAAAATGTAACATTTAAAAACATTAAATTAATTAATCATGAGAGAATTTTCATATCTGGGAAAGATTATTTTAAAATATTTATTGTGAAGAAAATCTTTTGATTGATATAAGTGCTATAAATAATATATAATGTTTCCATAATATTTTAATTATATTATATTATATTATATTATATTATATTATATTATATTATATTATATTATATTATATTATATTATATTATATTATATTATATTATATTAATATAAATAGTTTATTTATAATATAATATTCATTTGTGGTCAAAATTATTTTAATGCATTTTCTGAACTTTATATATTTTTCAATCTAATGAAAAAAAATCTAAAAAAAAAAAAAAATTTAATTAAAAAATTAACATTAATAAAAGCCAACAAAAAAAACTATCTATTGATATAAATGCTATAAATAATATGTATGATATAAAATATTATAAATAATATTTAATTTTTATATAACATATGTAATGTATTAATCATATGTCTGTGCATACTTTATTATTATTTATTTAATATATTCAAAATTAATGTATTAAAATGTTTAAATAGTTAATGTAATATTCAGGATTTCTGTGTTTAATGTTTTGTGAAATTTGAGGGTTTCTTTGGGCTTCATAGAGATGTGGACTGTGTTTGAGTTTTTCCACGGCAGAGCTGCAGTTAGTTAACAGTCGAGTGTTTGCTGGGTTGTTTAGAGTGAGTCCATGCCACCGAGCCAGACTCCGATCATCAGCTCTGTGTAAACACCATACATCAACAGCTGCATTAATGAGCATACACACACACACACAAGGCTGCTGGAGGAGTTGTTGTCTTCAGAGTTTTGATTGATCAAGCAGAAATATAATTAGTCTCTGGATAAATAAAAGAAAGACAAAGAGGAGGTGCTTTATTCAACTCTCTGTGTGTGTAGAATTATCATAGCTTTCTTTCTCGTTTATTTATTGCCACTTTCAGGGTAGTGCCAGCGAGAGATGAGAATTTAGAAATGATGGACGAATAGGGGATAATGGGATTGCAAAATGTCACAAGCCAGATTCAAACTCACATTAACTGAATGGATACCATGGCATAATGTATCAAATACACAGTTTAAAGATTAGCATCATTTTCTAACTCTACATAAATCAAGTTTTCAAACAAGTTGCATCACAATTTAAACCTCAGGATGTGATGTTCTCTTAAAAGTGCACTCCCTTTAAACAAGTATGCATAATGCTGTACAAAATAGTATCATTAATGTTATAAATTAATTTTAGAATGTTATAAATTAAATTAAAATAATTATACATTTTCATTATACTTGAGTACAAGTTCATTTTTTGAGTTTTAATTAGATACATTTTATGTTTTTATAGTTTATATGTATAATTTATAATTTTTTTGTGGTGGGGTCAGTAAATAATATATGATTTGTGATTTGTGAAATATATCCATTTAAAATTGTTTTCTATTTTAAAATATCTGCATATTTTAAAAGGGATCATCTGAGAATAAATACTGGAGTAATGACAGCTTTGCCATCATAGAAATATATTAAAATAAAAACAATTCTTTTGCAATGTAAAAATATTCTGAAATATTATTACAATTTAAAATGTTTAATTTTATCAATTTATTTTAATGTTTTTTTTTTATTATTTGTTTTTCTATATTGTTTTGCAGCCTTACTTCAAAAACACCAAAAAAATCTTACTTATTCCAAACTTCTGACTTTTAGTGATGCTTTATCTCTTGCTTTCACTCTCCTCTATCTATCACATAAAAAAAAAAAAAAATTAAATAAATAAATAAAAACAACCCTTTTGCCTTAGAATTGCCTCAGCTTTGAACACATGCTCCATGGTGCCTTGTGAAACAAAAAAGCAGTTGTTTGGTGTCAATATGATATCTGATAAGGTTATCAGGTTACATCAGCTCCCTCGATGCGTGCAGGAGATGTGCATCACTCAGGTTTGTCCTCACAGCAGGGACTGCCGGCAGGCCATCGGCTAGTTGTTAGTCAAGAGGAGCATCACTTGACAGGCATCAGCAGGCTCCTGATGGAGGATGAAAGGCCTCCGTTCACTGGCATTCTGTCTCTCCCTGGAGACTGTACTGAAGCCTGCCTGCAACCTGCTGACCATCTGTCCCACTTCCTCCATCACAGCCACCCGCCGGCACCCGCCGCTGGCCACTGCCCATATCACCACACTGTCTTTTAATTTAAAAAAAATGAATTAGTTATACATTTTTTTTTCATTCTATTCTCCCATTCATTCAGTTTCAGACATTTCCGGATAGATGAGTCATTTTTTCCAGTTCTTAACTTTTCTAGCTCAGCTTTCCTGCTCGGCTTTCAGCTGTGCGTGTGCGATAAAGTAAGTTTGTGTACGTTTCTCTCCACTATCTGTTCCTCTTAGGCTTTACATTTATAGTGTAAGTGGAAAACAGTTTCTGGATTTGGTTTTGCAGCAGTGGGATGCTGTGTGTGTGTGCAGACCCTCTGTTGGCAGGGCAGGGCAGAGCCCGACTGCAGCTGTTCTTGAGGAATTCCTGTCGAATTAGGTAATTGGCTGAAATGAGGTATAGCTGTGGGTCTTTCTCAAAAGTGCAGCATTTCAGATCCCCAGCTTGATATGCAATCAACCAGTAGATGTGTGTGCGTGCGCATGCAAATTTAATTGCCAGGCTTAACATGGGGGAAGAAGTAGTCACAATTGAATCCACACATCTATGGATCCACTTTATGGTCCAAGCGTCTTAAAACACAATAGATTAGGAACATGATTCTTATTGTATAGTACATGTAGGTACTCTCTGCCACTGTCCAGGGTGAAATACTCCATTATAGGAGGCTGGAAAATGGTTTATTAGTGCTGGTAATTGTCTGTTTGAAATAATCAGTGGGAAATGTGTAGGAGGACAAACTCAATGCAAACTGTGTGGGTATTAGCATTATGCATGGTTGGGTGTTTTTTGGATTGTTCTTACAGTCCTTCTGGGAAGTTCCTAGATACAGTAACAGACATTTGTAATTATGTGATATACATGTGCAAAAAGTCAAAAATCATTCATTTGGATGTTATAAGTTGCAGTCAATACAGCTGGATAAAACAAAAACAGTCATTTCAGGCTGCAAAGTAAGGCTGTGTGTGTGTGTGTGTGTGTGTGTGTGTGAAGTAACAAAAATGTGATTATTTTAAAGGGGTGTGTGTGTGTGTATATTTAATAATATATATATATGATTTCTAATATTAATACATAACATAAATAATTTACTAACATTCAGTAAATATATATTTTATAGTATATTTAATAATATTTCATAATTAAAATTTTATTAAATTGAAATATTTAATAATATTTAATATAATATTTTTTTTTTTTTTTAATAAAACAAAATATATATATATATATTTTTGTAGTGTTAACGTTAGTGGTGCAGAAATTATCTTATCAAATATTTTTATACTGAGTAATTAAAAAAATAGTCAAATGATAACTGCAGTGCATGCATTACGACATTAGGGTGGCGTTCATGTGTGCTTATTTCATAAATACTATTATTCCGACATGACCCAAAGGCAGCATTTATACACGCTTTCAGTGGGTGATTTTGTGTCTGCAACAGTGTTTTATTACAGCAACTGTGAAAGTCTGGGGCTAGATTTGCTGACAGGTCCACTGCCCCAACATTTACATCTGTTTTCAGCCCATAAACACTGCAGCCGGACTGTAATACCACACAGATGCTGAGCTGTATTAAGGGCTGCTGGGCTTTCTATGTTTACATTTAAGATGATGTCTCAGAGTAGTGAAAAACACACACACACACACACACACTCCCTGTCCCTCACCAGTGGTGCATGTATGGTGTGTTGCTCCGGGGTGTGTCTTCAGGAAGTGTGTGTGTGTGTGTGTGTATAATTCAATGGAATTCTGCGTCTGGGGGATGGGCTTCAGAAACCCTCCACATGTGGAGTGTGTCAACTGTGGGATCATTTTAACATTTGTGCCTCTGGCAAAAACATGCAGGAAAAAAAGTGCAAGAAAACAGATTGGAGAGGACAGGAGGACTTTATGGATGATGTACGTTTTTAGGGGGATGGGAAGATAAAAGGACAGAGCCGACAGCGCCAGGGAAATAAATCTCTCTCCCTCTTGCCCTCACATTTTCGTTCTCTCCTTCCCGCTCTTTCTCTCGCCTCATTTGATTTCGCTCTCCTCCATTTGTCTTAAAAAGAAGCCATCATTAAATGTGCAGTGGCTCTCCTACATTGCAAACACACACACGTATCCACCTTTTCCTCTCAAAGTTCACTCTTTCACACTACCCTTTATGCCACAATGAAAGTGAATATAATTAGAATGTAGGATGAGCGTCAGCACTCAAACTATTTTGGGAGAGAGATTAAATGACATTGAAATTTTAAGCATTTAAACTAATTACTATCACTATTTTATGCTACATTTGTCAAGGAAAAATGAAAAACTTGATCAGCATCTAAAAACTCTTTTTTGATTATTTTATCAAATATAAAGGACAGCACTTTTAGAGTTTCATCCCCCTATCTGATGTGAGCATAAGTATTGGGACAACTGAACTTAAAGCAGATGCAAAAGTTTTAAAGCTAATATTTAATTGCAAATCCCTTGCATTTAATCACAGCAGTGAGTCTGTGACCCATAGGCATATGGAGATAACAGAGCAATTTTGTCTTTCTGTCCCAATACTAATGGAGGGCACAATATATACACAGTCCACATCTCTCTCTCTATATATATATATATATTCATACTCGTATATACTTTCATATATAGATATACATCATGGATTTTAAATATGTCATACTTGTGTGTTACAGGTATCTGGGATCGTTGGGAGAGCAGATGTGTTAGCCAGTATGCTATTCCTCCTGGCCTTTCTCTCCTATATTAGGTAACAGATCTGACAATGAAAATGTAATGCATTGATTACAGAATCTTTTAATTAGTTTTAATTATCCAAACACAAAAATTTAGTATCCATTCATTTTTATCCACAAGTTCTTGAGCCTGTGAACGTGAAACCTGGTGTATTTTTTGTCAATATTTGTGTAAATTGTCTTTCCAGTTACGTTTGTGTAATATTATCAAACCGAACAATGGACAAATTTCAGATTTCATGATGTGTTTGATTGCGATTCATTACTTAGTTGATGTTTTCAGCATTATTGAAAATATCTGTAAATCAGACCAAAATAATCCAATTTATTTGACTTGCGATAAAACATCAAAAAAAAAAAAATTTTATTATTATTTTCATCAATTAATAATATTATTTAAATTATTATGATTTTTATGCTGAAGAGAGCCATGAATTAGAATTGTAGTCAGACTACGCGAACCAAAACTTTTCTATTTTATTCCAATAATCTTTCTAAAGGGTTCATCAGTCTTAATTTTGGAAGGAAATATTTTTACAAGAATCAAATATTTTTTCAGGATTCCCCCAATAAAAAAAACAAAAAAACAAAAATCATTTAAAATAAAAATAAATCTTTAACAACATAAAACATATATAATAACACCACTTATCAACAATAATAATGCATGCTTGCTAAATAGAATCATTTATTTATTTAAAAAAAAATGACCACAAACTTTTGAAAGGTACTGTAAATATGGTGACTTTCACTTCTTTTTTTCAGGAGTGTGTCAGTGAGCAGTATGGCAGACGGGTTTCCCCCCACAGTGTCTGTCTTGTCACTGGCTCTCAGTCTGTTGTTGGGCACCTGTGCGATGCTGGTGAAAGAGACAGGCATTACGGTGTTTGGCGTGTGCGTCCTATATGATTTCCTGGTGCTTTGCCGCAAACCACTCATCTTGTAAGTGTTTGTGTGTTTTCTTTGCCATAATAATAGTGGATGCTGATTATTGTCAGCTAGCATGGCTTTGGAAAGCTGTATGTGTCATTGTATTGGAATTTTTACAGACAGCATGCATAACAACATGACATCATTACTATCATATTTTATCACTTTTCAAACAATTCTCAAATTGTCCTTGATTGGTCGGTCACCTTTGATTTAGATCTGAAATAGCAAGCTTTTAAATCTCTTGCTGGTGTGCAGTATATATAAATGGTATGTAAAGGGATTAAGGAAGGCCGCCTGTCTCTATGTCTTCTATGACAGAATCTTCAGTGGAATGTTTATGGAGAATTCCACTGTGGCTGGAGTATCGGAGCTGCCATATGCTTTCAATCTTCAGCCCAAGGCTGACACATTCAGTCGGATCTCATAGCACAGACACTCATTAAATTCGTTAGGTTAAAGTTTGACGATCCCTGGACAGACATTGATTGGTTGTATGTGCTGTCTTAAAATTGGCTTGGCTCATCAAAACATGTTAATGCATGTGGACACAATGTATGACCTGGGGTAGTCACCTTTAGGAGCCAATTTAGTATGTTGCATTTCCACAACTGAATATTTTGATTCTCTTTTGTAAAAAACATTTAATAACATCATGAATATTGCAATGATTTAATGTACTTTCTATTTAGCCATTTCTAAAAATCTTGCCATTAGATTACTTTCACATTCAAAAACGCAGTGGCAGGTTCAGTTAATTTAGGTAAAACAGTACAAAATGTCAGTTTTAATACATTAATTCATAACTTCATTAATTTGTCTGCATGATTACTCAAAGAAAAAATGTTCACAAATTTCTAATTTTTGTGTGTGTGTGTGTGTAGGTTTCTATAAAAGTGAGTAAATATAATTTTTTGTTGATTATTTTAAATTAAACATTTTGTATCAGATTATAATATAATATAATATAATAATGCATTTCATTATTATTTATGAACCATTTTGTATTAGATTCAAAATGTTTCAGGTAATATATATATATGTATATTTTTAACCTAATTGTTTTATAAAAAATTTGGCTGTATAGTAAAAATATATTTTTTTGTAAATATTACTGTACACATTGATTATTGTCAACTGGGCTATATAATCTAATGTAATGTAATGTAATAATGAAAATGTAAAAAAATTGCTTTGCTATTTGTTTTGGCTGTTTGGTTAAAAAAAAAAAAATTCTGAATGGAACATCCCTTTAAGCTATTTCTGAGCAAATTCAAAGATATTGCAATATACACTGAATACTATAATATAATGTTATATATATATATATATGAAAAAAATATATATCTATATATATATATATATGCTATATATATAAATATATAAATTTTGGCTGTTTGTTATATATATATATCTATATATTTTTGTGTGTATTATATATATATATTTATATATTTATATAGCAAATATATAATATATATGCAATATACAGATCTGAATATATATATATATTATATATATATATGTGTGTATTTATATATATATAAAATCATCCATTTTTTGCATGACCACAAATGACAAAATTTGCATTACAAAATATGTCTAATTATCACATACCGGCAGACGTCTCAAATGAAAGCAAATTAGTTTTTTGCTTCTTTAATCATTTAAAAGACAACTTTCTGTTTGACTGGTATCAAACAAATTGTAAGCAGATGATCTAGCCAAAGATCAGCGCACAGATCTGCGATGAAGAATACACAAAGCAAACTTCCAATTACAGCTTGGCTCTTTCGTTCTGCTGTGGCAGTAATTGGCGTTCAAAGAGAGTCAATCAGGCGACACAAACAGCAGTCGCACTCCCCAACTCAACCCAGACTCTCTCTCTCTCTCTCACTCTCTCTCTCTCTCTCTCTCTCTCTCTCTCTCTCTCTTAGCGTCAACCTCATTTGCTTCAATTACAATCTCAGTCACTTAAAATGTGCACCGTGTCCAGTGGGTCTTCACTCTCCAAGAGTGTGAAAAGCTGAACAAAGGGGCTCATCAGTGAGTGGAAAATAGTTAGGGACCCCTTGACTGGCACTTGGGTTCTCATTACTGTAGGAAACACAAGACAGAGATACCAGACTGATCCTTGAGTGCTGTGTGCAAACATTACACCCCTGTATACACATTCACACACAATCCCAAGCTCATTCCTCTCCCCCCAGGCTAATAAGCTGCTGTCCCAACCTTGCTGTTTTAATGGTGTAAAATAAACTTTTTCATGGTTTTATGGTATTATTTTGACATTAACAGTCCTAACAGCATTTTAACCACTCAGAAAATTTTATTAATATACAGTATATATATTTATCATGTTGCAGTAATGCATTATTTTGTCCAGCATATATCACTACAGCACTTAAATTCTGTTCAGTGCTGGTGATGTTTATGCAGTTGAGTCTCTGGACGTTCTCATGTGTTCTGCCAAGATCAAAAACACAAGACATGCATCTATTTCTCTGCATTAGTCACAGAGCACTTAACCTCAGGGACGGCAAGGACCTCAAAGATAAACATGACATCAAACATCCAACAGCAAAAGCTCCTTTAATCCATTATTAAGACAATAAACATATATAATCAGAATTTATTTATCATAAATTCATTCAAGTGCAACAATTCACAAAAACTCAAAAATACTTCACATCATTTTCACTTCAAAAATCAATTTTCAAAAGCAATCCCATGTTGTTGTAAAAGCTATTGGATATATTATATGTAATATTTTCTAAAATATATTTACCCAGCACATAAAGTGGGTTTAAATGCAACATGTCTGTAAAATATGTTGGATTTTTTTTAAACAGTTATTTTTATTTAAAATTATTTTTTAATTGTTATTTTATTTTATTATTTATATATTTATATTAATTATTAACTATAATTATTAAAATACTAACCCCACCAAAAAATAATAGCTTTAACAAAATATTTATTGTTCATATATAAATCTTTAACATTATTTTATTATCTTTAAGAGTTTTTTTTTTTTTTAAGAAATATAGTCTTTTTAATTTTGCTTATTCAATGTTTATTCAATGAAAATGACATAACAGAAATCATGGATTGTTTTTAAACATGTCCCAGATTTTAGTAACAGCATTGTATTATGTGAGTTTTATTTATTTATTTATTTATTTATTTATTTATTTATTTATTTATTTATTTATTTTTAGTTTGACCACCTCAGGTTGATTTCAATTATTCTATTGATTGAGCACCTCCTTTTACTAACCATCTGTCGCAAAAGTACTAAAATACATTATAAATACATTTGAAAGATTTTTCATTTTGAATCCCATTCAATGACAGGGCCATGTATATTTTTTAGGTAGATTATTAGACTTAAAGGAATATTTATGAGATATTCAGGCATCGCAGTAACAGGAAGTTAAGAAACGCAGCAGAAAAGAACATCCGTGACACTTATACAAACAGAGTAACATGGGCTGTGGGCTGCTGGCAGGAATGATAACGCTCTGCAGACTTAAAGAACAGCAAAGGAAAGATTCCTTTCTCCATCTACATCTCCCTCTGGGGAACGAGGGCTCTGCAGCTTTATTTGATTTTCAAAAGTGGCCATAAACCTTTGCTGGTACCCATGACCCTCGACACAACACAAAAAATAAACCCCACACAAACAAAAAAAAAACACACACAGACACACAGTGTGGAGTGTGTGATTGTGACTGATAGTCATTGTAATGCCTGCAGACATGCTGTCTCTCAGTGTATGTTTTGGGGGGGGTGTGTGTGTGTTTGCACTAAAGGGGGTGGAGTGTCTCCTGTGGCAGTTGTTATTATTAAATGCATAAGATGACACTTGATGACACATCTCTACGCCAGTGAAATATTTATAAGAGTATCAATTACAAACTCCTCACAAAGACCTGACATTAATGAAGTAAATGCTCCCAATTCCATTAACATGATTGTTTGCCTGCATTTGTACTGGTAGGAGTAGACATGCCATAATTATCTTATTCCTAGTTGCTATGATGCATTTAATGGCACAGCAGATGTTGACGTCTAATTTGTATATTCATAGATGGGGGTTTAATTATGCTTGTTTGCAAAAGTTAAAAAAATTGAGGCATTTTAAAATGAAACTGCATTTGGTACTCATTTAATTCCCATAATATTTCCAAGTGAAAGAGCATATTTAATGAGGATAAAATGTCAGACAGGACTTAATTTTGTCCACAGGATTTAATTCCTGCAAAATTTCACATTTATAACACCCCCCCCCCTCAAAAACAACACCCACCAATCGGCTGAAACTTGGTTGCCCTTGGTGATGTCATCATATAAGTAAAGTCATTTCATAGGCAGAAAATGTGTATATTGTGATGAAATCTACATTTTATATTTTGGAAATTTTTATGGAATAACATGCACAAATGAATCATGCACAGTAAGACTCTCTAAGAGTTCCTACATTGGTTGAAAATTAGTGGCCTTGGTGATGTCATCTATTTGGATGAAATTTACATTTTATATTTCGATTTCTTTGGAACAATATGCACAAATGAATCATTCACAGTAAGTCTGGGAACTTCCCGATTGATTGAAACTTAGTGGCCTTTGTGATGTCATCTGAAAAGCACATTTTTTTCAGAGACAAAGAAAGTGTTCGTATTTTGATTAAATATACGTTATATTTTGATTTCTTTGAAATAACATGTACAAATGAATCATTGACAGTAAGACTGGGAACTTCTCCATTGGTGGAAACTTGGTGGCCTTGATGATGTCATCAGAAAAGTTGTTTCAGAGGCGGAGATGAAACATTATTAAGACTATTTGTATTTTTGAATAACATCCACTGATGATCACATTAAGAACAGGAATGTGAATTAATGAATTTGAATTCATTAAACAATAATTGTTCAGTATAAAACCCCTCCCCTTTTTCCATATCTTCTCCTTTTCTTGTAACCAGACAAAATGCCAGAAAATGGAAATAGCGATAAAGGGCAAGGATAGAGGTGGGAGGCTTGCGTTTTTTAATATACTGTGCTGTCTTTGAGCTCAGTTACTGTTCCCTGGAGTGCAATATGCTCTGAAAAGCACTGATGAGCGCGCGCACACACACACACACACACACAGTCATTAAGCCCAGCTCTCTGCAGCTCTGTACTGAATCAATCAGCAAAAGTGCGATGTACTGCCTAAGCTCCACTCCTCCCCCACCCCCACCTCCTTCTCTCGCCTCTTTTCTTTCATTCATCTCACCCACGTTTCCAGACACCGCTGTCATGGTGTCATGTTACACTGAATTAAAATTCACTGTAAATCACTGCACTCTCAAATAAGGATGATGGCGTTCCAGTTTAGAGTGGCATTTTGAAGTCTGTTAAAGAGTGTTTGTGTGTGTGTCTTTTCACTTGTTTTCTTGCAGTTTTTTTTTTTTTTTTTTTTTAAGATGTAGTGGTAATTAATTGAAAGCGGCAGTAAACAGATTAACATACCCGTAAAGTAATTCGCTGATGGTTTGATTAAGTCAGTAATGAATGAAAATGAGTTCATCAGCTGATTGAGTTATGGAGTCGTTAAACGACTGTCACATCTGGTTATGCTTTCGTTCCAGGCACCTGTCGCACTCCAGGTTGAAGGAGCTCGTCAGAATTTCCAGCCCATTCATCAAACGCGCTTGCATCATCTCGTTACATGTAAGTAGCTATGTTTTTACTGCCAAATGACACAATGCTTCCTTTGGCAAGGCACCTTCTGAATTTAGCTGATATTCCTTAGACTGTGCTTTGACTTAGTGCTTAAAGGTTTGGGCTGGATTATATGGTCTCTTACAGTGTTCGAATTGTGTCAAAGCTCTTGGGGGGTCCCCCCCCCCACCCCACACTACCCAAAAAAAAAACTAATAATATACATTTGTATTTATTTATTTCATATAATAATATAATTTAATTTACTTTACTTGTGAATTTCATTTACTTTGTGTGTTTCAGAACATGTTTTTGCAGCTGAGTGTTTACTATATGTAAAATTAAATAAAAATCTATATACTTTGAACAGTGCACTTGTAGGCATTTTATTTCATAAAAAAAACGAATTTATCTTGAATCTAGTTATATAACCCTTTCATATTTTCTAGCGGAAGTTTTCATAGTTGGGTAAACTTAAAGTGGTGAATGAGAGACTACATTAAATATATGTTTTGTCACAATAGTGTTTCTACCGGGGGGAAGGAAGTCGACCGGAAGTTGAAGTCGGCCGCGTGCCGCCGTCTTGTAGCAGAACTTCACTTGCGTTAGCATCCCATTGACTCCCATTCATTATGGCGTCACTTTGACAGCGAATAATTTTACATCTGAGGCGTTTAAAAAACTCATTTGTCCATTATTTATTTCTAAAGATACACGACAATGTATAAAGGGCTCCATTACCTTCTATGTTACATTATGGCCCCGTAGAAACAGTTTTTGTAAAAATAGGCTAACGATTGCGTCATAACCACTCGACTCTCTGTCGCACAGTAGAGAAATTACCGTACAGACAGGAGGAGAAGCTCGCAGGCAATCGGGGAGACGTCCAAGAGATATGGCGTACTGCGTTACATTTTAAAATACTATACAAAATAATTAATCAGAATACTTACTCCTGCTCACTCACGCCAAAGAACTCCCCGCTCAAGCTTGCTGTCTCTGCAAGATTAACCATGGCAGTTTGCACACACAGCTACTAGAAGATTTACATCTGTCAGACAGGTTGCTGACGTCATCAAGCTTAGATTGAGTCTGCGCGTCAGAAACGGAAGTTCTAAAAATCACTAAAAATGGGCTTCACTTGTCTCAATTGAGTTCCAAAGGGGTCGCTGTGTCCATTTCTTTTACTGTCTATGGTTTCTACAAGAGGGAAAAAATTGAAAGAATTTGATACGATTACGATGCTGATGACCATTAATCAATTTCGATCTCTTGATTCACTATCAATTCACATGAATAGGCCTACTGTACTTACTGTTCTTGGGTTAAATTCAGTATTTTCTTGCATTAACTTCAATATTCACTTGTGTGTGCTTATACGAGTATCTTTTTAAAATGTATCATTTTAAAATCTAGCGTTTGATCTTGTCTAAATATTTATTCAAATGCAAAACCTAAAAAATAAGTAAGCAGTTATGACATGCAATACTCTTTTGAGCAACTAGACTAGATACATGTATATTTATTAGAGTGGGTAAACAATGGCATTGCAAATGGAAATTATTATTTTTTCTGGCCACAAAATGATTTTAATTTGCCTCTTTGCATTGAATTTAAACCCTTTTCTCTCATTTAACCTTAAATACTACACTAATTGTATCTAGGCTATACTTAATAACGGAAAATAGGATACAATTCATAAACAAAAACGGTTTGATCTGCATGTTTGTATTGGGCGTAATAATCAATGCATGTGTGTCTCACGACAATTTGTGGAGAGTTAGCAACCCTCCGCTTTGTCATCGTTGACACAAAAAAACCTTCACCTGATGAACATTTTCATCAGTAATAATTTCCTTAATTAATTAACACTGTTTTTTGAGCAATTAAGGTTACTAGATTTAAAATTATCTGTTTAAATTCAGATGGGTGCAATGCAAGCTTTTTCTCAGAATTACGTTAGATGGCTCAATTACAACTAACAATCCGATAGTGAGCTAGCATCAAAGATAAAAAACAACTATGACAGACCAAGATTATAATAAAGTAACTGTCCTATTCTAAGATAAACACTTATTCAGTAGCAGTAAATTAGGTGTACCAAACAATTATAAAACAAAGAAATATTATCTTACCGTCATCGTAAGGTAAAATAATGAGGAAGGATCACTCTGCCAGCCAGTCACACAGCGACGTCGCGCCCGCGGTCTGTAAATTCCTTCAGAAAACAGTGTTGTGGGCGCACTTGAGCGTATTTTCAGACGCACATCTAATTTGAAGTAGCTTTTTATGGGAGCGGCAGCGCAATACTTCGATAAAAAATAGATAGGGCTATGTCAAATATTGTTTCTATTTTAGTTTTAATGAAAAACCAGGGGTCATTGTAATGCCTGCATTACCCGGACCCCCCCAGCCCCCCCTCAATTCGAACACTGGTCTCTTAGCTTTGAGCTCATCTATATGCTAGCAACCAACTAAAAGCTGGCAGATATGTGCATTAAAAATTCACTGTTTTTTTTCTTCCAGGATAATTAACCAAAAATAAAAAAATGACCCTAACCATGTCCAATTAAAAAGTGCTCTTTAAGCATACTTTTTCATGTCCCTCCCCCCAATATTTTTAAAAGGGATATTTAGCAACCCAGTTACATTAACAGAGGTTATATCTCATTTTTTAATTATTTGCGAAATTTTATATAAACTATATATTTTATTATTTTTATTGCATTATCTAATTTCTTTTTTTTTTTATTATTAAATTTAAATCAGCATTGGCATTTCCATCACATTTGCATGAACCCCATGACCTCATCTGTTCACTTGTAGCAATTTGTAGCATGTTTTTTACTGTGGGTTTTTCTGCAGGTTACAGTCATCATGTCTATCCGTTTATGGTTGATGGGTGGATCCATGCCGCTGTTCTCAGAGCAAGACAATCCGGCATCCTTCTCTCCATATCTGCTCACCAGGTCAGCCTGGCTGTCATCCCTCACACATCTTTATTTTAAAAGAGTTAACAGAGAAATATGTTCTCATTCACTGAAGACCAGTTCTGAGGAAAGTTACTTTTAAAAGTAATGGATTACAATATTGCGTTACTCCATAAAAGTAACTTAACAGTAACATTATTTTTTGTCACCTGAGCTGGGCTTGCTGTTTTGTTTTTGAATAACAAAAAAGATACATTTTTGGCAACTGTAAAAGCCATTTCGTACCAAAAGTGAAATGATTAAGTACCTCTGCACCTCATTCCCAATTCAACTCCCAATCAACACTGTGACAGGAGAGGTATCAGTGAATAAATGGGAAAACAGTAACCTGTGGTACTTATTAAAAAAAAATAACTCTGATATTTCTTTGTAAATTTAATAGTGATGCATTGGACTAAAGTATGGCGTAAATGCTATTTAAATCCAGTATGGGGTCTGATGTAGTTCGGAACGTACACAAAAGCAGGAAAACCTTGACATTTCCTCCCATCCATAAATAACAGAGAGAGAAAGCTGTACTTTTACTCATAGTACTGAAGTATTTTAATGTCTGTTAGTGTACATGACTTTGTCTTCTATAATTACTGAATGATCATTAATATTTTATGTGGATGCATAACAGTTCTTAACAGTTTCTTAAAATACCCATGTTATGACTTGTTTGGGATTATATTCTACATAAGTCAGGAGGAAACTATCCAAAACACAATAGTAACACCCTGGCAACCACCCAGAAAATCTTAGCATTATGAAAGTGACTTCAGCCTTTACATTCATTGTAAAAAAAAAAAAATGTTTTATAAATTTTTTAACCCTTATGTTGTGTTCTGGGTTTCTAATACCAGGAAAGTAAACACATTGGATTAAAACATAATGAAATTTCCCAAACAATGTTACAACAACTTATCAAAACACAATTACTCAACTCACACAGAGTGACCAGCCTACAAAAAATTGGGTAACACTTTAGTATAGGGACCAATTCTCACTATTAATTACTTGCTTATTAGCATGCCTGTTATTAACTTATTGGCTGTTTATTAGTACTTATAAAGCATATATTCTGCATGACCATATTCTATATCCCTAATCCTACCCAATGCCTAAACTTAACAATGACCTTACTATTAATAAGCAGCCAATTAGGAGTTTACTGAGGCACAAGTCATAGTCAATGGTTTGTTAGTAGCGCGAATTGGACCTTAAAATAAAGTGTGACCAAAAATTCCTTATAAATTTCTCGTTTTGCTATATTATTACCAAATATTTGTTCATTCTCTTCATCAGATTGTTTTCTTTTAATCAATACAAGTTTTGTATGTCTTTTTGGAACTGATAGCTCATAGTCCTCAATGATCTGAGCTTATGCACATCAGTTTTTGAGTGAAAAAGCATTATTTGTGGATAATTTTGGCAGTATTTAACACAAAAGCTGAGATGAATGAGCTCAGATCAATGAGGCCTACGATCAATCAGTTACTAAAAGAAATACAAAACCAAGTGAATTAAATCCAAGTTTGAAACCAATATTAGGTGATAGTATTGTATGATGAGAGATTTATAAGCAATTTTAAAAGGCTGGTCATTTTTACAGGGAGCACCATATTAGGTAAAGGATTTCAAGCACAGCACAAGGATTAAACTTTATATTTATTCATTTATTAACGTTTATTAAATTATTTAACCAGGCGTTCTGTGCTATCTTTTTAGGTTTCTTACATATTGCTACCTGCTCGCCTTCAATGCCTGGCTCTTACTGGCTCCCATAGTGCTTTGCTATGACTGGCAGGTGAATGGTATCAACATAAACACACAGCAGTCCCGACATCTAAGTGAATGCTTGATGATTACTTAAGTTGTGATTGACAGGTGGGCAGCATTCCTTTAGTGGAGTCTCTGTGGGATCGACGGAATATTGCTTCCCTGACTTTGGCTCTCGTCATGCTGGCGCTGAGCCTGAACTGTGTTACATGCTTACAGGTGAGCACACACACACATTTCCACATGTCAAGACAACCGCAGGAACCACGTCTCAGCAGACTCATTCTGTCATAATTTATGAAAAACATACACACAAATGTAGCTTTCTCATTTTGACAAACATAAAAGCCTGCGCTCATGCTGCCTCACACCCCGCTGTTCTTGCGTTCTTCACTCCCGTGCGCTTCAAACGCAATTCTTCACGACTTATCACCATAGCAACCCGTGAAAAATAGCAGCGATTGTGAAAATTAGTGCAAACGCTCACGTGAAGCAGATGTTTGCCGTGAGCTAATGCATGCATTCTTCTTGTGCATGAAGTGAGATGGTTTCTTTTTCTTATCAGAATATTCAGTTCTTCAGGCAGTTATTTCTGCACATCCCTATCTTGCAGTTTTTGTGAGGTACATATGCTGATTGTGAAATTCTTATATCATTTTCTTATGGCATATGAATGTGATTTTAGCATCAAAGACACTGGAAAAAATAGTCCCACACACTGCTAGCACCATTTCAGTAAAAGAGCATCTTCAGGCATTTTAAAACTTGGCCGTTGCGGTCAAAGACCTTTGATAGTCAATTTAAACTATTTTAAAATGCCTAAATAATGCATGTTTATTTGTTCAGTAGCCTCAGATACACCAATATTTTTAGTTTGTTATGTGCTGGAAATGGCCGTAAGTTGAAATAATGGGTGGTGTGTTCATGATACATGCAGGTTTGAATCTTTTGTTCTGTTTTTTGCTATTTTCTATGCAGTGAATGACCCAAAAAAGCCCATATGTAAGAATAAAACACTAAGTGCATTTACGAAAATAGCAAAGCAATCAAGTTTTCAAAACCTTGAGAGCTTCAGCCATTGATAAAACATTCACAGGCGTGTTTAGGAAAATATTCGAGAAACTGCAATAGAATTTCAAGGCTGTCTTTGTCGGGCCCCAGAATGCTCTTTTAGTTGTTTGCCGCTGTGTTGGCTGTGTCCTTGAGGGATCTTTTAAAAATGTTCACGTTTCTCCACTCCAGTCCTTGAAATTGTGAAAATCATTTTTAGGATGGCTGGTCCAACTCCACACAAAGAAACTAAGATGGAGGGAAAATGAAAGAGAAAGACAGGGAATATTCCAGTCCCTGATCAGCAGATCTCATATCTACTGACTGAATAATTCATAGTGTGTGTCTGAAACAAGCTGACAGACCAATGTCAGTAAACTGCCTGCTCCTTTTACTGAAGCGTGCAGATGTGTGCAAATGTTTAATATTGAAAAAAACCTGGTTTTCTCATTCCGTTTATATAGATACAACACTCTCAGATTTCATATTTTATGAATGTTTCACAAGTGAAATGATCCTCCAGTCCAAACTTGTTCTGTATACACTGAGGTCAAAAGTCTGAGGCCACATTAGATTTAAAAATCATTTGGCAGTTTTAGAATTTTGAACATTTTAAAATAAAGAAACATAATAACATGCACTTTTTTTGAATAACAGTGTGGTAATTGTAAACTAATTTAAATATTAAAGCTAATTCGAAATATTAATAAATACTACATAGTATATAAATAATAAAATAATAACACTGGTCAGTAATCAAATTTATCAAGCAAATGTGTGACATTGATCATGTGACTCCTTTGTACAGACGGTCAGATGTTCTTGCTTTTATTGAAGCTGTTTGAATCATACTCAAACCATGCAATCAAAATGTGGGCTTACAAATTTTCACTCAAAGAAAGGATCTGAAGGACCGAAAAAAAAGCCAAGGTGGAAGGGAATAAAGGAAGGAGGGGAAGAAGCAGAATGAAAGCGCAGAACTGAGCGAGACGTGTTAGTCTATAGAGTGCCACTGAATGGAGTTTGGCCCAGTGACATTTTGGGACAGACTGCGGATGACCTCTGTTTGTGCTGCCATGACAACAGATGGCAACTGGCGAAAAGGATAATGCCAAAGCTATCATCATTCTCATGATCCAACTTTAGCCCAGAATATTTCCCAGAAAAAACATAAGCTTGTAGGCTCTGTGTATATGAGTGTTTTCTGTCTCTCTCTCTGTCTGTGTTTGCATTGCTTTCAGTTTCTGTTTGGATATCGTTAGATAGATAGATAGATAGATAGATAGATAGATAGATAGATAGATAGATAGATAGATAGATAGTTAGTTAGTTAGTTAGTTAGTTAGTTAGTTAGTTAGTTAGTTAGTTAGTTAGTTAGTTAGTTAGTTAGTTAGTTAGTTAGGTATATAATGTGTTTATTAGTCGTTCGTTCGTCGTTCGTTCGTTCGTTAGTTCTTGGCCACGCCTTCATCATGTGCGTCTTTTGGCAGCGTTCCCCTGATCAGCTGTGTACCAACGATTCACCCTAATGACTTTCCAATCTGTCTCCTCTGGAATGTTTACTAGGCTAATTATCTCACGCAAAACACACACAAAAACACACACAGGCCTGAGAGCAAGTCGATAGTACTGATTTGTGGCCGTGAATGTTATCAGCACGTTTTTATACAAGCCTTTGTTCATTTCTTGACACAGTCATTGCATGTCTGCTCATTTGTTGCTGAATCTGAAGTTAATTATGATGGACTGGAAGGCAGAAATCAATACTGAAACATCCATATTCTGTCTGTGGATATGAGAGTGAAACTCCAGACAATAGCTTTGGTTTTATTATTAATTTTTTTATCAGCATATCGGCCTATTCAAAGTAAGCAGAGCGTGATACAGTTATGCCCCCCCACCCCACAACCTCTCTTGTTCTAGCTTAGATTTCATAACCAATTCATATCTTTGTATCGACCCTTCATCCTCAGCTGTCATATTTAATGAACTTATACATCAGTTGAAACAACGCTAGCTCATATTTCAAGGATACGCACTTAAATAACAGTAATAAAGATATGGGAGCTCTATAGCAGTGTAGAAAAGCCCATCTTAGTAGTGGAGATATTGCCTAGAGTCAGTAAAAAATGTGTCAGGCATATCATCAAGTGTGTTTTTGTGTGTGTGTGTTGTGTATGTTTGTGTTTGTTTCATTTCTGTTCATTTCACCCAGAATACCATAGCAATGCAGTTAAACACACAGAAAAACATCACAACCTCATAGCAAACACCAACATATTATGAAAACATCTTCATCAGTTTGACAACACATGCACACAACACAACCAAAAACAGAAACACACCACAGATACTCACAACGCAACCAAATACAGAAACGCACTACAAATGCAAATGTATTTGTCTGAGTAATTACAGCACGTTTCTGTATTTTGTAGGCATTGTATTTGCAGCCCTTTCTGTATTTGGTTGTGTTGTGAGCACTTGCAGCCTGTTTCTGTATTATCTTTAACATTTTACTATATTCAGTGTGTTTCTGTATTTGTTTGTGTTGTGTGTATTTTTAGCATGTTTCTGTATTTGGTTGTTGTGAGTATTTGCAGCACGTTTCGTTATTTGGATTGCATTGTGAGTATTTGCTGGTAAAAGTATTTGAATTATGATAATTTGATGGTGTTTTTTTGGAGTGTTTTTTTTTTTTTTTTTTTTTTTTTTTTTTTCATGTGTTTTGTTCATTTGCAGTGTGTTGAGCCCTCTTGTCCACTATAAAAAAAACACACTCAAAGTGCCAAAGCAACACCCTAGCAACAAAATAACATTGTGACTGTGGATTTTGCATAGACAAGCTCAACTGAAATTGTCTGCAGGAAATGTAGAAAGTTTGGTTTCTCTAACAGCAAACAGCTTCTGGTTTCTCTCTACATCTGTCTCAGTTTTTCTTTATCTCTCTCTCTTTTTGTAGAAGATGAAAGGGAAGGAGGTGTTGGTGGGCGTGCTGTTCTTGATCTTTCCCTTCATCCCAGCCAGTAATCTGTTCTTCCGCGTGGGATTTGTGGTGGCGGAAAGAGTTCTCTACATGCCCAGGTTTGTGTGCTTGTGTATTGTGCAGATGTGCCTGTCAAAAATATATTGTGACGGCCTTAGAAAATGTCATTCCTTGCTCTTCAGATGACTTTTTTCTAAAGCATTACAAATTCAACCTCCATTTTTCTCTCCCTCGTTCTCCTTCATCCTGCTGTAGGGATCACACACCACTGATAACAGTACATAATCTTGAACCCTTCTTCCCATAATGCATGTGTGTTTGTATTTATCCTAACTGTCAAGATTAAACTGAAGTTTGAACAATAAGGCGAGGTATTTTAGTAATCTTATAAGCTCAGAGTGTTGCGGTGACCCGACAAACACACACACAATTACAAGTACACACAGCATTATATCCCTGAGTACACTTAGTTATGAGTATGGAACGGTTTGTGTTCAGTGAGTTTAATGGTGTTAGGATCAGATGGGCACTTATCTTGGCGTTTAGGCGGTACTTCTCTATGCATGTATGCCAAGTATTAAAATTTGTCCTGCATTTGTCCTGAATTTTTATGCGTATTTTTATGCCGACTTTGGTAAAATATGCAAAACAATCCTATAGACTTATATAGAAGAAAGGATCTAAACCATATCTAGAGATCAAAATATCATAGAGCATAGCGATACTAAATACACTGCATATTATATCAACCAAAAAAACAATGTCTTAGCATAGTGGATGCAAGTTTTGCATTGGCAAGCACACTCACGTTTTCTTCAGTGAAACTCTTGTTCAGTTGATGTGTCTTCAGAACAGATTTACAAGACAAATTCATTTGATCTGTGAATGTACCACATGTTTCAAAAGTGTGTGTGTGGGAAGCAGTGAAAGTATGTGTGAAGCCGCAGGAGTCCTCATATGTTCTGATTGAGAGAAGTGGGTGTTGACGGGGAAAGGGAGGTGTCGCTTTCTGGGAAGCAAAGCGGAGAGACAAAGAAAGAAAATGAGATTGGAAGGATATTGAATCAAAAATTAAGCCCCAGAAACACTTCAGCACTGAATAACAACAAAAAACATGAAACAGATATTCCCAGGGAATGTGCTATTTGATATAACTCGCTTTTTCCTTCGACAGTCTTTTTCAACATTAGTAAGTAGTAATATTCTCCGTGTGGTAGATTCATGTAATTGTGTTTGACTTGAGCTGTTTTTGACCTGTGTTTGAGAATAAACAGTGTGAGGTGTGGAATCCGATCGGCCCCCTTTCCTGTGGCTAAAGGACTGAAGGGCGTTTTGTCCTCTGAATGGTTACCTTCAAATATGTGCTCAGGTCTACAAATATAATTCACAGATGTGTCTGATTCCGTGTTCGTGCTTGCCATTTTAAACGCTTTTGTCTTGATGCTTACCTGGTGGATCATACCAAGGTTACAATAATTTGCAATAGTGTTCGATAATAATAGCCACTGAAAAAAAAAGTTTAAATAAATAAATAATAAAATAAATAAAACATGAAATCATTTTATAATTTATACAGTAATAATTTCTGCTATTTATGCAATATTTTTATCCTGTAATGTATTTGGTATTTATGTTTTTATAAAAGCTGATTCTTAATCTTTGACATTTCTTCTGTAATTTTGAATATTTAGTTACTACACACATAAATTATATTGTAGATACTTTCATAAGAGTTGTATGATTTTTTTTAACATAAGTCTCATTTTGAATATTTAAAGTCTTGCATAGACATAATATTTTTAAAGGGTATATTATTGCTGTTTTTCATGAGAGTTAGCTGTCTCCTAGGAAATGGTTCTTCAGCTCTCTGAAATAACATCAAATACATGAGAGAACATTAAATGCTGAAATGCATTAGCATCACAGTTTAAAATGTGCCATTTACCACCCACAATACTCTCTACAGTACATTACCTGTGGAATATACACAAAGGTCTGTTCTATCTATGCAGGATTTTTCCATAACAACACTCTCTTTGTGTGTCTGTCCAGTATGGGTTACTGTGTTCTGGTGGTGCATGGGCTGAACAGACTGTATTCAGTTGTCAGTCGCTGGGGAGCGGCTGCACTAACTGTGTCCATGCTGGTTGTCCTTCTCCTCTTCTCCTGGAAGACCGTCCAACAGAATGAGATCTGGCTCTCCAGAGAAGCCCTGTTCAGGTGTGTGAATGTGCAGATTCACTTTTTGCTGAAGATGAAGGCTGGGATTTGCAACACAGTAGCTGGTTTTTAATACAGTTTTAGTTAACTATAATAACCATGGTTATTTTTTAAGTTTTAATTAATTAGCATGAAGTTTTCCATTTATTACGTTTTGCATTTTTATATGCATACATTTAAAAATATATGTATTCCAGTTAAAGTTTCTTTTATATAAAGTAACAATATATATATATTTTTTTAAATGTAGTTTTAGTTTTAATTGACTATTTTTATTTATTTATTTATTTTTTTTACATTTCTAATGTGATTTACCTTGAAGTTTTGCATTCTTTGGATTTTCATCCTTTCAAACTGTAAATCCGAAATGTGTTTTCTTTCTCTGTGCCTTCGGGGTCCTGATCTATTTTCTTCCTCCTCTGTCAGGTCTGGCATTCAGACTTTACCTCACAATGCTAAAGTTCATTACAACTATGCCAACTTCCTGAAGGACAGGGGACGAAACCAAGAAGCCATTTACCACTATAAGACAGCCCTCAGGTAAGTGTGTGTCTGTGGGCATGAGAGCAATTTGACACTGAATGGTTTTTCTGCTGAAGGAATTATTTCCAATTTCCAAAATACACCTTAATACCCCAGTTTCCTTCATACTTTTAATTAAGAATCAGTGCTTTGATTGATTATGTAAATCCATAAATTGCCTGTGTGTTTTTGCATAGACTGTACCCTCGACATGCCAGTGCTCTGAATAATCTGGGCACCCTGACTCACCAGGCTGAGGAAGCTGAAGTTTATTACAGGAGAGCGCTGAATATTAACCCTCAACACAACAGAGCTCTCTTCAACCTGGGCAACCTTCTGAAGTAAATACAGAAATTCATAACCTTCTGAAGCAAAGACAAATTGGTAACCCTCTGAAGTAAATATTATGGAAACCTGTTTTAAAAATGTAATAATCTCGCAATTCTGACTTTTTTCTCAGTGAATTGTATATGAAGGATATAAACTCACAATTCTGACTTTTTTTTCTCAGTTATTTCTCGCAATTCTGACTTTTTTCTGACTTCTTTAGTCAGTATTGTGAGATATAAAAACTCACTATTGTGAGTTATAAAGTCCAATTCTGAGGAAAAAAAGACTACTTGCTTAAAATTGCAAGTATATCTCACAATTCTGACTTCATAACTCGCAATTGCAGAATTCTGAGATATACGTCAGAATTGTGTGATGTACTGTAAACTTTTAGAATTACCTTTTTTATTTTTATTCAGTGGCGAAACAAGCTTCCATAAAATATACAAATTGGTAACCTTCTAAAGTAAATATGCAAACGCTTTTGCAATATTACTTTTGTCTGAAATCTGAGAATGCTGCATTTGTGTGCCGTATGCCAAGGTTGGAAGGCACCCAGGCACATGCGAATGGTGGAAAGGATAAAAATAGTGTTTGATGTTGTGGTTCACAGAAGTCATTTTATGTTTTTTTGTGCTGCTGCCTTCAGTTTTGTACACAGCCACTGTGTCTGTGCATATGAGGAAGAGGATGATGGTGTTATTGTTTTGCAGGTCTCAGGGGAAGGAGGAAGAGGCGGAGAGGATGTTGAAGGAATCTATTCGTTACGGTCCCCATTTTGCTGATGCCTACTCCAGCCTCGCCTCTCTATACGCTGACCAGGTCTTGCTTTCTGTCATTTGTTCTCGTTTTAGTGAATGATACACATACAAAGTGATCTTTTTGGTCTGTTTTTTTGCAATATCTTATAAAGGCCATGTTTTTTGTAAAAAGGATTACTTATTTTTTCCCCTGGTTTTTGTGTAGGGACATTCAAAAGAAGCGAATGAAATTTATACCAGGGGTATTGAGAACTGCCCCGACAGTTCTGACCTCCATAACAACTACGGCGTGTTTCTAGTGGACACAGGTAAGAATCTTCTAGAACTCTTTAAACTAGATCAACTCTGCCACGATGGAAGGGTCTTTAAATGGTTGCAAGGGTATCAATATGTGCTTGCTAAGTTATATTTGGTTGATTTCTTGTTGCTATGCATTTGCTAGGGTGTTCTAGGTGGTTGCCAGGGCCTTATGCAATAGCCAAGAAGCTGAGTGGTTGGTTCCACATTGATATGTGGTTGCTAGGGTGTTCTGAGTGGTTGTCGGGGTGTTATTATGCAGTTGCTGAGGTGTTTTATGTGGTTGGGTCCATGATGCTAGGGTGTTCTAGGTGGTTGCCTGGGCCTAATGCAGTAGCTAAGTTTTTTCTAGTGGTTGCTAGGGTGTTGGTTGGTTTGTGGTTGCTAAGATGCTTTATGTGATTGGTTTTACATTGCTATTGTGGTTGCTAGGGTGTTCTTGGTAGGGCTGCTAGGGTGTTCTAGGTGGTTGCCTGGGCCTTATGCAGTAGCTAAGATGTTCCAGGTGGTTGCTAGGGTGTTGGTTGGTATGTGGTTGCTAAGATGCTTTATGTGATTGGTTTCACATTGCTATGTGGTTGCTAGGGTGTTCTTGGTAGGGTTGCTAGGGTGTTCTAGGTGGTTGCCTGGGCCTTATGCAGTAGCTAAGATGATCCATTATGTTACTAGGGTGTTGGTTGGTATGTGGTTGCTAAGATGCTTTATGTGATTGGTTTCACATTGCTATGTGGTTGCTAGGGTGTTCTTGGTAGGGTTGCTAGGGTGTTCTAGGTGGTTGCCTGGGCCTTATGCAGTAGCTAAGATGTTCCAGGTGGTTTCTAGGGTGTTGGTTGGTATGTGGTTGCTAAGATGCTCTATGTGATTAGTTTCACATTGCTATGTGGTCGCTAGGGTGTTCTTGGTAGGGTTGCTAGGGTGTTCTAGGTGGTTGCCTGGGCCTTATGCAGTAGCTAAGATGTTCCAGGTGGTTGCTAGGGTGTTGGTTGGTATGTGGTCGCTAAGATGCTTTATGTGATTGGTTTCACATTGCTATGTGGTTGCTAGGGTGTGTCTTGGTAGGGTTGCTAGGGTGTTCTAGGTGGTTGCCTGGGCCTTATGCAGTAGCTAAGATGTTCCAGGTGGTTGCTAGGGTGTTGGTTGGTATGTGGTTGCTAAGATGCTCTATGTGATTAGTTTCACATTGCTTTGTGGTCGCTAGGGTGTTATTGGTGGTTGTTAGGGCCTTATGTGGTAACAGATGTTCTGTGTGGTTGGTTCCAAACTGGTTACTTTGCAGTTGCTGTGATTCTATTATGGTTGCTAGGGGGTTGGTATGCAGTTGCTAAGGTGTTCTATGTGATTGATTTCACATTGCTATGTGGTTGCTAGGGTGTTCTGGGAGGTTACCGGGGTCCACGTTGCTATGTGGTTGCTTAGGGCCTTATGTGGTAACAGATGTTCTGTGTGGTTGGTTCCAAACTGGTTACTTTGCAGTTGCTGAGGTTTTTTATGTGGTTGTTGCATTCCATGTTGCTATGTGGTTGCTTGCAGTTTCTAATGCATTCTATAAGATGTTATACACAATTCAATCCACATTGCTATGTGGTTGCTAGGGTGCTGGGAGGTAGTTGGTTGGACGCAGTGTTAGTATGCAGCTGCTAAGGTGTTCTATATTCTATGTTCTATGTTACAATATAGTTTCTAGATAAGGTGTTCTATGTGGTTGGTTCTATGTTACTATATGGTTTCTAGGGTGTTCTGGAGGTTACTAGGGCATTTACTAAGGTGTTTTATATGCTTGGTTAGTTTCACTTTGCTATGTGGTTGCTAGGGTACTTTGGGTAATTTCCAGGTTATTGATTGCAGTTGCTAAGATGTTTAAAGTGGTTAATAGGGTACTGGTATGCAGTTGCTAAGATGTTTTAGTTGGTTGAGAGGGAACTCTGTGCAGTTGTTGTGGTATTCTAGGTGGTTGCTAGGGCGTTAGTATGCATTTGTTAAAGTGTTCTATGTGCTTGGTTCCACATTGCTATGTGGTTGCTAGGATGCTCTGAGCAGTTCCCAAAGGTATGCAGTTTTTAAGATATTCCTTTGTTGTTGCTAGGATGTTTTAGATGGTTGCTAAGGTCCTCTGGACACTTACCAGGGTTTTTGTGTTCAGTTGCTCAGATGCTCTGAGTGGTTTTAGTGCATTGTTTTGTGGTTTTTAAAGTGGTTGCCAGGTCATTGCTAGATGATTGTTAGGGTGTTACTATCTCAAGTGCTTCATATCAAGCACTTATTATACACAACCTATATATTACCTGTCTCTGTTTAGGTCATGGCGATCATGCAGCCTTTCATTACCAGGAAGCAGTGCGTCTCAAGCCATCTCACTATGTTGCCATGGTGAACCTGGGTCGTCTTCTTCGCTCGTCCAATGATAATAAAGAGGCGGAGCTATGGTACAAAAGGTAAGATGAGATCAAATTATACCATTGTCTTAAAGGTGTATCCGGCTTTCACAACTGTAAACTAAATCACATGTGGGTGTGTCTCACAGGGCCCTGCAAGTGGTTCGTAAAGTGGATATCCTGACCCCTCTTGGGGCTTTATACTACAACACCGGCAGATACGAGGAGGCACTGGAGGTTTACAGAGAGGCAGCCACACTTCAGCCCGACAGCACTGATATCTGGCTCGCCCTGGTGAGATTATAGTCACTTTTTAGCCTAAATAAATCCCACCATTTCCTATCTCATTCTTTTTTTCCAGTCCAACCAGTTAGGTTTAGGTTTGATATTGTTTTAAAGGGATAGAAAATGTGCTGTTATTTTGCTCACCCTCAGCCCATCCAAAATGTAGGTGACTTTTTTTCTTGAGTAGAACAGTAAAGATTTTTAGCTGAAACTGGTCCTTGGTGATTCATAAAATGCAAGTCAGCGGCTTCTCGATTTTGAGAATAAAAAAAGCACATCAACCTAATAGAAAAAAACAGCATATGCTGGTTAGGTAAATCTTAAATAATGATATACAGAAGAAAAAACCCTACATCTTGATGGCCTAAGGGTGAGTAAATTGACAGCAATTTTTCATTTTTGGGTGAACTATCCCTTTAATTGTCAGCATTGGCACTGGTCTTTGTAAACGGTTTGCTTGAAGCGTTTCAAAGAGTAGAACGTCAGCTTAATTGAGTCTCCACAGACCCTTCAGTGTGATTCACATCACCGCCTTAAGAAACAGAGGCCAGGACCTCTCAGGTTCATTTTTTGGTTGCTCTTTCATTCGCTCTTTCCCTTTTTAACTCGTTTTGTCTCTTCCCATCTCGTTGTCTCCACAGGCGCAGGTTTTAGCCATGGCAGGTCGCTCAGTGGAGGCCGAGAAAATGACCCTGAGCATCATTTCAAAGACCAGCAACTGCATTGAATGTTACCGCTTGTTGTCTGCCATCTACAGCAAACAAGGCAACCACACTGAGGTGCGTGTACGTGTCTTTGTGTGCATCAATTCATGCACACTCCCTTTCATTACCCCATATTGAAACGAAAAACACACAAACACAAGGTTTCTTCATCTCATTTGGAGCAATGAATCAGTTCATCCCGGATCTTAATTTTGCCACAGCATTCAGCAGTTCAAAGCACATTTTATTGAATCTCTCATAAATTGCATATAATTTATTTTTATTACTCATGCCTTTACTCGTTACTTTATTCAGTTTAGCAGTTCTCTGCCTCAAAGAGAAATCTCTATGCCTCCTGAGAGATGAAGAACCTCAGCAAAAAGAAGTTCAGCACTAGTTTTGAGCTTAATGAGAATGTATGTGTTTTCAGGCATTGGATGCATTGAAGACAGCACTGCAGCAGGAGCCATCAGACCCTGCGGTGAGGGCAGAGCTGCACTTCTCCATGGGCAACCAGCTCAGAGAGATGAACGAGCTTGATCGCGCCTTCCAGGTAATTACATCTGCAGCTGTCAATGTGAGGGAAGAGCTCTTCAAATATTCCCTTTCTTCACAGTCTTGTTTACTATGCCTTAACTTGTCTATAGACAGTTACCGATTGATGCATATCACACACAAAAATTTCAAGAGCTTTACCCAGATGGAAAGCTCTAATTTGATTGTCTGGATTTATACAAAATCCAAGAGTAAAGATATACAGGTTTTTATCAGTCCTCTGAGAAGATTTGCTGCTTATTTTTTGTTTCTGAATCGACTGATTTACTTTTAATCTTCTGTGAAAAGCATAGTAATTTTTTTATATATATAAATAGTTACAAGTACTTAGTAAAAATAAAAGTACATAGTTAGTACCATAAATCTTTTTACTATAAATGTAATGTGAAGGAAGAAAATAATGAAACATTATTTAAATATAGTATATAAATATGAATAAAAATTATATTATGTAAAAATTATATTATATAATGTAAAAATTATATAAGAATATCCTAAAAATGGTAATGTGAATTTTTAAATAAATTAAATATTCATATTTAAAAAAAAAAATACCAAGTAATATATCAAAATTAATATGTAAAGCAAAATTTTATATATATATATATAATTTCCCCCCAAATCAAAAATCAAAAAATAAATATAAAATTATCACACCCAAATAAATATATATATAATTTTCCCCCCCTTTTTAAAGCATAAAAATAATTGTAATTTTATTACATTAAAATAATAATGAGTACAGTATGCATTTAACAGTAATGAAATTGTATTTGAAAGATATGCAGAAAAGCAATTCATACGGACAATAATTTCTTCACTGTTAGATCATTTATTGTATTATAAGCATGTTTTCCTTTTTATAAATTAAAATTAAGTTACATATTTTTCTGTTTTGTCAATGATAAAATCAAATACTAAGAATAGCGAAAAACTTTTTTTTTAAAGATTTTGGTTTTTCTCAACGTAGATATTTGTTATGTATTGATTATCTTTGACTAGTTTTGTACAGAATTTTACTGCATTAATCATTTTGAATTGAAAGGCTACAGTGGAATGATTCCTTTGACTGAAAATGTTCCTTTAAAGCCTTTTCAGTGCAAATACATACATGTCAAGATATATATCAGTTTTGGCTTCAGGGTTATATCCATAACAATAAACATAAAAGCCTGTGATTGGTTCTTTGATATGTCAACCAGGCCCCTTCCTGTTTAAATCTCGGGCAGAATAACCTGCAATATGGATCAGTTTTCCTGACAGTCTGTCTACATGAGACTAAATGTTGGGTAATTGTGCTCTCTGCTGCTTGCTGCTTCTCTCACCTTCACACTGTTCCTTGCCAGTGCCCTGATACTGTCACAGGAACATCACCCACCTCCTTTCATCTCCGAATATAAACAGTCCAGACTTCGTCTCGCGCTGGAAGCTTAGTCTTTAACCTCTGTGTTTCTCAACATCCTGGCTGCCTTAAGGGGACTAAGTTTCTTCGGCAGGATTTCTAGTTAGCACAAGGACTGTTTTGGTTGCATTCTTCGATTCCTGGACTCATTTCATGTCTCCCACTAATATTTGGCCTGTAGTTTTACTTTTATTTAGATCACAAAAGGACAGCTGAGATCGGGCTGGTCTCAGGTTTACATAATTCTGCTATCCAGTTCAAAGCTCAGTTATAAAGCCCTAAACAAAAAGGCTTTTTGTGGTATTTCAACACCACATCTGCGGTAGAGCCAAACTGTTAAATGCTCCTCCAGTGCATTTTTTAATCTTGAATGGATCGTGTTTCTTGCACAGGCCAAAACTCTTATAAAAGGTTGAATCTCATTGGCTGTTTAATGCTGTTGAATTCATCATTGGTTACATCTCATGCATGTATAATATGTCACGTGCTGATCTAATGTTTCCAGAGCTACAAGCTTGCTGTCGAGCTCAAACCTGACCAATCACAAGCCTGGATGAATATGGGCGGCATTCAGCATATCAAGGTATGATGGCTGAGTTCTGAGGTCTAATGAGAACTGATAAGAAATTTCACCACAAAATTAAAAGGAAAAATATATTTTGCATAAGGAAAGAAATAGTTTGCATTAAGAAATTGAAGGCTTTGGTTAGGAATAATAACTGACAAGCTCAGTAGCTTGTAAACAAATTACTGTAATGTGAAGGAACACATAATGAACATACATGTATATGAATAAATAAAATAATAGTAATAATTGCATTTTATTATACTTAGTAATACAAATTAAATATGAAAAAAGTAAAATATAATAATGTTAATCATTAAAATGTACATATTAAATAACAATTAATATGGCATTTAAAAATATGTAAACACAATATAAAAAAATATATTTTAAAATAGGATACCTTTTCTTGAGATACAAAATAATAAAATAATTTGACTTGTTTTCTGTGAATTGTATTTTTTGTTTTCAATTAAGCATACATTTATTTAAATGTTTAATTTATAATATATTATTTAATACATTTATAATTTAAAGAATACAAATAATGCTAATATATTAATAGTCAGTTTGTTAAAACCATTAAAACACTATATAAAACTATTCTAAATAAAGAAAATATAATTGAGTTTTATTACTGTATTACAATATTAATGAGAGATTTTTTTTTTTTAAGTAAAATTATAGTAGTGACACTTTAAGGTCCTATTAGTTATTGTTGGTTATTGCATTAACTAACATGAAGTAACAATGAGCAAACATTTGTTTCAGTATTTATTAATCTTTCCTAATATTACCTAAAAAAAAAATACATCTGATTATTGTTAGTTCAGTTAGCTCAGGTCCATTAAATAATATTAACATATACAACTTTTGATTTTATTAATGTATTAGTAAATGTTGTAATGATCAGTAACAACGAGCAATAAATTACTCATGTATATTCATGTTAACTAATGTTAACAAATGGAACCCTTATTATAAAGTATGTTCAGAATTGTCACAATGCATATATAAATTCTTATTTATTCCTTTTGATTAGATGAAATATGACCTGGACATTTTCTCATGCCATTGTAACCTGAACTGTTGTGTGCTCGTTTTCAATATTTTTTTTTTTTTAGGGAGACTATGCAGCAGCAAGAATGTACTACCAAAGAGCTCTTCTCCTCTCACCCGGCTCCAAACTGCTGAAGGAAAACCTGGCCAAGCTGGACAGACTAGAGAAAAAACTCCAAGGGGCCTAGAGGAACAGCGTGACCTGAACTGTCAGCCAAATGATGAAGGACAAGCAACTGAGACACAGAAGGGTGAAGAGAAGGGCCGGACTAAGACATGCAAACTACGGTTTGGACTCAGGAGATGATTAATGACCACTTCCTTCCCCTCTAGAGTTTAGAGAGAGGCTCTAGGATTGAACTAATCCAAAAGACTGAAGGTCCAGGGCTGGACCAAGCAGACACCATTGACCTCAACACATCATGCAGTATCTCACAGCAACATATTTCAGAAGTCCTCATCATTTTTTTCCCATGTGTCGTCCCAAGACCACTTTTCGATGAGTTCTCAGACCAGCACAAATTGAGCATTTGTTGTTCTTCTTTTAATCGGAGCAGAGGTAGCGTCTCTGAGAGGCTCCACTCGACCACTACAACTCCGTTCTGCTTCGCTGGCTACAAAACCTTTAGAAAGCATCTCAGACAAATGCTGTGAGTTATCAAATATGACTAGCTGTCTACTGTGTTCTATGAACACGGCTGATTAGTTGTAGGTGGTCTGCTTGTATTTTGTTTTTTTAATCCTCACATAAGGATTTTGTTAGTGATTTAAATGAAGGAAAGAAATGACAGAGTCATTCATCATGTGCTTTAATTTGATCTTTTATCTTGTACATGCATCATTATTGTGGAATGTATCTTGGACTAAAGGCATATTGACCTGTGCAGTGAATTACATATCATTTTTATCCTCATAAGCTATAATACTGAAGCCTCTTTAAATTGGAATTACATCATCATTCATAATGACGTATCCATAATGAAGTAGGTCATTACATGGATTTTAGTCATATTTTCGGTGGCCAGAATTTGTCATGCGGTACTCTTGATTATACCGTAATCTTTGCACTTACATTTCGTTGCCATAGGAACTGTTATCAAGAAAATTTCTTGAATTCAGCAGCAGCCGTGCTAAACATGTCATAGCAGAAATCAATGTGAAGTATGATTATTTAATAAATATTATCCAATACCTGTGATTGTGTGCTTGTCTTTGAAGATGTTGATATTGCTCTGGGTGGGCAATTATATATGCAATCACTTTCTATCAAAGTAGCCGTCCATGGCCAGGTGTTAAACTACCCATACACACAGAAATGCATTGTTCTGTAATTCGGTATACATCCCACTGTTTTAAAATATCATTAAAATAAACACAGATCTGATACAGAAAAGGAGCAAGACTGAGGAGTTGCTATGCAATTGAATTTGCAATATGATTCACGTTTGATTTCATCTAACCTAACAATATTTTTAATCTCAGACACTGGTACATGAGAGAATGCTGCATGATCTTGAACAAGACAAACAGCCATTTCATATTTAAACAGCTTTTACATATTTAAACATGTTACAAGTGTAAATATTGCTTTTAGATGTGCTCTGAAAATCCATGTTTACTGAGAATACACGTGAGAATGTAAAAAGAAAAAATGAAATGGCATAAATGGCTTAAATCTGGAAATACTGAAGGTTCCATACATATATATATATACACACACACACACACACACACACACACACACACACACACAAGATAATTATTATTGAATAATAAGATGCAACTGAGGCTTTTTCACTAGTGGTCACAGACTATAATGACTTAAAATTGAGTTGCCTGCATGAATGATACATTAAGCATATGGCAGGCTTTTCCATATGAGACACATTCCTTTGTCAAACAATGGAAATTATTAATAAAAAACATTGTTCATTAAGCGTAGTTGTGACTAAAGCAAGTTTAGTATCCTGGTGTGACTGTAGCCAGAACCATCATGCAGATTGGTTAGCACGCTCACTTTGACTTTCTGCATGTATTTTTTCGGCAGTACGTTATAAATATATCAACAGACTGTTAAAATAATGGAAGATTTGTCGTGCAAAACATGTAAAGTAAATTACGATTTCGATCCACAGGGCGTGTAGTTTTACGCGTGAGAGCTTGAATCTTTGCTGACCTCTAGTGGTGAAACTCTGCATTATTCCACTTTGTTAATTAAGCGCCACAGGTGGATATTTTCTGTGCGTGTTGTTGTCTTGTAACGGCCTTTGTAAGCTTCCCCGCTCATTTTTAAAAACACATTTGTGACCATGCATAAAAAGTATTTATTTATTTTAATACTCTCTCTTAATTGGACAAAGGCCGACCCTGGTGAGACTCAGCAACTTAGGAAGCATGACACAAGATGTTGTTTGTGAACCCATGTTATCTCCTACTTAATGTGATTTCCTACTGCATACAATGTTATATTTCTTTTAAAGCTAAAGAGAATTCCAATGGGAGTGCTTCAGCTGGGACAAACTGCATCTTTGGCAATGGATGTTATGGTAAGGCTGAGCTCATGATGCATAAATTCATCTGCATCATGGCATGCAAATATGCACTGTTTTCAGACCAGGCTGGCATTCGTGCCTTCATCCCAGAGAAGGATGAGGAGGAGAGCCGGATTATAGGTGGGCAGGAGGCATGGGCACATTCATGGCCGTGGCAGGTGTCCCTGCAGTACTCAGATATGCCAGTCTGCGGGGGTGCCATCCTCGACCTGCGGTGGGTTATTACCGCCTGCCACTGCTTCAAACGGTAAGCCCACCGGCATTGGTCTATAAAACCTCTATGAGTGCAAATATGTGTCTTAAAACCAGAATTCATGTTTGTGAACAGTTATAAAAAGGCGTCACTGTGGAAGGCAGTGGCTGGAATGCACAATTTGGAGAATATGAATGAATCCTGCCATCAAGTGAGTGTCTGTGTGTGTTTATTTACATTTCACTCCCATCTTATGTGGATCTTTTGTTTTAATTTATTCCATTTTAATTTGTATAACTGCCTTGTGTGTTTTATTTAAAGACTGTAGAGGTGGAAAACATCATCTCCCACAAGGGCTACAAACAAAAGACAAATGAGAATGATATTGCCCTGGTGAAACTGCAGAGTCCCCTGCTGTTTAATGAGTGTGTGAGGCCTGTTGCCATCTTAAACAATGACTTGCCCCCTCAGGAAACCTGTACTGTCACCGGCTGGGGCGCCATCAGAGAGAGTAAGGCCCTTAATAGCAGGAATATGTTAACCTTGTCCTATATAACCTGTGTAATGGGCTTCATAGGTAGAGGTTATGTGTGATTAGATGAATTTGTCTCTTTATAGATGGGCCTCGTGCCTCCAGACTTCAAGAGGTCAATGTAACTGTTTTTAAGCCACAGACATGTAACAAATATTACAGAGGGAAAATGCTTAAGTTTATGATGTGTGCTGGAGCAGAGGCAGGCAGAATGGATGCATGTCAGGTAAAAAAAAAAAACCTTCATGTCAGTCAATGACACAATGTTCTTTTTTTGTACTATGAATTAATGTTTTCAAAAATATGTTACATACATGAAGTAAAAATATCAGGGTCATACAGCGGCCCTGATATAAAGAAGAACATTTTGTAAAGTAATTTCTTTATTTTTTTATATCTTAGAAAAATATGTATAGGGATTATTAATAAAATAGGATCATAATTAAAATGTATAAATAAATAAAGCTTGTCTGCTGAGTCAAATCCATATGATTAATAATAATAATAATACTAATAATCACATTAATAAATTATTAATATTGAATTAAATGATATTAATAATGATAATCATAGTTGTTATTATTATTATATTAAATTATGTATAAAAGAATGTCATAATCAATTTTCAAAATATTATTTATGAAATATTATTATAAATATTTATAAATAAAACTGGTCTGCCAAATCATAGCCATAAATCTTTTATAATAATAATAAAATTATTATTATTATATAAAAATAATATAATTATGATAAAAGTATACGTGTGTGTAATATGTATCAAGGTAAGTTAGTCTCTTAAAATATAATTTGACCTTTTATGACAAGGCATTGGCAATGTTAGTTTAAGTTGTAAAATGTCATGTGGTGCGGCTGTCCAAATAGCTTAATGACATTTATGAATGATTAATTATTTAATTTTAAACAAGATTTTTCCTTTTGCTTTATTGTGAACATTCATTGACCCATCTGGATCAGGGCGACTCTGGTGGGCCCCTCTCATGTTTCACAGATGATAGGTACAAGCTTGCTGGAGTGGTCAGCTGGGGGGTCGGATGTGGTCGGGCCCAAAGACCAGGGGTCTACACCACATTATACCACTACAAACAATGGATCGAGTCTTCATTACGTGGTATGTACTTTCAGATTTCAGTGATGTGTCACTGTCTGCTCTGAAACGGCTATATTTCTTTGCTTGTATTATATACAGTAGGTGAACTCGTTTCTGACTACTCTGGAGCAGATTCAACTGGTAAGAGACTCTTGTACCTCATCATGTACCTTTTCGATTGCTTTATTCATCATTCATGTCCGTTTCCATGTCGTGGCTTCAGTGCAGTGTGGTCAGGCCAAAACTGAGTCTTGCCAGCTCCCCGGTGACTTGGCGCAGGTGGTGTCCTCTGTGGATGGCACATTCAAGGTGGAGAACGTGAGCGAGGCATGTGCGAACTCCTGGCCGTGGCATGTCAGCCTCCAGAGCCAAGATACGCATTACTGTAGCGGCGTCCTCGTTCACCCGCGCTGGGTTCTGGCACCGCGTCATTGCTTTGCCAGGTAAGCCCGATGAGTTTAATGATCTACGTTCAGTCATTGTCCCTCAGTGATGCTCTGACAGTTTGTCCCACAGGGCTGGAGATGTTGTGGTCTTGGGAGCTCATGACCTGAACTTCATGTCGGGTCAGACTGCAGCTGTGGAAAGCGTGCAGAGTTTGGCTTTCGATGGCAGCTTCCCACCAGCCTCCGATCTCTCCATGATCCGCTTATCTGTCCCAGCTCAAATCGGTATAGAATCGCATGACCTTATCTGTGTTGTTCATGAGATCCTGATCAACAATCAGCGTTGTACAGCTTAACGTTTGCTCCATCCAGGGCCCATGATATTTCCGGTGTGCATAACAGATAAAGATGATGAAATGGTTAATGAAGATAACTTGTCTTGTGTTACAACTGGTTGGGGAACAAGAAAAGCTACCTGTGAGTTAAAAAGTGTTCAGCATTAAAACCGATATAAAATGGCTTTTACAACCGTTTACTTTTTATTTTATTTTCAGTATATTCTACGAACCAATTGTCCTATGTAGGTCATGGACGGTTGTTTTTATTTTATCATATCATTTGATTTTATTATTATTTTATTTACTTTTTTTTTTCTCCACCCATCCATTCTCCAAACGACTTGTCCTATGTAGGTCATGGATTTTTATTTTATTAGAATTTTTTTTATTTTATTTTATCCCCATCCATCTGTTCTATTTTTTCCCATCTATTCTCCAAATTGCTTGTTCCATGTTGGTCAGGGATGGTTATTTAATTTAAATCACATATCCTAGATTCGATGGCATGGATACATCTTCTAATCACATACACATTATCAAAATTCATTTAAATGTCTTGGATGGATGGTTATATTATTATTTTTGATTTGATTAAATGGTTATATTATTATTTTTGATTTGATTAATTGGAATACAATGCATTGCTAAGTCATGCACAAGAAGACCAGAAGCCTATTTTAAGATTTTTGTTGATTTTACATCTGAAAATATGGAAAATTAATGATAAATGGAAACATCTGGAAATATTTATTGTCCATTGCTACTTTGTATGTGCTCCTTCCTCAAGCACATACTAACTGTCATTTAACATTTTCTGGTAGTAGTAGTTTTTTCTTCTTCTCATATTAGTGGATCTGCACCCTAATATACTGCATTTGGCCAGAGTTAAGCCTCTTTCTGAGAAAGCCTGCGTGATGGGTTGGGGTGACCGTTTCAGCATGAAATCCCTCCTATGTACGGATGCAGCAGCCTCCATCTCCTGCTTGGTACAGTCTTACTGTAGTTTAAACTATCACTGTTCACATGCAAATGTCCTGGTCACTTAAATTCTTCATGTTGTGTAGGGGGACTCTGGCGCACCCCTTATGTGTGAAAAAAATGGGGTTTACTACCTTGTAGGACTAACAACATGGGGTGGCAAGAAATGTGAACCTCGGAAACCGGCTGTGTTCACTCGAGTGTCGGCCTATTACTCATGGATACAGACTTTTATCAGAAATGCCTAATATCTTTAATAAAGCTATATTAAAAACATTCGTTAAACTCCTTGTGTGGCTTGTTGTCAAGTTGTTTGCAAAGCAATACTTTCTTTTCTCACGTTTTATCTATAAGCAATACAAAATGACCCATTTAATTTTATATAAAAGCTATTTTCAGGTTTCATAACTTGCTTGGAAAACTAACAAGCATTATTTGACGCTTGATTAGTTGTTCTGCTTTGGAAATGCCATTGTAACATTCACCCACGAGCCACAAATTCAAACTAGTGAACGAATTATTTTAAATCGAATCTTTCAGTGAATCGGTTGATAAAATGATTCATTTTCGAATCCCACTCTTTTTGGTTTTATTAGCTGCCATACAAAACATTCACTGTAAATTCATTTTAGAATGATGTAATGTAAATGAAAGTGATATTTAGGTTACATAAAGGTTTTAAACGGCTCTTTTGGAACGTTTTGGTTTTGGAAAATTTTGTTGGAATGCCAGGGACCGCGTGATTACGTAAGGACGTAAAAGAACCGAACGAGCTGTTCAAAAGAACCGATTCGCGGAAGTAAGTCGGACTTCCCATCACTAATTCAAACTCCACCCCTCCGATTCCACTTCATTTTTCCAATGAGCATCAGCGCTCGACTCACCCGAAACAAAGTGACACCTCATCCCTCCAGCAGGCCGCCAAAATGGGGGATGTAAAAACGCCCAGACAATGGTTCTTGTGGAGCATTGCACTTATTTACGTGTGTGCTTTTGCGTCCACCTACGTTCAAATACCAGGTAAGGAAGTTTCTCTGTTTTTTGCAGCTGGATGTTTGGCGGCAATGGTGGGTTTGGGTGCGGCACTAATGAATGGTTGCGTTTACACTTGAACTTGAACTGTGTTGTGGAATGTCGGCGAAAAAGCGGATATCCTTTGATTCATTCATTGGCGCTAATCGTGTCACGGGGATCATTCTTCTCACTTTTCAGTTCAAACTTTTGAAGGACCTCGTGCACAAACAGCATCTCCATGCTGAAGGACGTATTCGAGCAGAATTTGCGCAGTGGACTTAATATTTTTAAATGCGATTTCTGAACTTCGAGATAACAAGACATAATGCCCGAGTGAATCGAGCAGCACTGCTTGAGTTCTTCCACATGTGCTGATATTTGGGAGCCCCGCCAGTTAGTGCTGAGTGCGCACTGTAGTGACCCGTCATCACTCAGGGGCTTGTGAGCTTTTGGCCCTGAAATGATCCATGCATATGCCATGTGTACGGTGTGTTCATGAAGCCTTTTTTTAACTGCTGCATGTACTGTACCAACACCTTTCAAAGTGTCAATAAGCTCCACTCAACCCGTGAACAAATAATCACCTCATCCAGTTTAAAAAGCTCTCACCTCTAAGCATTGCTGCTCATAAAATTGCAATGTGTTACCAAGGGCAGGATTATATACCGTCTTTCTCTCTATAAATATGCATGTATGTGCATACATGGTGTAGAGGGGGTGGGTTTATTTAAAAAAAAAAAAAAAATCCCATTTAACGTTTGCACCAGAATAGGCCAAGAAAATTGGCAATAATGAAAACACACTGAGTAATGTTGTCATACTCTTTGTGGATATATGATTTTATATATATATATATATATATATATATATATATATATATATATATATATATATATATATATATATATAGATATATTTTTTTTTTTTATTTATTTATTATAAAAAGACAAACATATATAAATAAAATCATATATGCATATATATTATAATCATTGTTTGAATTTTATTGTTATCATTATTTTAATTGCTGAATTCTTATTTTAATATATATGTGATTTTTAATCTAGTATATTTTTATATATATATATTATATATATTATTTATATATATATATGTTATTTATCTATATATATATATATATATATATATATATATATATATATATATACTACATACACACACACACACACAAAGCATCAATTTATTGTCCAAAACAATGATTTGCTTTTTCTATTTACTTATTTATATATACTTAGTATAATTGTATTTATTTTTAGTGAATTGAATAATAAAATTGTTTAGTGTTAGGCTTTTGTGTTAATAATTTTGGGGGGGAAAATCACATGCTGACTGTGTCGTCTCAGAATATGGTTAGTGTGTTTGTTTGTTCGTCACAAAAAGCTGAGTACTGCCAAATCTGGCCACAAGCAAACTTGGTTGCTCACAGATAAAGGAAATCATGTGCGCTGAATAATAGCTCTCTCTTCCCGTTTGGTATTCTGAGTTGGGTTGTTTGACTCCCAACTGTGCATGTTTGGCACTCAACAAAAGGGGCATTTTTATAGTTTCAGTTCCTGTGAAAATATTTCCCAATCAGAGCTAACCTCCAAGGTCTCAGTGATTATGCATGGAGTCTTTTCCCTTCGGTGGGAAACGATCCTCTAAAGCAGTGTGCCTGGAGGAGCCTCTTGTGGCAGAACTGGGTCTAATGCCAAAATGGAGTAATTCAAAGAGCAACCGTGAGTCATACATTGACACTGCCACAATACACGGCCTGTTCTCTAACTCAAACCAGTGTGCTATGCGCTCACTCTTTCTGTGGCTTGCATGCCAAAAATGTGGATATGCAACTTTGCAACCTGTGTCAGTCACATTAAAAATTAGCTCAGTTTGTCAACGTTCTGTAACAGTGAAGTAATATTTCCTGATCTCTCTATACTCTACATCAGTCTGTTGTTCATTAACTGTTAGCAAGTAGCCTATAGGAGTATTTTACAGTGCACCTGTTTGCATTGCAGTGTTTAGGGCATCTGGGGTGTCTGGACTTGTTTCGAGGCATTAAAAAGCCACAGGACGGGTTTGTTTTGCTCATGGTCATGGCAGTGTGCACCTGTGGTGTTCTGTTGAATGAATGTTTACATGACGCTTGATGCTTTGTGCTTTTACTATCACTGAGCAAACAAACACAGCTTATTATTGTGTACAGACCTCGAGTGCAGTCTGTCATCACTGGTTCGGCTCTTTTTTCTTTTCTTTTTTTTCTCTCCATATTGCCACCTTTTTATGCCTCAGTCATCAATACAGTATTAAAGTCAATAATAAATAGCATTTGGAACTCATCTTACTTCCAAAATGTGAAATATACATGTGTAGAAGTAAAATGGGTTACGGATATTTATTGATTGATTGGTTGTACAGGAATATAGTTAAAATTAAAAACATCTGTCTGTCCATCCATCCTTCCATCCATCGTAGGGTAGTGAGGATGCTGGAGACTAATAGTTATAATAAAAATATACTTTGGCAACATATATAATTATTGTTGTTGTTTACATAAGTATTGTTTTATGTATTTACTTATTTTATTGGTTTATTATATTTATATCTATTTAGTTGTTTATGTTTTACTTATATGTACATAAGTATAGTTGTAGATATTTATTATTATTATTATTATGTAAGTATAGTCATGATAAAAATATTACATATAAATATTATTTATTGCAAAATAAATATAAAAATACAAATACAAAAATACCTGCATCTACATATATACACATACACATCTCACTCAGAACAAATAAGTAATGATAAAATAATACTGCATTTGTTTGTGTCTCTGGACAGGATTGTATGGAGACGAGGGTATTCTCCCTGTGCGCCTGCAGGTGCCAAAAGTGCAGCGGCCCCTACTGGAGCAGGAGTCCCTTCTGTGTCTGGGGCCGTATCTGGGTCTGGAACCCCAGCAGACCTTGGAGCTCATGTGCCTGCTTGGAGTGGCACTAGGCCTGGGTGCCGTGCTGCTGGAGCCCCTGAGAGACAGTCTGATCTACCTCTGCCTGCAGGCCCTCTACCTTTCACTCTATAATGTCAGTATAATGTCCTTTTATCTATTATCCACCATGTCAAATGCTTCTTTAAAAGGCTTAAAACGTTGTAGTCTCTGTGGAAACATAACTGAGTGATTACAGTATACGTTTTGTTTTATAGGTCGGTGGAGACTTCCTCCACTCTGAATGGTGAGTTTCACAATTTGTCATGTATGACTTGCATTTTGACCTACTGTACTGTGTCTCATTAGGTATAACCACTGGTCATATATAGATCAGTGGGTATAACGGACACAGCCGCAACCACTTGTTTATTTCTCCATCGTTGTTGAGGATCTAATTGAGGTATTTGCAAGTCAAATTCTCTGCAGCAGAATGTCTGCGAGGGAATGAGAGGGAAAACTGACCACAAACTTCACTGCCTGCCCATTAAATTTAATGTGATTTACAGTCCATTTGATTGCTATTCAGTTAGTGGACTATGTGCTTTTGATGATTAAATGGGCAACAAACTTAACTGCATTAAAAGAGACTTGTGGATGTGCTCTTTTGACTTTGGCTGGTAAATAACTGCCCAAAACACCTATCAACTGCATAGCAAAGTGGTAAAATCACTCCGAACACCTTGACAACTGAATAGAGATGGCCTGACAACCACCCACAATGCCTTAGCAACACAACTGCATGTTTCTCACAGGCGAACACCACAGACTTTCTTGAGTTTGAGTGTGATTGATTCTAATGCTCTCGTAGGGACGTGCTGCTGTTGGAGGCTGGGGTTCTGGCTGTGCTTGTAGCTCCGCTGGGTTTGCTGCACTCCTCTTACAGATATCATGACCCTGTGAGCTTCTGGTTGACCCGTTGGTTGTTTTTCCGGCTGACCTTCTGCACAGGTGTGAGTAAGCTGGCCAGCGGCGACCCTGCGTGGTATGATCTGTCAGGTAAAATGAATCATTTTTAACACTATTTATTCCATATTGATTGAGATCAGTTTATTTGTGCTCGTCATACCGCCCACTTTTATTCATGAGGAAATCTTGTACAGCGCTTTGCTGGAAATTCACTAACCAAATGATCTATAGATCATATAAAACATCCATTAGTATAAGGTTTTGCTAATCTGGGTACTTAAATACTGAAAGGGTTAATGTTTATTAGAGTGAATATTTTTTTGAACTTGCATGAAGTGAAAATAGCCAAGAACTGTGATGCAGACTGCACCTTTGTGTGGGGAAAAACTGATTCCTCTGTAGATGACAGTGTTTTGAAAACTCAGACATCTTTTTTGCAGCACTGAGTCATCATTTGGAGAACCAGATGAGCCCCACTCTTTTGGCCTGGTACGTCCATCAGCTTCCTGATTGGCTGCTGAGATTAGGCGCAGTGGTTGTGCTGCAGAGCGAGATCATTGTTCCTCTTGTGACGTTCTTTGCTCCCATTCGGCGTTTGAGACTGTTCGGCTTTTATGTTCAGGTTTGTTACTTGTTGTATTGTTTGTGTGTGTGTGTACATGCATTAAAAGATATCTGCATACCTCCTGTTGAAAAAATGAAGAGTGGATCTAAATGTAATGTTTTGTTTTACTGGTCCCACTGCAATTTTATTCATGTTTTTAAGTTAAGTTCACCTAGAACTGTATTTCCACTTCTAAAAGGACAATTTAGACAACTTATGATTTTATTATACATTTTTAAGATGGTAATTTATTAAAATCATATGAAATATGTTTAAATAAATAAGAAAAAATGCTACTATTATCATTATATAAAATAAAATTATCAGTTATTTATTATACGTACATACTTTATGTATTTATTATTATTATTATTATTATTATTATTATTATTATATAAAATTATAAATTAAAATATAAATAAATAAAAAAATATTTTTTAAAATATAAATTACAATACTAAAATAGTACACAATGTGAAATTTAAAACTTTTATTTTTTTTGCAAGTTAAAGGATAAGTCAGTTATTTTCTGTAGTAGTACACAATGTGACAGTTTAAACCTTGAATATTCCTTTAATGGAGTGTTGTGTTGTTCTGCAAGACTTTTTCACTTATACCTCTTTTTTTTACCATTTTGTCAGCTGTTTCTCCAGCTCTGCTACATCCTCACTGGTAACTGCAGCCTTCTGAACCTGCTGAGAATCACCCTAAGCTTCTCATTGCTGGATGATGATCATTTCAACTCCAATTCTAGTCCAAAGAAGAAGAAGGGCCAGGACAAAAAGCCTAGAAGTATGACCACATATCTCTAACTTTTGTTTTGTGCAGTCGTTTCTGATGGGATAGTCGAGACTTTCACTAATGATCTGATTAAAGGGATAGTTCACCCAAAAATGAACATTTTGTCATAAATTACTCGCACTCATGTCGTTCCAAACACGTAAGACCTTTGTTCATCTTCAGAACACAAATTAAGAGAAGAGAAAAGGGAAAGAGAGATGAACGAAGGTCTTTGGTGATGGGAACGACATGAGGGTTAGTAATTAATGACATAATTTTCATTTTGGGTGAACTATCCCTTTAATCAGATCATTAATACATCTCAGTAAAAAAATGCATTTAAGTAAGGCTTAGCACACTCATTTCACTCTTATTTTACCACACTTGTATTCATACTTCTGAGCTTTTATTTAGTTTGTCTTGTGTTTTAGGCTATGGACAGGCCTTGGTCTCTTATTTGACGCTGCTGGTGGAGTTGGCTGTCTACCTGTTCATCCTCTACAGTTTTATTACTCTCTTTAAGATACAGATTAACTGGGAAGAAAAAACTCTGTCATCGAAAACAAGTGAGTGAGTCTTCAAATGAAAAATCTAAAACTGATCTGCAAAGGAGCTGATGTTTCTTTTAATTTGGTAATGGAGTTAAAAATGTGAGTACAAACTTAGAATTGAATTGTTTTGCGAAATGTTAGGATGAATCTCATGGAGATATGTTAAGGTTGTATTTCAATCCAAAGTCAGAAGAGATATCTCGAATGAATAAATAAAAAAGATCAGTAGAAATAATCAATAATACTGTCATCCAGAATCCTGTTTGAACACAAACATTTGCATAAAATCTGCATAAATTACAATTAAATACTAACATGAAGTATGAATACAATTTTTTTTTTTGAATATTTACTTTATAAATAAAAAAAATTTTTTATATAGAATATATAAAAAAGTTTTGACATTATATTAATGAGATTTGTGTAGTTTATAAGTTTATTTTGCAAAAAAAAAATATTTGAAAGATTACTTTTTTTCTGTTTTCTTTTCCTTTGAAGTTGAGGTGAAATATTTCTTTTAAACTTTCTTGCAGGTTTCAATCAAAATGGATTTAATGCGTTTCTGGAGGTTTTTCAGGAGCTCACTATCTGGATTGGTGTCCTGCACCTCACAAGCGAAGCCTTCCATGCCAAACTAAACTAAACCAAAAAAGTTTATTATAATAAAATCATATTTTTTATACAAAAACAAAAAGTAAAGATTTTGAATTTCAGCCTATGATTTTGCCAAAGTCCATTGTTTCAAGAGACAAGCCAAGAAATCTGCCATCTGTTTGCTCTGTCAGTTGTGTGTGCACACGAGGTATTGCCAGCAAGCTCTGGTCTCTCCTTCAGTGGGCGGTCATCACAGCGGCTGCTGCGGCCGTCTTTGCCCTCAGTGTGGTGAGTTACATGTCCTATGTATGGTTGCAATTGCAATATCACAATTGATTTGTGATTTATTTCATTTATTTTTTTGGGTGGCTTTGTGACTCATTCAGTCATATTGATAGCTTTTGTCTCAAGTGTTCTATAATTGTACTGGTGACTTTCCATTTATTAATTTGTTTGCATTTCCTGTAGAAGTAACTACATTGTTAATATAACATTCTAAATGTGACTTTTGTTTCCTTCATTTTGCTCCAGTTATGACACAAGCAATACAGTGCCCTCTGCTGTCCATAAGCATACAATCTGATCTTTATGGAACGCACTGGTACAAGTACAAGGGCTGTCAAGAAAATTTATTTTTTTATCTAATTAAATACCGTGCTGATTCATTAATCTAATTAACTGCAAATTAATAGCACATCAATTTGGGATGAGAAATTACCCCCCAAAAGTAAAATAGTCATTGTTGTAAATGAGAAAAGCATTGAATAGAGATTATTAAAAAAGTAGGTTTAGAAATAGTTTGATTTAACAGTTTTTTACTCAAACTTTTAAGGCTACAGTGTGGCCATAACATTGTTTTACGAAGCTGCATCTGAAGTGGGATTTAGGTGTATTTGCACACTATTCAGAGGTTGCATGAATGCATTTACACTGCAATTAGAATTGCATTAATAATGCTATGAATTTACAAGCATTTTAACAATCATATTATAAATTATTTTATTTTTTTTTTTTATTATAAAGGAATATTGAAATATAATTTTTTTTTTTTTTTTATGAAATGATACACTAAGTATTAAAATAAAACCACCAGGAGGTGGCGGTTTGATTAGTATTGATTGAGTCATTCATTCAACCGATTCATTAAAACGGATGATTCATTCAAAAACGGAGCAAGTCTTTATGAATGGGTAACTGAATCATTGGCTCACTCGATGTGTTCAAAATCGTGGATTCATTTGGTAATGAAACGCCTCTGTGTTTTGCTTGGAAGTGTGGAGGCACAAAAGTTCTGCTGTGGATTTGTTTGAAACTCTGAGCAAAAAACTGAGCAAAAACAATATTGTGTCTACAACACTATATTAATTTCTTGTTTATTGAACTTTTTGCAATCGTGCAGATATTACGGGGAAAAACAGTGCTCTTGCTTGTGTGATATTGCTAAACTATATTCTATGATTTATATATAAAACAAAAACCCATACACAGGCATTTTTGCCTTCATATGTTGAGTTTTAGGGGCATATAACTGCATAGAGTTGCTGCAAGATGACTGACTGTGTGATGTGTCCTATAAGAATGCAATGTTGATGATGTAGAGGTGCAGGGTGCATTAAATGCATCAGTAATTTTAACGCTTCATTTTTTCCGTAATTAATTGCGCCAAATTAACTTGGTAAATCAGCAGCCCTACTTAAGACATGATCTATGGACTTCACTGGTACAATTTAGGCATTTTTACCAGCCTTTGTATGCAAGTAAATGTGTGTACATGTGTGTTGGTGTTTCCTCTCAGGTTCCATACACATCCATGGCTGGCATGTCAGTCAGTAAAGTATTACCTGCAGTGCGAGATGCATACAGCGCTGTAGAGAGGTACCAGCTGGTCGGGGCATACGGCATCCAGCACAGATTGATCTCTGCCGAGGGCAGGCCTGAGATCATTTTAGAGGGCAGCTATGATGGGCTAACATGGACGGTAAGAAGGAAATGGAAAAGGATGCCCTGCTACAATAATCCAAATCCCTTAATTTTTTTACTCTCGTACTAATGTCACAGCCATTGTTTCCACAAAGTCTTCACTCAGCGAAAAAGTTAGTTTATTCTCAGTGGACTGGTGAATTCTTATCCTGTTGCAGGAAATGAACCCTATGTATAAACCAGGAAATGTGAATGCAGTCCCACCCATAGTAGGACCTCACCAGCCACGGCTGGAGTGGCTGATGTGGCAGGCAGCTCAAGGGGGGGATGATACAAGCCCCTGGTTTACGGGTCTCATACAGCGCCTCCTACAGGGTAAACCCGAGGGTGAGTGACCACTTTACTTCTCAGATTACATTTACTTGATGATGGTGTTGAATTATGTCTCTAATTTTCTGTTTTTCTTTCCTGTAGTGGTTCGTCTGCTTCAGGTGGATGAAGCGCAGTACCCCTTTAGTCAGAGACCACCAGCGCTAATCAAAGCCAAGCTTTATAACTACCACTTCACAGATCCTGCTAAAGACAAGTGAGCTCCTTACTTGTCTAATTAACACTCAGTCACATTTATATATTGTTTATAATTTTTTGAGTTTAAGATTAGAACTTTATTTTGTGAGAATTGCATCATATTTTGTAAATGGAGAAGTTTTGTAAATAGACTCCATTGTTCCGTTAATTATTCTAATATTCTTGGGAGAAAAACAAATAAAACCAAGGGAGTATTCAGAAAAAAGTTATTTTTATAATTTTAATTATAATACTAAATTATATACAGGTAAATGTATAATTAATACATTAACTAATCTGAATTATTTAAATATTAAATATAATAAAATAATATAATTTTTGTCTATAATTATCCCATTTGTTAGTTTTTTATTTTTTTTGTATTTTCCATTTGTAATTTTAAAGATCATTCTAAATGACATACAGTTATGTTAAATCTGTATAATTAATACATTAAAATAACTAATTGGAATTTATATTAAATATAACAAAATTATGTAACAAATATCCCATTTGTCAGTAATTCTGTAGTAAGTTAATTTTATTAATTTTAAATAATGCAAAATGATAACCCAGTTAATATTAAATCTATATAATTAAGGGTAAAATAACTATCTGACTTAATATTAATATTAGTTGGTTGTCAGTTGTTTTTCATTACTGCTGGTTGTAGCAACTATTTGTCCCTTTGTTTGCAGTCCGAATCTGCTCTCAGGTTTAGTGTCCTTTTGTTTTTTGTTTTGGAAACCCATCTGCAGAACTGGTGGAGGCGGCAGTACAAAAAGGAGTTTTTTCCCATTGTGAACCTCGATGACCCCACGCTTAACAAACTGTTAGAGGAGTCTGGACTGAAGGTAAAATAGGAAAAGCAAACATGCACCGTTCACAATAAAACCAGCAATATGTACTGGGAAAGTTAATAGAGTTTTGATGATTGATTTGAAACATGTCTGTTTGTGTGCAGGAGAAATTCCCAGTTCAGCCCGGCTCTGACACGCCTGTATCCCAAGTTCTGAGCCTCATTCGGGGCCACGTCAAAGGCCTCTCGGGGTCTCTCGTGCTTTCAACACTGTTAGCTACTTTAGCTGGCATCTTCCTCATCAAAGCCATCTTATCCTGGGCTTTAGGGAACCGAAAACCTAGACCAGCATCAGCTGATCACAAGCCAAAGAAACCCAAAGAGCCCTCTGAGATGACGGAGAAAAGCCAAGCACCAGCTACATCCAACCGGGGCAGCAAGAAGGACTCCAATGAAAAAAAGGACACTGACAGGAGCCCCCGCAAGAGAAAATGAGCTCTTGCTGTCACTTTGTGCCTTTCTCTTTGGCCATATGCAATGACACATGATTCTCTCTCAGGTGTACATTTTTTTTTTTCTAAGATTGAGTCTTTGATTTTCCTGCCTTTCACACACCTCAGATTTGCATGTTACCACTACACTGTTTTATCTCTTTGTGCCAAAGCCACTCAGTCAAATGCACAGTACTTGATTTAATTGGCTTTGAATGTTAACAGAGTCCATTTTAAGCTATCACCTGCTACACCCTCCTTTATACACAGTGGACGTCCCAACGATTAGAACAAAAGCACAAATGCAATTTTTTTTTTCATGCTGTTCAATGCATTAAACAGTTGTTGATAAATTATTTTATTCCTCAGTTGTTTTTCTAATCCTACAACTTACATTTTTTTATCTAGAGGTACTAAAATCAACATTCAAAAATGTTATTCACCTTAAAATTTAAATATTAAAAAGGTGACTATTTGTAATGACGTGAAAGGGTGGAATGTTTTTTGGATGCGATATTTAATTTTAATTTTAAACTCCACCCTATATTCACTCAACAAGTATGGGATACACACATTCCGTCAAAACTTAATCCAATGCATTTCATAAATGAAAGTTGAAAATCAGTTGTTCGTCACCACAAGGTGGCAGTGTACACACATCATGATTGCACACTTGGGTTTGTTGAAACATGACTGTTAATTGAGTTTAATTTGAGTAAAAGTTTACAACCTAGGTGAGATTTAATTACACAGTACTTATAACAGGTTATATCAAATTGATGTTTGATTCTAAAGGCAAATGCTTCACTTTAAGTTAAAAGAATTTACATTAAGTAGATTTGTATTTAGTTAAAATAAAGTTTTGTTTGGTACAGTTTAACCTAGATGTTAAACCATTATTAATTAAAGAACAATTTATATATATATATATATATATATATATATATATATATATATATATATATATATATATACATATACATATACACAGTGGGTACGGAAAGTATTCAGACCCCCCTTAAAGTTTTCACTCTTTGTTATATTGCAGCCATTTGCTAAAAATTATTTAAGTTCATTTTTTTTTTCTCATTAATGTATACACAGCACCCCATATTGACAGAAAAAACACAGAATTGTTGACATTTTTGCACATTTATTAAAAAAGAAAAATATCACATGGTCCTAAGTATTCAGACCCTTTGCTGTGACACTCATATATTTAACTCAGGTGCTGTCCATTTCTTCTGATCATCCTTGAGATGGTTCTAATTTCAGTCTTTCTTTTTTAATAAATCTGCAAAAATGTCAACAATTCTGTGTTTTTCTGTCAATATGGGGTGCTGTGTGTACATTTAATGAGGGAAAAAATGAACTTAAATGATTTTAGCAAATTGCTGCAATATAACAAAGAGTGAAAAATTTAAGGGGGTCTGAATACTTTCTGTACCAACTGTATATACTGTAATTGCATAAAACATAATGCATTAATCTTACATGGAGACTTTTTATTTCTATTAATAATTTACATTTTATATTTACAATATATTTAAATAATTTATATATAATAATGAACAATTAAATATTATGTATATTTATTGTAATTTCATAGAACCTAATGCATTAATGTTAACACTTTTTATTTCTATGAACAATTTAAATTCTATTCAACTATATTTAAATTATAATGTATATATAATAATGAACATTTATATATTTATTGTAACTTCATAAAACCTAATGCATTAATATTAACATTTCTATAATATTTATATGAACAATTTAAATTATATTATTAAACCATATATTTAAATTACAATTTATAAAATAATAATAGTGTAGACAGATTATGAAGTGTTAATTTTTGGGCTTCACATTACAGTGTATATTTGTATAAATACTGGTAATTACTTGGCATTAATAATGAACTACATGTACTTTTGTGCAATTATTTTGTGAATCGTCTTGTAATTACAGACTGTTATTACCTTGTTAAACAGAAAAAGAAAACATCTTAAACTAGTCTTAGCTAGTTTAAGTTGTCTTAAGCAGGACTCACAGTACAGTATATATCCCTTCTGAAATGTGCCCAAAACCACTTTAAAACCAAGTTATCAGGCTGAGAGACCAGCAAACCAGTGTTTGTGTTTTATCAGGGTACTACAAGTTTAGTCAGATTATGTGTGAACCATGCAAGAAACATCGATTTGAACTGGTCAGTCAGGGGCGGGGTACTTCTCAGCTTGTCAGTTTGCTTTTAGAGGGGTTTTGGGTACTGTACAGTTGGTCAGTCTGGTCTGATTGGGTTTCAGAGGGTTTTGGCCACTTTCTGGCTGATCAGGGTGTTTGGGGCACTTTTCAAACTGGTTTTAGAGGGCTGGTGCACTTTTCAGATGTTCAAGATGTTTTTGGCCATTTCTCAGCTGCTTTGAGGTACTTTACATTTCATTTTGTCGGGATGGTTTTAGACTTTGGAGAACTTGGGGGCCAGCTCAAATCAGCCAAGACCAGCAAACAGTCTTAGGCTGGTTTAACATTTCCTTTTCCCTTTTTCCATACGAAACTCCCAAACGATGAGTCACCCAAGTTTCCTTGAATAGTTTTCTCTATTTTACACGTTATAAGTGAGTCAAAGCGCCCTACCTCTTAAACACAGAGGACAAGACCATCCGCCCCCATTCAATTCACAGAAGCGCTGCAGGGCGAAATTGACTGCGCTCAGGCGTCGCGCTGAGCACGCCATGCTCTCCATCGGGACCGGAGGAGAAAGGCACGCCAAAACCACTGATCCCGAGCCCGTCCTGTGATTATCTCCTGTCAGATGTACAGGCGGAAACATGCCTGCATTCCTTTGTCTGGGCAAACGAAGAAAGTAAGGAGTCACGGCTGATTTGTTTTTAATATTCCCATGTTCCACATGAGGGAGGTTAAGGTGAGTACACGCACTTTTGGGGACGCACACCCACAGCGTAACCAAATCGTTGATTACTTTTCATTACTTATAGGTGTAGTTTATTGAAACGATTAGGATGTAGGCTATCCTGTGATCATGTTCAGGCTGGATGGGTGTTTGGAATTGCGCGCGTTATTTACTTTATATATTACTGTAACTACATTGAGACTTTTTTTTCGTTGTAGATTGGAGAAAGCATTTGTCTATTAGTGTTGCTTTTTTCTGGGCTTGTGACCTGCTCAGGTGTTTTTGGAAGCCCTTTAACAGATGATGTGGCCACGTTGGACACACTGGTAAGATTTGCAAAAGGAGTTGTGTTCATTGTTTTCTTGCTTTCTGTGTTCTTTCTTTGTGGACCCCTGCTGGAGATGGTTTATTGGTCTCTCGAGTTGGTCTGAAAGCTGTTTTTAGAGGGGATTTGATGCTGGAAGTCTAGCTGAGGATCAGTTTAGCCATGCAGGGAGACCAGCTAAGATCAATAAACCATCTAGTTTTAGATGTTTTTGCAGAGAAATAAATTACATTTCCAATTTTTTTATCTAGTCAGGAAGTTTTTTTCTGGTATACAACCAACCAATTCTTACTTTTTCAAACCATCAGAGTGAAAACATTCCCAGCGACTACAGAATACCTATCCGATTCATCACCAAGGATGTGGTAAGCTTGATAAATGTTAATATTTGATGACAAGGTTGACTGAGTTTGCTCTATTATTCATCCGGATACATTTATAGCGGTCCAAACTCATATTTGCACACTTTGAGCCACACTTCATGTATGAATTTTATTTATATTAGATAACAAAATAACAAACCACGTGGCAAACAAATGATGCTAAAGCTTATCTCTGAGCTAACTTCACTTTTCTGATTTTTGCGATGGCTGAACTGAAAGTGAATTTTAGTGAATGCATAAAGTTAGTTCTCCTAGCAGGTGTAGTTCACATACAAATCTTAATATCTTTCCATAATCCATAATATTGTCTTAAGTTTAAACAATGTATCTGTTGTTTTTATCATTTAAACCTAACAAACATTATATTTTGAAAAGTTTTGCATTAAAATAAATAAATTCCACACGGCTTGAATATCATGCAGTTGACTACATTTTTAAAAGTGTCCGAATACATTTTAGGGCTATTATCAGATAAAACATTATGTATTACAGAGTTGCTGTGGTTTGTGACAGTTCCACAAGTGACACCTAATCATTTTTTCTTTTCTAATATCAAAGGGTGGAGCTTGCTGGCTATATGTGAACCTGTATCACGTTGAAAGCAGTTTAAAAACATTGGCCCTCAAGTTTGGCAACCTGTCCACCAATAAAGTGAACATCACTATTTTTATAACAATGCTGGAGGGTTTTCGTTTCACTCTGGACAATGAGGAGCTGGTAATCTCCTTGCGTTTACATTTGCATTCTTTGAAATGTTGTCGTGGCTGTTGGTTCACTCTGGTTTGTTTGTCTTCTCTAGGAGGTGACAATGCAAACATTCGAGTGCCACTATAGAAGGGGAAAGTGGCCGACTAGACGTTACTTTAGCCATGTTAAAGAGGTTTTTACAGCGGCTGGATCTATGCTTGGCAAGTTTCATGACTGCACACCTCCTCCTTGTCAGATCCCCGCAGCTCCTCCATTCACACCAGGTGAATGTGCAAAATATAGTTTTATAACTCTTTTTTTTTTTTTTTTTTTTTTTATGTATATGATGCATGAGCAGGTCTAGATGGAATCTTTTTTGAAACAGAACATGAGAATTCTAAAGAACCGATGTAAAAATGATTAAACATAGAATGGCAGATATGTAGAACCAATTCTTCAGAAAACTGCTGTTTTTTGTTTTTTTAGAGTTCCAAGAATGCGGATTCCATCTGGGCTGCACATACATTTTATAAACTAGAGAAAATGCATGCAAAATTTTATTACATGTGTGCAAAACACACACTATAGCAGGTAAATCAGTAGATATGTTGTTTGTAAAACAGGAGTGTAGCACTATCCAAGCATGTGATAACATTCTAGAGAATTGTGTGAAACCGAATGTCCCGGAGTGGATGAACTTGACAGGCCTTCACAAAGCCCAAACCTGATGCCCTTACTGCATTCATTTTATAGTTTTAGTCGAAAATGTTGTCTATTATTCTTTAAATGTATAAATGTAAAAAAACATATATTCTTTTAACATATGTGACCCTGGACCACAAAACCAGTCTTAAGCCGCTCTACAATATTATCAACAACAAAAAAAAAAACATTGTATGGGTCAAAATTATCCATTTTTCTTTTATGCCAAAAATCATTAGGATATCAAGTAAAGATCATGTTCCATGAAGATATTTTGTAAATTACCTACCGTAAATATATCAAAACATAACTTTTGATTAGTAATATGCATTGCTAAGAACTTAATTTGATTACTTTGATTTTTTTTTTGCACCCTCAGATTCCAGATTTTCAAATAGTTGTATCTCGGACAAATATTTTCCGATCCTAATAAACTATACATCAATGGAAAGCTTATTTATTCAGGTTTCAGAAGATGTATAAATCACAATTGCGAAAAATTGACACTTAAGACTGGTTTTGTGGTCCATGGTCACATATATTCTTAAAATATCCTCTACATTTAGTCAATATTACGTTGAGAAAGTGCTAAATTAAATATCCAAACATTTTAATATAAATTTGATCTCAACATTTAACAGAATATAAAAACTGTCCTTGTTGTGAGAACCTCGGCTCATGAAATAATAACATTGTAATGACTATAGTATTGCAGTACAGTGTTATGAATTATTTATGCTTTATTCATTCAGTGTGCTTGTTTTAATGCATTGTGCTTTAAATACAGAAAGACCATATTCACAATGTGAATTCTAATAAGCATGTTACTTAGTTCAGGTTTTCTTGTGCATTCGTGTTAATGTAATATTATGTTTATGTTGTGTGTGATAGATGGGTACTTCAGATATTTTTGTCAAAGGAGCCAAAAATGCCTGATATAATATATAAACTAGTGATAAAATCTAATAAAATCTAGATTTTTCTAGAAAAATGTTGTTAGTCCATTGTTAATATCTTGCAGTGTTAATAATTTATATTTTTTCTGCATATAATATTCTCATGGCCAACAGTAAAATCACAATTAAAATTGTCATTATTGTCAATATAACAACTTAATTATCATCATAACATTTTTTTTAACTTCGTTGTATCAATGACAATTTTTTTTCTCTCTTTGTTTATGACATTGAGGAGACTAACACTATGCCTCTAATGCTCTTCTGTCTGAATGAAAGCAAATCCCCACAGCCATGTCCCAACATCTATTAGAAAGCCTTCCAAGAAAAATGGAAGCCATTAGGGAGATTAAACACCTCATTAATGCCAATGCTTTTCAAATAACACATAACACATATGGGTGTGGCATTCAGGTGTCCACATACTTCATGCTATATAGTGTACTTTGCACATAATAATTAAGAAGGGAATGTGCTTTTATGTTCTGGCAGGTCAAAGCAGACAGCAGTATGGTATGAACGGAGCGATTCACGGGCTCTTGGCGCTGTTCATCATCCCAAGCATGGCACTTCTGGTCCTCTCTGTCAAGATAGTAAGTTAGTACTCTTATATTTTACACAATATAGCCATGTTTACCAGCAGCAGTAGCTTGCGTCACAATAGTGAGGAAGCCCTGAAGGCGTTCGATGTTCATTTAAATTTTTGGCATTTTTGCATTGACAGCACTCTGCTTTGAAAACACCCATATTTTGCACATCTAAATGCAATGAGGTCAACTAAGATGGAAAGTACTGGTCATCCATCAAAGTTATCTTAATCTATACCTATCCACAGGTATTCAGAAGAAGCTGCTGTTGTATGCAAAGAATGCATGAAGTCAGCTTGAATGAGCCCCACGACGGAGCTGAAGAAAGCAGAACCGAGCCCCACAGCGGAGCTGCGCAAGGGGACCCTGATTCCAGCTCTAGCAGCCAGCAGGACAGGTAGCAGTCTGTTACTTGCAATAAGTCTTTGTCTGTTTACCAGTTAGTAAACAAGACCTAACAAAGCCTCTTTTTCCATCAACATGTGGCATCCTTACAGGGCGTGGGTGGATTCTTTAGGGTGTGCAGACACAGAGGTTTAAATTAAAAATGCATGATGAAACTCATTGGAAATGGCAGTATTTTGTGGTGGAAATCTCCGGGTTTATGAAGCGGACAATGAAGGGAATATTTTGGCTGTTCCAGGAGGGATGCATGAGATGTTTCTAGACTTACTCATCAGGCTGTACCTGCTCACCACAAAAAAAAATAAACATTAGGCTGAAGAGACGAATCGCAACTTGTGTCAGGCTTAATCAATCAATGAGAGTCTGTTATTCCGGGATGCCTGCCTAAAAACTATGGGAGAATTTCATCCGGCAGGAAGTGTGGCTCTTTGATGAGCGAATTGGCTGGTTTGCTGCGATGCCCGCGGCAGCTTGTTGCCTTTGAGGAACGCCGCTGGTCCTGCAGGCCTCTGCAAGGAGAATAAATGGCTTTTTTGTGCCAGCGCCCCATTGCATGAGGATGGTGGTTTATTTTGCACCAGAAAACATATTTGGAACAGAGCACGGGCTTGTCTTGAAACACGTTTGATTTAGAGCGTGGACAACAGTGCCAAGATTTTTGGCGTTTACTACTCATTTATTAACCATTATTGAACCAGATGAGATCCTCACAAGATCCGGTTCTTCTGAAGAGGGAAGGATCTAACGGCTCTCCTTTCATCCACTTTAGTTTTAACACGTCTCTCACACAATCACACTCTTGCTGGAACAACTGAACGTCTCTGCCCCTCTTGAGGGGGTCTGTAATCCTGGTCATCGGTCCGACTGCATTTTATTAACTAGTTTGGCCTTGTACACATGCTCGCACACTCCAGCAGCGCAACAAGAGCTGATTGTTTTGATGAAAACATGGGGAGAGCCAGAGAGCATGAGAAAAGAGCTCACATGGTAAAGAACATCAACATGACTCATGTCCCATAATTCAATCTCACTTGCTATAGCATCTCTCGCTCATTCTATTCCGGTGTCTGTTTTCTTGCTCACTGTAACTAAATGACATTGTCGTGAGATTAAGCCCAATTGAGTAGATTACAATCGATTTTTCAGTGTTCGGATTAGATTATTTTAGATTAGTCAATGTTCATGCGGCTTCTTTCCGTACAACAAAAGCCCCAAAAAGTGTTTGAACACTTAAGCTGCACTTAATGTATGATTTCCAATGCATTATGTAACAGAACACCAAACCAAGTAATCTTTAGGCTATTTTGAAGAAATAAAGTACAAACACACTTTTCAAGTAGAACATTTTACGAAAAGAAGTTTATTTGGTTTCAAACGATAAAATAATAGATATATTGGAGACAATGGGTTTGGAGACATTGTGGTTTTATACTATTTTATGACGAAAATGTTCATATTAAATAAGACCCTTTTATGCTATTTTGGAATAACTTTTGTGTCACTGTCCCAGCGCATCCCAGACAGTCCTGAAAATCCCCCATTGACTCATTGTGCATCACTCTGTCCAGAGCAGAATCAGGTACTGACAGTGGAAGTCTCAAGCTTCTCTCCATGTAATTTTCTCTTTGTCTCCATCAATGCATGCGCTGTCAAATGTTGTCGTAAAGCATGACTGCCAACTCATAACCACACGAGGTCAGTAATGTCAGCCTGGCTATCATCAACCACAGAGCAACTGTAACAAAGGGGCCTCTCATGCGGACAGACACGCTGCTCTTTATGGCCTATAGAGAGTGTTGTCCGTCAAACTTCAGTCAAAGCCCACTCTTGACTCGCCGACTCACACACAGATACTTTCACACACTAAATGGCCCCCAGTGTCATTAACATCAAGTCTTGACTCATAAAGCAGGTCTGAGTGTGCAGTGATTTACAAAACAACCTCTCAAATCATCCGAATATCACAACTGAGAGCTAGGAACCTTCATGGCACGAAAAGCAAGGGATGACTAATGGTTTATGCACATTTTAAATACAGCTTGTGTGTTATTTGTTCTCTGTTGATTAGTAATAATCAAAATAATATAAATATAGCCCTTGCATATAAAACATGTTTATTTTTAATTGTATGGTTCAAGTAGAAAATGTAGATTTTTATTCTTTATTTAAAAAGTGTTTTGAATATTTTTTTTTTCCATATAACAGTGTTTTAAAATTATTGTTATTGCTGGTAGTTATTGTGTGGATTGTCTCATATTTGTTATAATTTCAGGTCAGTATTTTTATATAATTACACTACTACAGTTATACAATACCTGTAAACATGTCATGGGGCATTTAAATAAAATGCAAACTTATAAAATCTGCCAAAGAAAAAAAGAAATAGTTAATTGTCTGTCATCGCACCCTGAACTGTGACTTCTACGGAAATATTTAGTTTTAAAAAGCCTTTGACTTTAGAGGTCTGGAATGAATTGTTTGAGGAAAAGATGCTGGTTGTCTTTAAAATGACACATGATATTACTGGGAACAGGCACTAACCTGAATTTAGTGTAACAAAACAATGGTCTTACGAGAAGGTTTTTAGATGTCTTTGGTCAGGCACAGACCACAGCAAATTAACCCATTCCAATCTGATCATGTTACATGAGAGAAGAAATGTGGCTTCAGTAATCATCAGGATTGTAGCTCTGATGCTAGTTTTATTGTTGCATATATCCCTGATCATAACTGCCACTGTAGCCCTGTTGGTAATGCAAATTATGTTATATTTGACTGTTATCCTGTTCAGGATAAAATTCAGGATTGTCATAATTCCCGTCAACATATCCACTGTGATGATAGTAGCCACTGTCCATTTGAGGGTCATAGGTTTGACTATCAAATTGATTATTTTCCATACTGTACTCCTGGTGTTCAGGCTGTGCTGCTGGATTCTCCTCAGTGTCGTCCAGTAGATTATTGGGATGCAGTTCCCTCGTCTTGAGGCCGATGCATTTGAAGGTTTGGATGCCAAAGATAAACTGCAGAATCTGAGCATTACAAGACAAAGCAATCCAAAATCATTTAGATTTAGATTTTTTTTTTTTAAATGTTACTACTTTTAATATCCTATCTCAGTTTAAAAAATATTCCAGGACAGGTTAAATACAAATTAAGCTTCAGTCACTAAAATGCATTCCATTTGCATTATTTGAAAAACATTTATTTAATATTTTATTTTATTTCAAGTTACACTCAATCACTAAAATTAATTGGATTATACATTTGCAAGAGAAAAATATACAACAGTTATTTTTATTTTGTTTTATTTTTTGCTGTGAAAGATGCTTAACTTGAATTGCATTATGCACTTCCAAGGGAGAATCTACAACAATTAATATTTATGTTTTTAATATTTTTAGTTGAGTTTATTTTATTTTATTTCAGGTTAAATACAAGCTCTGTCACTAAAATGAGTTGCACTATATACACTTGCAAGGTAGAGATATATAACAATTATTTATTTATTTTTTTAATTTTTTTTTATTTTTTTTTTGCTGTATAAGTCAAAGATGCTTAACTTGTATTATACATGCACTTCCAAGGGAGAAACATACAAATATTTTATTTTATGTTATTTTTATTATATTTTTTTAATTTGCTTATTTTTAGCTAAGTCCAAGATACTTAACTTTCATTTAACCCAGAATATATTTTAAATTGGTTACATATTGTGTGAAAAATAATTCAATTTTTTGGTCTCTCCATACCTGAATCAAAAAAAGCCCAACATCCATTCCAAATATTACGATTATATTCATCTCTAGCCAGTCCAATAAAACCTTCTCACAGCCCTATCACCAAAAAAACTGCTTTAGTGTGCAAATTAAAACAGGGAGGATAAGTAAAAAGGTTGTAATGATGGAAAAAAGGTAACATATGTTACCGTTTTATAAATGTCTGATCCATTTCCAAAGCTGTGTGTTCTAGCCAGAATTACAGGGCAGGTAGCGTTAAAACAGGAGCAAGGGTAGATGTCAGTCCCCCCCAGCGACTCAATAACTGTGTTATTCCTCCATTCATTTGAGGTCAGCCTACCACAGCATTGTGCCTACAGCAAAAAGAAAATGCACTTATATCAAAACACGCATTCCTATAGGAGATTGTCAGATAAAGTAGTTATAATCATACAGTCATCTTGCATTCAAGTGTAAATCAGGCACGTACAGAAGTCTGCACACTGTCTAGAAGTTTCCAAAACATTTGGGTTTCATTTCCTCCGTACTGCCTAATGATCTCGTCCACATTATCCCTCAAAAACTGCTCAATCTGGTGACATTCAAAATGTGCATTAGACAATTTGTTTAAGCTTTTTATCAACCAGTTGAATGTGGAATCTCGTGTGTGAAGTTGAAGTCAGCTGTGTTTTCCTTATAGTATAAATAAATAAGGTAAAGACTTGCCTTCTCTCTTCGTATTAATAGCACAACCGTGATGAAAAGCTGACCCAGAATGATGACTATCAAGAAGCACATATACTAAAAAAAAAAACACAGAGAAGAGGAAATGTTAACAGCAAGCTTTTATTGCAACTCAGAAAACAGGGTGAAAGTTATTAGTGTCTATGCACATAAATCATGCTTACAAATATGATGAAACATCTGCTCTCAAAATAGGCACCAGCACAACCCAGCAAGGACACAAACACCACAACAAGGCCGATGAAAAAGAGCCCCCCAACCACTTCCTTCACTTCCTGTCCTGAGAGACCACACATTTTGCTTCATTAACACACCGAAATCAGATAGAAGGACAAACGTACACTAAAAATTGGAAGTATACTTTTTACTAGAGAAAACATAATGTCCTAAAACATTATTATAGGTAACACGAGGCAAACTGCAATAACATGCATTGTGTAAGATGTAACTACTAATTTGAATAATGATAGACTAAGAGAGAAAAAAAAACTTACCAGAGCTGAGAACACTAACAAAGCTGTCCTTATCAAATAAAATCCAAGCAGAACACGCAAAAATGCTGATGCCAAGAATCTGACAAGATCATGTAAATTGTTACTTGTTTGTACACGTAGCCATGCATGAATTAAGTTGGTTTATTTGAGGGGTGCAGAAGTCTATGCTTTTGCACGCTGCTGGCAGAAATCAAGCACATGCTTAATCATACATTATAGGCTGTGTCAATGTCCACCGTATGATTAATATAATTGACTGCAGCCCAGGAAGTTCTTTGTAAGTAATAAACAAGAAATGTCTCTAAAATCCTTACCAGTAACATGCAAATGGTTATTTCGTCTTACCACAAAGAAGGAATTGACAAGCATTAGAAAGAATTTCAAGATCTGAAGTTTGTCGTCTGCTTTCATGTTGCATTTAACAAACTGTTACAGCTCCACATGAAATCTAAAAGATGCTGTGTGGAAACACAGAACACAGATATAAGTTACAAGAAGATCATATTACTTGAAGAGCTTTCACAAATCTATTAAATACTGTCACAGAAAGCCAATTTCAAATTACCTGTATTGCTTAATTGGTTTCCTGTGTTATTTGTCCAATTCGGTATGGACAAAGTCTAAACTGTCGGAAGGATTTTATTTTATACATCCATTCTGTCTTCCCTGGTTCAAGTTTGTGTTTCATTTACCATAATGGTTTCCTGGAGATCCTTCTAATGCATCCTAGGCTGAAAGTTCACTTCCTCATAACAACATAAATGATTAACTTTAACAATCACTTGTGTTGTGCTTGGTGTTTTGTGTTTTTAATGAGGGGTTTGGACAGAGTTCAGAATGTGAAAAATGATCATCTGGCTCCTTTCCTTTCGCTGTGATTGTGCAATGGATTGTTTAGACAATTATCCTTTCTCCAGCTTCATAAAGGTACCAAGGAGTGCCATAGTTTGCAGAACAGATGGTCATACCAGGTTTTTTTTTTTGTAAATATACAATGGTAATACCATAATTTGGTACCATAATTTATCCTGATAATGCCAAAGTAATATTTGAAATACTTTGGAATGCCATGTGAATACCATTAATATGATATTCTACAAATTAAAGTATCATCTCATCACGGTGTCATTGTAGCACCACAATACTTTTGTGTAAGTTCCATCGTCATCATCACCATCAGTCTTTCCATCAGCCCCCACTGCGACCTTGCAACAATTTGCCTTTTCACCAAGAACTGATTCTAATCTCAAAAGTTCCTCTAGGGTTAGAAACCTATAGAGTGCGTCATCTTCTGGTCAAATACATTAGCACAGGTTCGATTGCTCCTACTCGACTAGCACTGCCGGCCGCGATAGGTCATGGACTACTCGGGTCTCTCTCCGTCCTCATTTCCGGCTCAGGTCTCAGCAGAACGAGTGTGTTTCGTTGTAGTTGTGATCAAGAACCGGTGGATTTAAACACGCACCAGCAGAGATGTCTACCGCTCTTGAGAGTTACATTAACCGTATCCTTTGATGCACTTGATGATGGTGATGTTGTAGATCAATAGCTGGCGGCGTTGTGTTGTATTCAAGACAGTGTTTCAGTGGGCGCGCGATCAAGTGATTTGGTGTGTTATGATGAGCTTGATAAAGTCATCGCGGTTTAGTATGCATGCATGCATGTATGAATGAATGCATCAGATTTTATATATACTACATATATACAGTGAATATGCATGGCTTAATTGAGTGTGTGTGTAGTATGTACTAAGTATATTAAATGCATGCATGTAACGTGTCTATATCTATTTCATATATGCGTAATTATTTTTTATTACATATGTTAGTGTACTACAATCTATGCATTGATTATTTAATTGAATATGATTGTGTATGTAAGTCTACACGAGCCTGATATTTCCCTAACCAGCATTATTCAGGGACGGTTGCCATCGTCACTTCAGACGGGAGAATGATTGTGGTGAGTGTTTCTCATCTCCTTAAGTAAGCATTGTTTATATGCATTAATAAAGGAGCCTGCTTATGACTTTTATTGTTGTCCTTAGGGGACGCTAAAGGGCTTCGATCAGACGATCAATCTCATCCTGGATGAAAGCCATGAGCGGGTGTTCAGCTCTTCCCAGGGAGTAGAGCAGGTGGTTCTGGGACTGTATATTGTCAGAGGCGATAATGTGTATGTATTATGCCCTTTCTAGTATTTGTGCTACTTATTTAGATTGTGTAAAACAACTGCAGACACTTCAGTGGATTTTAAAGGCTTGTATGTTTGTGTTTCAGGGCTGTAATCGGTGAAATCGATGAAGAAACGGATTCTGCGCTGGATCTTGGAAACATAAGAGCAGAACCGCTCAATTCTGTGGTGCACTGATGCCTCTCAAACCAGGACAGAAAAATCCATGTTTAGATGAAATTCACTGTTTCCATTTGAAGACTGACATTAGGAAGTCTGCAGGCATCGAAAAGCAGAAATATTATTAGCTTTTTTTTAATCTTGATGAAAACAGACTGAATGCATATTCTTTTTTACATGTGTTGAAATAAAAAAAATTGGAAAGTATTTTATTTAAATATTTATTTTTATTTTTGATGAAGGCAAAAAACAAGGTGATGAAGGCTGATGCAAGTAACCAATTCCTAGTCAACTCCTAGTTAAAATGTAAGATAAATATAAATATAAACTGTAAAATATATGATTGGTTGAATCTCTCAAAGAAATATCCAGGTTATTTTAGGGACATTATTTTTTTTTTTTGTCTGTGTGTTACAGACAAGCCAAAAAACCCAAAAAATGTAATTATAATAAAACAAAAAATTCAGATTGATAGATTGACTGATTGATTTAGTTTTACCAACAACAACAACAAAAAAATCACATTAAATTAATTAAAATGTTGGTTACTGACAATCTCAAAATTTGTTGTGAGAAGGATATCACAATGGAAAAATAATAATAATTATTATTATTATTATTCTGCTTTTTGAATTTGCAATTATGGTCTAGATATGTCTCTAGATATCCAAAACCAGCTATTACTTTAAGGATGTAGAAAAAGTGCAAATTACATTAGGGGTTCACCATTGCAACCATGTTGGACATGATTTGTACCACTACGTGGCAGCAAAGATCACCCTATTCTCTACTCCAACCTCTACTTATTAAAAAAAGAAAAAGATAATCATACTGAATTATTGGTTTGATTAAATACACAGAGAAAGACTTAATTGAAAAATAAAAATGAAGCATTAGTGTTATGCTTTAAAGGCATTCTGGAAAACCAACATGGAATTCACATTGTGGCTTCAGATTCCTTTCACCTTCTGGCAAATCTATGAATATCTTAATTCATGGATGCTTTTTATACAAGAAGGACGAGAGCTGACCCTGAGATTCTGGAGCTCTTCTGGAGGATTTGTGATCTGTAATGCTGCAGTTCCTCTGCCAGTGAGTGGTGGCAGCATTTCATCTACTGTGTTAGTGTATTCAATCCTGCTCCAACACACCTGGCTGCAATTTCCAAGTCAGGCTGAAGGATTTAATCATCTGGTTTAGGTGATTTTGTTCAGAGCTGGATTGAGCAGACCTTTAACTACAGTAATATTTCAGCTACTGGTAAGCAAACATGTTTAAAGATTTTCCAGATGCAGAGCTCAAAGGTCGGTGTTGGTCTTTGTCATTTATTTCTTGTAAAAACTCCCTAGTGCTTCATATAAACAAAACTATTTCTTGGTAACAGTACATTCAAATGAAACATTTGAATCAGAAATATTTGTTACAAACAAAACATGTTTTGAATGAGGCTGTTATGACATATTGAGATAATCTGGGTCGATGAATTCTGCCACACGTGATGCTGGACTGTATTCATCGCGGCTGCCAATGACCAAAACTTTCTGCAGGTCAGAATAGTGTGTACTCAGATCTGGGCAGTTGTGATGAATCCTGATCCATGACTCACCTGCCAATTGAATCATAAGGCTATCAATACAGATTAAATGCTATACAGAGATATAAAGGTAGGCTATTTTTGAAAAACTGTACTACTACAGTACTACTCATACTATATTGGCAGTAAGTATACTATGCACAGCATGCATAGTTAATTATTTACACATTTTTTAAATGTTGGGAAATAAATCCCTCAATGCAATTTGACCTATTTCAAGTCAAAAGCACACTATACTGGGTGATATATCCCACAATGCAATTTGACTCATTTCCAGTGTAATGAACCAAAAACAATAAACGTTTTATGCAAAATTGGATAATAATTCAAATTAAAAGTTATTTTTAATTACATTTAAAAATGGCATTATTTTATTACTAGGATAACTGGCAGCCATTCGCTGAAATAAACATGCATTGTGATGGTCGTGTGACTTTTATATACGATCGCTGTAGCACAGTGTTTATTGTTGCATATCGAACACTTTCACATACAACATTTTTTTTAGTAGCCAGTATACTTTTTTTAGTAAGAACTATATAAGTTTTTCAGTCCAAACAGTCATATATTGAGATTATTGAGACTAACCTTTCTGTATCTGCTGTCCTATTTTAACCAAGATCTCCGCTCCCACACTATGATCGATTTTCTCTCCTGATTTAGTACGGCCCGCCCCTAGTTTATGCAGCACTTCAGCCAGGGCCAAACCGTCAATGTCCAAAACGGCTCCTGTCAATCAAACGGTTCACACATACACACACAATGGCTGCCGCTGAGATAATGGACGTGATGATTGCATATACATGAATAACAGTGAATATTAATAGCCTGCTCTGTGTGATCAGTTTATAATCATGCCTGTGCTGTTGGCGTTATGTAAAATAATTAACATATTTGATTTTCAAATGAGAACATGGAACATAATTACCATTATCTGGCACCTCAAGCTCTGTCTGATGTGCTGCACGCTTCATGTGCTTAAAGTAGTCGGTCTCGTTTGAGCACAGGGAATGTGCAACATCTGCAGACACCCCCTGAGCCACCAGCATCGCCTCAAACTTCTTCAGGGCTTCTCCATTCTCCAGTTTCAGAGCGATTTCTTTTTTCCCACTCTCTATAGTACAGGAGTGGCCACACATGCACAATAGATGCCCACCTAAATACAATGGACACTTTTATGCTTGCTTGCTTGTAGCCAGTTTGTCCTGAAGAACATCAAGATTTAGTTCTGTTGTGTCATCTTACAGTAGTATGTTTAAGTGGGTCCTTCTCCTTACCTAAAGTTGTCACCAGTTCCTTGAGATCATCTGACCCTCGACCTTTAAGACACTCAAGCGCTTCACACACCTCGACTGCATTACCTACACTCTGGCCAACAGGAGAGTCCATCCGGCTAAGCACCGCCCCTGTTTTCACACCCAGTTTGTTGCCAACATTGATCTATCAGCAAATTGACACCAGTATTGTACGATAGTTGAATTAAGAATGACTTGCCAATTCAAATCCTAAATTGGGTTCAAATTTGATTTGAGGTTGCAAACAGGATGCCGAATTGCAATTTGAAATTGAATGTAAGGAAGTAGGAATATAATAGCTTAGCAAATAGCTTAACAAAGCCTTGTTAAATCTTCACAGCATAAAACTTAAGTTTGAAAATGTATAGGCACTGTGGACAGAGGGAACTACAGAGAGGTAAAGTTCTATTGAAATTCTAATTTACTGTATATATTTCAATACATTTCATAAAAATTACCTTTAAATAAACTTCATGTCCCAGAATGCACTACCTGTGTATGGACCCTTTTCACATTTCCGGTATTCTCAGAAGCTAAAATTGTCATAGTTGGGTGTAGTGGTGAATGGAAACTACAACAAATATATTTTTTGTTTTCACACTTGCTCCAATAGCAAAAAAAAAAAAAAGATAGCATTAAAAATTTAACAAGATTACGGTGGTCAGAATAGAGAAAAATATAAGAAAAAATATATAAGTTTTCTGAAACGTAATGCCAAGGTAATATAAACAAAAAGTACAGTGATAAAAAAGTGCATTAAATAAAATAATTCAATAAATTAAATACATTTTTTTAATGAAAATTAAAAGAAAAATTACTAAATTTACACTATTAATAACTGTGGAAACACATTATCACAGTCTGTGAAAAGGGTCCATTGCAATTCAGTAAATAACTCTTCCTGCCATTCCATTTCAACTTAGATTTTGCTGTGTCTCATTTAAATTAAATTCATTCTCATTAATTCTTCAGTTCTGAATTTTGCACAGCCCTGATGGACTTGTAAGCATAATATATAAATTCAAGGGAATTTTGGGTGCAACTTTTCTAAAAAACAAACAAACAAACAAACAAACAAAAATTGCATGGTTATCATAGATTAAAAAAAAAAAAATTTAGTCTAATGCATTGCTTAACTCATGACTAGTTTTCCCCCATGAAAGTAGTTACAAAATGTTTTTTGTTTTCTCTTTAGTCACGTTTAGTCATGCATTTTATTGTCATGACGTGCCTTCTACATGTGCTCAAACACTAGCATCTCTCTCACCAGTAACTGAGCAAGACGGCGAGCGCTGTCCATATCTTTATACAGAGCAGCTCTGCCAAACTTCACATCTAACACAAGAGCACTCAGACCTTCAGCTCCCTTCTTAGAGATGATGGAGCCTGTGCAGAACATGGACAACAATAATCATGAGAAGTGGGCTTAACACTGCAACGTTTTTCAGTTTTTCAGGTTAATCTTACTTATGATAAGAGGTTGACTATCAACAGTCGATGTGGCATCTCTGAGGGCGTAGAGAACACGATCTGCTGGCACCAGATTCTCTGTATGTCCCACAATGCAACAGCCCACATCCTCTAGGATCTGCTTCACCTAAAGCATATAATATAATTTTATTTTTTTTAAGAAAATGTTAAGAACATCTAAATGTTAAGAAATTAAATATCTGGTTTGTCATTCTGCATTTGGATTCAATATTTTGTTCATAAATCTTAAAAAAATAAATTATTATCTGCTTTATTTGTCACTCTGAATTTGAATATTTTATGAATATACAAATTTTGCATAATAAACTACAAAAATACTGTAATAATAGTACAATGCTAGCAACCATTTACTGAGTTCTGACTTCTAACTTTGGCCAGTAAGAAGTGTGTTTTTGAAATATTGCTTATACTAAATCGTTTCTTTTGGGAGAGACAGCATGCTGTGATGAATCAGTACATTCATTTACATAGATGTTATTTATATAAAGATTACAGTCAGTGTTAAAAATTGATTTGATGACATGCATATTCAATATCAACATTAATACAAAACACTATAACATAAATCCAGTATGCCAGTTTAGATATGAGTGCTCCTGAACAGATGATTTTGTTAAGGTCTGCGGTCAAATCTGAAATGTTTCTATAGTTACTGAAGAGAAAAATTCCCTGAGAGAAAAAAATATATATACATGCTCTAAACTGTTAGATTGTGGGATAAAAACAACAAAATCACACAAAAACTAAAACAAAAATAAAACTCTTAAAAAAAAAAAACCCAAAATAAACTTAAACTAAAAAAATCCTTTAATAAAAAAAATAATATAATATAATTCACATTGGAAATTTCTAAATAGCCTGACTCATATAGTGATGCACAAAAACATACATTTAACAAAAACAACATATTCACTTTGGAAATTTCTAAATAGCCTGACTCATATAGTGATGCACAACAATATCCTTTTTACAAAATGATCCTGTTCAGCATGTTGCAACAGGATTACAATTATGTGGTAATATATTTTTGGAAATGTCCTTCAGTTTAAAATGACTTCACAAAAATAAATACAAATGCCATTAGTATTTAACCATATTCATAGGCATTACTTAATACTCATTTTTAATATTTGAATAATATAATTTTCATAATAGAACCTGAAGATTGTGTTTACTATAATCTGACAGTTAATAGGCAAAATTTGATCTCTTCATTTTTGTCACGAGTAAAGACTAGTCAAAGCAATTAGAGCATCATTAGTCAAAACTTCAGTTGAAGTATAAATAAATCCCACATTACCTGTTCAACTGACTGGTAAACTTTAAACCCACAGATAGACTCCAGCTTGTCAAGGGTGCCGCCTGTATGTGCCAGTCCTCTTCCACTTATCATGGGCACCTAGAGAAAACCCTACATGTGTAAAGTACCTCAGCTGCAATCATTTTAACAGAAATAGTGCAGAATCACCAAAATTCAATAGTTTAAAATATAGTGCGGGACATTTCCTATACCTTACAACCACATGCAGCCAGAGCAGGAGCGAGTGGAAGACTGACTTTGTCTCCAACCCCACCGGTTGAGTGTTTGTCTATCACAAGCCATTCCTTTGGCCATTTAAACGTCTCCCCAGAGTTCATCATCTCTCTCGTCAATGCCACGGTCTCTTCATCAGTCATGCCCTTCTGCCATATGGCCATTAGCATAGCACCTGTGCAGGTGCAACACAGATGTTTTTGAAAAAACACACCCAAACGGTTTCTTGACTTGTGTCTTAACTGTACACTGAATTTATGTGAATATCATGTTCTCATCTATTTGACTGTCCTGGATGTCTCTTGATGTGACTCCATGCACAAAAGTGCCTATCTCTGCTGGGCTGAGTTGGCCACCGTCTCGTTTCAGCTTAATAAGCTCGGGGAAACTAATCGTGTTGTCTTTAAATGACATCTTTACATCAGCGTATGTGCCGTTTCAGGTCAAGGTATAAAACAGGAACCTTGTCCAGAGGAAATATTGAGTCAAAGGTTAGATTTTTCCCTGATTGTGCTAAAGTTGATTTCATATAATGACATCTGTTCAGCTCATAAAATCTTGCTGTTTATTGAAGGTATCTATTTATACAGTGTCAAGACCTAATTTTACAAGACCTGATTTTAATTTTGAAAAGTTTATTTATTTATTTTACCTGTAACACATAATTTTTACAGTTATATTTTATAGTTAAGTAATTATAAAAAAATATATAAATAAGTAACACTTTACAATAAGGTCTCACTACTTAATGCCAGGTAATGTATTAACGAACATTAATGAACAATGAGCAATACATTTGTTACAGTATAATTAATGTTTACAAGTGTTTTACAACAAACACTGTTAGTTCACCGGAAAAAAAGAATTCAGTCAAGAAAACCTAAATTTCACAATAATCCTAAATTTCACAATAAAAACCTAAATTTCACAATAATCCTAAATTTCACAATAAAAACCTAAATTTCACAATAATCCTAAATTTCACAATAAAAACCTAAATTTCACAATAATCTGAAATGAAATAAAATATGAAATTTTTAAGTAGGAAGACTGAAAGAGTATTTTCTTGCTAAACATATCCTTAATTATCTTTTACAGTGTGTTAATGTTAACAAATAGACTTTTATTGTAAAGTTTTACCTAAACCTTTCACCGTTTACAATTTGATAAATGTAATAATTCACGTGCTATAATTGTCAGCTGTATGCAAGAGACATGACTGCAGCTAGACAGTTTGAAATGTTCATTATTTTATTTTTAACAAACCAAGTAGCATTTATTGTGAAGAAAGAAGTGTAAAAGCCACTATTTAAAAAGAGTTTCGTCTGGATGTTTGTGATGTTTTTAAATGATACAACAATAGATATATTAATGGAAATACTATAACCTGTTTTTATAGAAATACATGTGAAATTAGAAGAGTTGGCATCTCGGCCAATCACTGTCCACTGCAGTTGCAAGAAATAAATGATCTACAAACACTTTAAGCATAACACTGTATATAACAGCTTTTAGCCAATAAAGTTTGTCTTCTTCTAACATTAACGATTTAATTTTAAATTCTGTTTACACAGAGATCATATAAAAATGTACAAAAAAAAGTTAATTTCTGTCTAAAATTACAATAAGTCTCTACTTGATATTCAAAGCATCTTGTTGCACAGTTAAACGTAAACAAAGTGCCAAAGCAAACACTTACTGCAGAGTAAATAGCGGCGGATCGTCCGAATCACTGCGCTCTGTCAGAGAATATGGAAGTGACACATTAACCAGCCTCCTCTCATCTATGAACGTGAATGCACTGTCAATTGACGGCCACTGGCTTACAGTCATTGGCGGATTTAGGCATGGCGACATGGGCAACCACCCAGGACGGCATCTTGGGGCGGCACCGGGCGCATGCACAAGAACATAAAAATAAATAAATAAATAAAAAGTTGTTTCATAGTCAACACATAGCTCTTTGGCTAAGTTTAAAACAAAGTGTAGACACAAGGAGACCAATTTAGGAAGGGGAAATGTGCAAAAAATAAATGGTAGGCTATCTGTCACTAACTATAGGCTAATATATCACTTATGTTTTGTTATTACACCTTGGGCAACAACGTAGCCTACCGCAGTAAAGATAGTTCGCGGTTTCAGCCCGAAGGACAGCGTCACCTGAATTCACAAATCATGGAGAATGATATTCGGTATTATTTTGCATGACTATGACACCGCACTGCGTATTTATAGCCAAAAGAAATCTGAATATCAAACCGCAAACTATCTTTACTGCGTTCAACAACATTACTTTTTGGACAGTAAAATGTGATTTTGTAATGTAGGCTATTTAAAAAAAAAAAAAAAAAAAACCTAACATCACTCACGTTTTTAATGTTTTTACTGTTCAGTTGTGCAGTTATGGTGGGGATGGATGGTAGTATTTTTTGTTATTTATTTGCCTGAATTTGTAATATTTTAAATATATACATTTATATAAAAACAGTAAAATGTATGTAAAATTAATTTGTAAATATGATGAATCATGTGTTTTTAGTAAACAAGTGAACATCATAAAAACAAACCATCAACTATGATGTAATTTTTTAAGCTTAAAATGTTGCTGTGCTCTCATGAGAAACTTTTTATAGTAGTATAGTATAGTATTGCCAAGTTGAAGCATACATTGATTAAATAGCCCACAATACAATTTGAAAATATGTAATGAAATATGGGTATTTTTAGTTTTTACTAAGCATTTCAAACAAAGATTTACCTTTCAAACTAGTGTTGACATCTCCCATAATGTGCATAATTGGAAAACACTTACATTTTAAGTAGATTATAAAAGATAATCTCTGTAGCTAATAATGCATATAATCATGTAAGTCATGCAACCTGAACTATCACTGAATATTAGACTACTTGTCATTTTTCCATGTAGTCGCAGAATTTTTTATATTAACTCCAGTTTTTCAGTTACTATGTAGTTCGCTAATGTTTTAACCTTGGCTGTCTCAGTAGGCACTGTTATGGAATCCATTGTTTTCTTTTATCTCTTGGCTGGTATTTTAGAAGGCAAGTGTTTACTTAATTTGTAGAAACTGGACCTTTGTTCTTTTAACAACCAAATTCTCGACTTTTATAAAAGATTTTGTTTACACACACACACACACACACACACGTTTGTTTTTGTGAATTGTGGGGACATTCCATAGGCATAATTGTTTTTTGTGCATTTTTACTTTCTCAAAAAAACTTATTCTGTATGATTTGTAAGCGTTTTGAAAAATGAGGACATGGGTTATGTCCTCATAAGTCACCCTCTTCTTGTAATACCTGTATCATACCCAGGTCATTATACAAAGTTGTGTCCTGATATGTCACAAAAACATGCACACACACAGTCTGGTTCACTATCCTTGTGGGGACTCCCCATAGGCGTAATTGTTTTTATACTGTACAAACTGTATTTTCTATCACCCTAATGCACCAACCTTACACCAAACTACCCTTCACAGAAAACTTAGCATTTTTACATTCACAAAAAAACAAAAAAAAAAAAAAAGAAAAAAAACGAATTGTGTATGATTTATAAGCTTCTGCACCCATGGGGACCTCAATTTAGATCCTCACACCCACACCACCACACACAAACATCACCCCGCCACACACACACAGCCCACCGGGATAGAAAAACATGTACACACAAGTCCTAAAATGTAATAAACCGAACCCCCGTCTTTTTCTCCACAGAAGATGATGTATTATTCGATTAATCCCCACAGCCTGAGAGATGTTCTTTAATAACAGACAAGTCAAATTAAATTTTTGTGTACATTTTCTCATTTTAAAGCAAACATGTCCAAAAGGTTGATCCTCAAATCACTTCATCCAACAGAGTATACAAAAAAAGTCAACAACAGAAGAAAGGGGTTCCTAAAAGTGGTAAACTAAAAGAACATGGCTGCCACACAGTAATTAATTACATAATTGTGTTTGAGAGTGTAAATGAGTGAGGATCAGAAGAGAGGGAGAAGGACAGGGACAGATGAGGGAAGTACAGTAATATTTTATGCAGATGGCTTATAAACAGTAGCACCCACATCTTTGTGCAAATTGACCAACCGGAGGAGTGACAAGTGTGAGGATTCTTCTCCTCTGTTGGCAGTTAAATTGTTAGTTATATGTGTAAACCACGCCTACTGTTCCACCTTACCAAACACAACAAACCAGTCAAACTAGTTACCAGATAAAGTTTTTGACACAATATAATCTCAACATTTGCTTGATTATATAACAATCTTAGGGATTTTAAATTGTGAAATTGAGAAAAATAACTATATTCACAGTAGATATGCTTGTCAGATTACTTTTAGTAATTTGGTTGTACTAGAAAAAAAATTGACACTTTTATTAGGAACAGAAAATGTTCACAGGTCATTAGGGTCAGGGACACACTGCTTTTTAAAGGGATACTTTACCCCAAAATGAAAATTTTGTCATTAATCACTTACCCATGTGTCATTCCAAACCGGTAAAAGCTTTGTTCGTCTTCAGAACACAATTTAAGATATTTTGGATGAAAACCGGGAGGCCTGTGGCTTTCCCATAGACTGCCAAGTAAATAACAGTGTCAAGGTTCATAAAAGGTATGAAAGTCGTTGTCAGAATACTCCATCTGCCATCAGACGTGCAATCTGGGTTATATGAAGTGAGGGGAACACTTTTTGTGAGCGAAGAAAACAAAAATCACGACTTTACTCAACAATTCCTTTGTCAACAGTCTCCTCTGTGTCTCTCCATATCACTGTATGCTGCGTATGCTCTTCTGTGGCATTCGTGCAACAAGGACAGCGCATCCTTGTGGCATGGATGCTACAGAAGAGCATACGCAGCATACGGTGATAGGGAGAGACACAGAGATCGGCTTCATATAACCCAGATTGCATGTCTGATGGCAGATGGAGTATTCTGACGACGACTTTCATACCTTTTATGGACCTTGACACTGTTATTTACTTGGCAGTCTATGAGACAGTCACAGGCCTCCCAGTTTTCATCCAAAATATCTTAAATTGTGTTCCGAAGATGAATGAAGCTTTTACAGGTTTGGAACGTCATGGGGGAAAGTGATTAATGACAAAATTTTCATTTTGGGGTGGAGTATCCCTTTAAGGCCCATAAACACTAGCTTTGTTTTTGGTGATGTCACGTTATTACTTTAAGTTGTAGACTTGCCTATAACTGGGGATTAGACAAATTCACCAGTTAAGCAGTCTGCATTAAAACATTTTTAATAACAATTTAATTTTTTTTGTTAAAAGCCCTTAGGTAGCATATTTTGCTCATATTGTTCTAAACTGAAAGACTTAATAGGAATTAAATCCCAAATGAGTAATTGCACAATACATAACCAAATAGATCATGGCAAATAAATGTTGTTACGTCCTGAATTCACAAACTGATCAGCATGAAATGATTGATTGATGCCGAGTTATCATTTACAAGGTAACAAATAAATTCCTACAACCCATAGTATTTCAAATCCTGTTTAAACAAAACAGTTATTCTACATACATTCTTACTGAGCATTTATTCATAATAGACAAAAAAGGTCTTTCTGTACTTATGAAATTCTTAAATAACTGACCATGAACTAGTCCAAAGATTATGTTTATAACTCACAAATCACAAGTTATACCATGGGGAAAAAAGAGTAACTGTGTTCATGTTAGGGTATTGGTTGATAATTGACAAATAAAATAACAAATATAAAGTAAGACCAAATATGACACAATCTCACAGGGCATAAGACAAGTATATCTCACCTTATTCTCATACATTCTTATTTTTTGAATATATAACTCCATATATATCATATACATATAAAATTGAATGTAGTGACTGAAAATATCTATCTTTAACAAATTTTAGATGGCGGCAGTATTACCTCAAGGCCACACTTGTATTGGGAGAAGTTTCATTCTCCTGGTTTAGGGCAGATTGTCAGATCCTTTCTTACTTGGTCATGTTGCATTCACATGCCAAGTCAAGTTGCTGCAATACATCTTATAATCACCATTAACATGGCTATCTACTGTTGAGTTGCAAGATGGTCGGTGAACATACTGTAAATTCCGGGCACTTGGAAGCATTGGCATTGCTTACAGGAGAGGTTTCCGCTCTTCTCTTTTCCTTTGTACTCAAGTTGACGCTGCTTTCTAAAATTCAGAAGTCTCTCTCCTGGAAGCAGGAAATGCACTCAAATCCAGACGGTGAAGATATTCTTAAACTTTCTCTGATAATGTGAGAGCAGTCTGTATGTTTGCCACACCTTCATCATAATCATTTGATTGTAAAACATGGCACATGAAGGAAATGGCTGCTTGCTGGCTATATTATTTGTTATTGTGCAGAAGACCCAGTTAAAACATGGCCAGTTCAATTTTCTTAGACCTGTAGCTGTAAATAGTAGATATTGCGCAGTAGGGCCACACTCATGTCCGGCAATTTATTTTTACTCTTAGTAGGTGGCAAACTAGTGAAGAAACATGGTGGATTTTGTGGGAGTCAAATCTATATTATGTAAGGGCTGTGCAATGCTAAATAAAGTGGGTTGGAATCAATTGTGTTAGATTTCGAAATTACTTGAAATATTAAAAATTAATTTATTTTGTGATGGAACTATATCCTGCATTTTGGCTCTCCTCAACTCTCAAGCAACTGCTTCAGTGCACGTTCAATGTTCATTCGGTGCCCCACCCGCGTCACCCCTAACTCTGCCAGATCGTCCTTGGTCAGTGCAGGCAGGTGGGCGCCTTCAATCTCATGCTCCAAAAAGCGGGCACGATGTTCTCCTAGTCCCACACTCTCTAGCCACTCTCCAACGTCATACTTACTCCACAGTGCTAGGGGGCGCTGTCTGAATGGGCGTAGGGCCAGGAGAGGGGCTCCCAGTACCGGTGAAGGGCAGGGGGAGGCGCATGGAGAAGGGGATGGAGAACGGCTGCGGGCTCGAGCACTGGCGCTCCTCATGACGAAACGCACCTCCTTGGGCTCCTGGGGCAAACTTAGGCTTGAAGACTTGAGGATTGTGTGATGGTGGTGATGAGGGCCAAATGTACGGACAGGCCCCAGTGGCTCACTCCTTTCTGGTGTGGCCCCAGGGCTTGGAGTCCTACGGGTCACTGGGTATCGGCTGCCAGGCCGGATTGTAAAGGTGGTGCCGTAACTCCGCTGAGAGATGGTGTGAAGCTCCCCTAAACTACTAAAGAGTCTAAGAGAGAGAGAGACAGTGAAAACATAAAAGACCAGTCAAAACGAGGTTTGTAGCTGAAGCAAAAAAAGTAAACAAAGGTAGAGTTTTAACTGCAGTACTTTTGGGAAACTACTGGGATGCTAATGTGAGAAAAAAGGAATGCGGATCCAATGCTGTAAACATTGGGGTTTGTGAAAATTTAAATAGTGCATAGCATGCAGTAAGAACTTAATGCAATAAAATGACAGTTAGAGCAGTTAATATAAAACTGGAGTCCTCAGAAAGGGTATAAAGAAATTGGTGCATTAGCATTTCACAGTATTTCCACCACAGCATGCTTTCGGTTTTCATTTTGGAAACATCCGAAACTTGCTGCAATAAACTTACCACAATCAATGCAGCAATATAAACTAAATGTAGATTCAACATTTGTTTCATATACTTTTTATTAAAAAGCAATTTGATTGGCCCTCAGCGGTACACTGAAAATTCCAGTTTCGTTGCGCAAGGACAGACAGAAGCTGAAATGCCTCAGTAACTGCATAATGAACTACCATAAGCCTTTAAGACAAGCCCACAGTAGCATTTGCAGCTTGATTAACGGCTGCAGTAAAGGGTTTAGTGGAAGTTAGTTAGACAAGGAGTTGTTTTTACCCACAGAGCTAAAAACCTACGATTTACTCTCTCCTCCATTCTCCTCACATCTGCAAGGACATACAGACACACACACACATGTGTGTTATGGAAAGGCAATTTAACCAGGTGTGTGGCTAAGGGTGTCAAAAGTCAAGTTGGTGTATTGCTAAATTATATTGAAAGTTGTGTTGTGTTTCATGCAGGTGTGCAAAATGTGCTGCTGTTGTCAAGTTGGTACAATTTTAACAGGTCTTTCCTACCTGGCACCCCCCACAGGTGATCTCCTGCCAGGGTCAAGAGGCGCTCCCATTGGTGGCTCCTCCCCCAGTGAATGAGTGTCTTTGCTTAGCAACTCTGCCCCCATAGCAGCAGGCCGACTTTCATCAGATCCACCCATTTGGGCCCGGGGCTCCTCCCCCCAGAGTTTGGAGCGTCTTTGGAATAGGTAGCGTGGACGGCTGGGGCCTGTGCTGGGTGGGTGTGGAAGCAGCTCACTGTCTGATGACTGTTTAAGCAGTGGGTCCCTGAGATGGGCGGGGCGACCACGCCCCACCCCAGAACGTGGTTTACTAGCATGAGTGGAGTCTGTGCTCTCTGAAGACAACGTGGACATGCTGGAGACTGTAGAAACAGTACTGGTGGTCTCCATATGTGGGTCTTCAACCCCAGAGTCTGCCGTAGAATCGCTTGCTTTCCCAGAGGAGGTCTTTGCAATGGATGGCCGTGATCCACTAGGTGAAATGCTTAGAGTGGCTTTGGGTGTTTCTTTAATTAGAAGGCCATTAGCGAAGGGTTGAGGGGGCGGCACGAGGCCTATCTTCCGAAGCTCCTCTCTGGTTTCCTCATCACTGGACGAGAGCAATGCAGGGGGAAGTGTCACTGTGTAAGGCTCCGCATCCTCCTCTGAGCTCATAGTCAGACTTCGAGCAGTCAGATTTGAGAGGGTAGGGGCAGGAGAAGGTAGAGTGGGTGGGACCGCCGGTGGGGTATGTTCTGTATCCATCAGCGCTGGTTGGACACCTTGCACGCTGGGTGGGACAAGTGCCTCTTCCAGGCTTCGTCCAGACCCAGGGCTACCGCTAGTCACTTGGCTTGCTGTTTCTGTGATGCTGACTGGTTCGTCTCTCCAGGAATTAGATGGAGGTGCCACGAGAGGAGCAGGAGGTGTTGCTCCTCCTTCCGTCTCTGGCCTTTCCACTGCTCGACCTTGAGTGGGCGAAGGTGTGGGCGAAGGTGTAGGAGTGGGTGTGTTCCGCCCACTAAGGGCACGTTCTCGTGCAGCCAGTGCAAGAGCTAGAGGTGAGGAAGGATCCAGTGGTCGACCTGTTAGAGGATGTATAAAAGTGGTGCCTCCTGGTGGTGGGCCAGGGGAAAGCATTGGTGCAGGTGGAGGCAACTCAGCCAACTCATCCACGGAGTGAGACTGAGAAAGTAAAGGGGCTGTCTGTGGCTCTGTCGCGCCCCCTTCTACAGATAGAAAAACGCTGGGCCTGCGTCGGGCCCCTGGAGGCGTGATTCTAGCTCGCTCAGAAAGAACCTGCTGTTGGAACTGCTCTGCTCGGCTGCTGTGGGGAATCCGTGACCCTCCCAAAGGAGAGGGGTCTCTAGTAGTCTGAGCAGCGGCTCCCTCCTCAACTGGTCCTTGTTTAACTAATGGGCTCTTTCTTCGCTGGGGCTTGGTCGGAGTATAAACAGCACTTAGACGACCTATGTTAGCATATGGATTCTCCACAGGTGGTCCACGCCTACGACCACGTTCAGTAGGAACCACTCCAGAGGTAGGCGTTTGTGGTCTTGCAATAGGGGCAGGCTCCACTGGCAAATGGGTGGTATCCTGAAGAATGATCATGGAGCGTGTTTTTCGCTGGCGGTCTGTCGTGACTGGGCCATGGAGTTTGGGCTCTGCCCCCGGGCGGAAGCTTGAACGGCTATGGTTGGCCGCACGAGAAGGGGGAGGAGGTGGAAGAAAGGATGGAGGTGGCCCTGAATCTAGGAAGTAGGGAGTTGGAGGTGGTGGAGGAGCCGTCTGCGGAGGGGGTGGAATACTATCTTGTCTAAAGCTGTCAGTCATTGAGGAGCTTCTTGGAAAGCGATGCTCTCCAATCAGGGCTGAGATTCTTTCATCTTCAGGAGCACCTATAAAACAGTTCTCAGTGAGACTGTGGGTGTATTGTTTTAAAAAAAGATCAGAATTCTGATTATGTTTTAATAGCCCTTTTTATATCATTGGTTTATGTTTATGAAAAAGGAGAATTTGTGAGAACTGTTTTATTGATGCATGCCAAATGACACATTACCAAATGACTTGGTTCTTGACATTCCCCTAGGCAGCTGCATGTGACTTTTGTCCACAGCCAAGGACACTCCTGAACTTATTGGCAAACCCTGCCTCTCTAACAGAGACTACACACAAAAAAAACCAAAACATGATCAAATACTGGCCAGAATTCAGTTACTGTCAGACCAACAAACAAATGACAGATTCAGCTACCAAAGAAATAAACAGAAAATGCAGTCACAGCAAATTTCATTGTATGTCAGGAACTACATATAATTATAACTTTTATGTTATTATAATATATTAAAAACAGTTTTAAAAGTACATTGACATGTATACTGACATTGATCTCAGCCTGTGTGATGCGGCGACTTGTTGGTCTCTGTTTCACAGTGGCTGCTCTGGAGTCCGTATCCGCAGGACGTGGCCTCATCACTACAACCGGTTCTTTGGGCGAACTCAACATCTCATCCAACTTCTCTGTGAGGGATACAGATCCACACAAATACAGAAACACTTAATACACATTCTTGATCAATATTCCAGTCCTTCCTCTGATCAAATCAAAGAAGACCAATCCCAGTCACCAAGTGCACCAGAAAATACAAGTACACAGATCCCATGGGTATAATATACATAGTCTGAAGGAACACTAAAACAAATATACAGCCACAAATACAGTACAAAACACATACATAATAGCTGTCTACAATCCACAAGAAAAAAAACAAACACATATACATACTTTGACATTACAATTTTTCGCAGTCACAGGCAACAACACACAAGCTAAATAAACAGGTTAGATAAATCCATCCATGACATCACATGCTAATCAGCATATAGAACCAGTAAAGGACATCATCAACGTGAGACTGGTTTCATATCTTACCTCCCCTCCTTCTCCTTGACGCTTGTGGACAAGAAGGACAAATCTATAGTTCCTGATTTAGCTCATAGATTGAGTATTTGATGGTCATTTTTCATTAGAAATGAATGAGCAAAGCTATCACTGCACAATCCACACTCTTTGCACTGTTGTTGTATCATTCTCACAGAAAGAAAATACTTTAATTTGCAGGCATTTCTCCATTAGTGTTACTGGGGGAAAAAAAACGTTCCAACATGGGCCGTGCCCTCAAAGATAATGATAACATCTGTTTTAACTTATCTGAGATCTAGCATAACACAAGGAGATGTTTGCATCCGCATTTATTTATAAGAGCATCTGTCTTACCCAGCTCCTCCAGTTCTGCAGTCATGCTTTTTGAGCGCAGGGTCAGGCTGGTGCTTGGGTCTCTCTTGGGTGGTTGTGGGGCTAATTAATTATCAGGAAGAACAAGAAATGCAATATTTAAATTTTGAAGGCTTCTCTAAATTTTGACGTCCAGTCAGATTAAAATAAAAATGCATAGTCTGCATGCATTAATGAAGTTGAGGTCAAGAACCTTTCTTGCGGACGACATCTCCAGTGTCAGGCTTGCGCGTGACAGACACCACCTTCATTACTAGCCGACTTCCACCTTGCCGAATCAGTGATACCACCTGCCTATGTCCCACCTTTACTACGCTCACCCCATTTACCTGACAAATGTGTGGAGAATTAGAGAAAGATGTAACACATAGCCGGTAGAAACCCAGCAGAAGCATGATGACATTCTTCAGTCTAAAAATTGAAATTCACCCAATCTATTTCCTAAATGCATGCTATTGATCTTATTGTGAATGATTCATCCATGCATGTTTAATTTTTTTAACAATTGAGCTCGTAATTTTTAATCAAACGGCAGACTTCTTTGGTGACGTATGAGATTTCAAAGATTAGTCAAATAATTAAGTGTGTTAGCTTTTTGTTAATTACAATTATTAATTTAGGCCAGTTTTTGAAACTGTGGTTTGAAAATCACTGCTTTATCAAAGAAAAAGTTGTGTGTGTGTGTGTGTGTGTGTATAAATCAAAAGTATTTTTTAACCTCTATGAGGAAATCTCCCGTCCTTAACCCTGCCCTCCACGCCACCCCTTCCAGGTCCACAGACTCCAGGTATTGCAGGGCAGGAAAAGCAGGAGTAGGTGTGAACTCTTCTATGGGTGTCTCAGCTGACAAGAGAGAGGATTTAATTACTGCATTTGTATGTGAATTTTATTCATGCTAACATGCATACGTGTGTGTGTGTGCGTGTGTGTGTGTGTGTGTGTCTGTGTGTGTGTTTCAGACCTTTAGCTCCCCGAAGCACAAAGCCAAATCCTTCGCTATCTCTCTTCTGCAAAGTTGCACTTTTTTCTTCTATAACATAATCACTGTGAATTTATAGAAATTAATAGTCAGATGTGCTGCACTGCCAGAACTCACTGTCTTCATAGATTCCCCCTCCCATACTCATATACCCATAATCCCCAACACTGGCACAATATTTTATTTATTCAAGATGAAGGAGAGAGAAAGGCAATGGTTGGAAAGGCATAATACCATACTACTGATAATATGTCTGCAGTATGTATACTGTGCACTGTAATGCATGGAACACACAGATGACATACATGTGTATCTCTCTCTCTCTCTCTCTCTCTCTCTCTCTCTCTCTCTCTCTCTCTCTCTATATATATATATATATACATATATACATATATATATATATATATATATATGCATATGTATGTATATATATATGAGTGTGTGTGTGTATACCTGTAAGAGGTATAGTTGTCATAGGAGCCAACAGTGTAGTGCCTGAAAAGTCTCTTGGTGCGATCTTCTCTTGTCTCTGAAAAAAAGATGAGTGGCCACATCAATAACAATAAGATCTGAAAGTTAAACTGCAGAATACTTTCAAATAATGCTTCTGAATGCAGGTGTGTGTGTGTATGAACACTGACCTAGTCGGGGGTCATATTGTCTCATCTGGACTTCCTCTACACAGTGAGCAGGAAACCAGCCAGTTCGTCCTTTAACTGAGCCTTCCCAGAATCCACCTTCACCTATGCTTAGCACTGGTGGAGACACGTATAAACTGTTTTATGCTGTATTTGGTATATTTACCTGGATGGATTTATTCAACTGCAGATGGTTCAGATGGTTTATTCAACTGCAGGCATTTCTTGTCCCAGATTTTAAAACTAACTTTTTTCTTTTTTGATTTATTTAGTTACTTAAAGATTACATTAAATCTGTCTTCGTTGGCACTTTTTACCAAGTCTTCAAGTATAAATATTATTGTTTAACCCTTGTTCCAAACCAAGAAATCACAATTTTATTAAAAATAATAATAATAATAATAATAATAATAATAATAATAATAATAATAAATATATATATATATATATATATATATATATATATATATATGTATATATATATATATATATATATAATAATATATATATATATATACAGTGTGTGTGTGTGTGTGTATATAATTAAGATGCACTGTGTGTTTGTGTGTGTGTGTGTGTGTGTGTGTGTATTGCATAATTTCCAATCGATCAATTTTATCAAATAATTTTTTGTGCGTATATAGGAAAAAAACAAACAGCTAGCTTCTGCAAGACAATTGCCCATTTTATTTCTAATTTGTTCATGATGGTGCAATTCTCCTGTAATGCATGTATATTCACTTCTGAACACTGAGTAGACACATTCAGTAGAATAGAGAATTTTTAAAGGGTGTTTAATGAAGTCCACAGGGCCAAAAGTACCCATAGCTGAAGAAATATTTAGAATGTCACAAATTGTAGCAAACTCCAAAATAAAAATAATGTGATTTTTTTTTTTTTTTTGCTGCATCTTGAACAGAGAAGCTGACTGACTGACCTTTGACCCTCTCTCCTCGGTTGAGTGTGATCTCACCCTCGCCCTGTGGACTGTGGGAGCTGATAGCGATGAAGGTTCGGCCGGGCACCGCACTGTACAGCCGTCGCTTGGGCCCTCGAGACACAGCAGGAGGACTCGGCTCTCTCTGTACAGGACTGCCAGGGCTGCAAACACATGTGCAGAAATTATTAACAACCAGCTCTGAGGATGATATAATCTTTTATGTCAGGTAATCGATACTTTATTATTTATTATAATTAACTATTTTAATATTTAAAATTTATTATTACAATGATCAATTATAATATTCATATTTCACATAATTATGAGCAGATAAGCACTTTCCTTACTCATTTTATAAATGTTGCAACTGAACTTCAATCATCATGCGTTTTTGTTGAATCAAGAAAAAGCTACTTTTCTGATTTATTCATGAAATTTAATTTAAATAAAAACTACAATATTGATTAATAATGGAGAATTCAAAGATGGCAATGCACCTAAGGTGTAAATATATACAGTGTGTGTGTGTGTGTATATGTGTATATATATATAGTTGGCAAACTATATATATATATATATATATATATATATATATATATATTATTATATAATATATATATAATATATATATATATATATATATATATAATTTTTTTTTTTTTTTTTGGAAAAGAGCAGTCTGTACATGTTTATAAATATCTAATTTTGTGTTTAAATAGAAAAAGCACAAAAAATACATATAGGTTTGGAGAAAACAAGGATGACTCACACTCGAGGTGTGAATATATTTTTATTTATTTATTTATTTTTATTTTCTTTATTGGAAAAAGCAGTCTGGCATGTTGCTAAATATCTCATTTCGTGTTAATACTCTACAAATCAAGGATGACTCCACACCTGAAGTGTATAATAATTAAAGCAAAAATTAAATAAAAATGAAACTTAATTTTATGGAAAAGAGCAGTCTGGGCATGTTGCTAAATATTTCATTTTGTGGTCAAATAGAAGCAAAAAAAAAAATTAGTCATATTAAAATTTCAAGGATGGTTCCACACCTGAGGTGTCCTCCTGAGCGGGTGTGTCTCCTGAGGCTGCGTGTGTGAGTGTGAGCAGCCTGGGGGCTGCGCTGGGACGGGTTGGTGTCATCAGGCTCCAGCGGGGGCAGGCTGCGAAGTGAGGGAGCTGGAGAGGGAGCTGGCAGACTCTCATCTAGAGCATTATCACTGGCTGATCGCATCAGAGAGCGACGTGGGGAAACGCAGACCGCGCGCCGCCGAGACGAGTACGAAGGGGTCTCCCTGAAAGGCACTTTTACAGGAAGACGGCGACACATAAATCGTTATGCAACATGAGAACACAGAGCCGACCGACATCTATATTGCTGTGTTACTCGGAGTCAGTTTGATTTGAGAAATCTCCATGCTTGTGATATAAAACCATGTACATTTTTGTAAGATATCAGACATGCACATAACAAAAGATTCACACCAAACACACCAATTATGGAAAAGGAAATAATACGTATTTGTGCTGTAACACAATTTGGCTCTTACTACTGCATTAAATTTACTGAAGTGCAATTTTATCTTTAAACATATATATATTTACATCCAAGAACCATTTGGAAATTGCAGTCCTTTTAATATTCAGCTGTTTAGTAACCTGTTGTGTCATTCAAACAAAGCAATTTTTTTTAATGCGCCACAGAAAGCACTTATTTTCTTCCATCCCAAGTAGATTTTTCCAGAAAATTGTAATGTACACACCTGGATCAAATTCAGCTACGGTGTGCCATTTGCTACGATAGCAAGCTGAATCATTGACAATAACACACAGAAACATTAAATAACCTGCTAGACCAGAATGACCGAAGAATCCTATCAGTTGTGAATAAAACCCATTTTCGCCTGTCGGATGGATCAAGAATGCTCTCCAGGGGGCTGGAATGGATATGTCCAATCTACGTATCAAGAAGAAAAAGACTAGCAGAACAGATTAACCTGTATCAGGCTGAGGTAGAGAGGAATCACTCATAACCTGAAGACTAGCACCCCATCTGTGAACCACGGTGTTAGAACGGCTTAGAAATGTGGCTGCTGTTTAAGATTATATGTAATACATCCAACTAATTTAGACTGAAATGGTCAGCTGGAGGTCGTGTATGGGCTGCAAGTCCTTGATGGCTCATGGTTTATGGATGTAAATACAATAAATAAAGTCAGACTTTAAAGGGGTCATATCAAATCTCAAAAACCTAAAACATATAAAAATAAAGTCATTTAGTTTTTCATCACCAATTTCCACCTTTATAATTAAACATGCCATTTTGCTAGTGTACCTTTAACATTTCAAATGTAAATGGCCTTTATAGGTTCTGTCTTAATATACATTTGTTTATAGGTTTAAATACCACTTGTAGAATCAGAAAGATATTTCAAAAAATATATATGAGAATTAATAATAAAATAAAAAATTCTACTACTACTACAAATTATGATTATTATTAAAAATAATCATAAAAAATAAGAATATATAAATAAGAGAAAGATTAACATTTTTATATAACTGCCCTTGGTTCTCAATGTGTGTTGCCTCTTTGGATATCAATAATTGTTTATAGTCTTTTGTGGTAATTGTGAATGAGTCACCGGTTTGTCTCTGTTTACTAAATCCATTCAGGTACAGTAAGTTCTTTTTTTTCCCAGCATGCTCTGAGCAACTGTGGTTGAGAACTGAAACATGTAATAATGTATTGAGTAACTGTTGACAGCTGAGTGACTCATGCACAACTATCACAACAGGTGACAGTCACTCATGTTTGAGGAGGCAACACGAAATTCAGTTACTGTCTTGTGAAATATATTTAAATGTAACTGTTACTGTATGTACCTCCTTCAGGGGCATTCTTAAAAAAAATGCTATTTATTATCCTTCTTTTTATTTGAAAGATACAGCAGGTTTTAGTATACTGAACGAAAATTTAATTCCTCATGATATGGCCACTTTAAACACAAAGTTTTGCATTAAATCTGCAGGGGTACAGAGCCACAACCTGTGGGGTTAAAGCACACACATACATACACACACACACACACAAATTGGGTGTGATGCGGGGATTGCACTGGTGAGTTAATCAAATACATCATGAAGACCAGACAGAAAGATCAGCACATGAAGATTACACAGAAATTACAAACAGATGACTCACAGATTACATCACACAGAGCATGACTGAGATTTACAAAGAGAAACACACACAAATCATAAAGAGATTAGCCCACATACAGTAGTATGACAAATACTATAAATACATCACTTATTGTAAAGTTAGAGCGCTGATAGTAACAGTATCTAGATCTTGCACAATCAGACTGACTGTCTGAAATAAAAAAATATCATGCATTTATGGATCGTTTTGACACAGGCTGTGATAAAGTTACTAGATTCACGCTGCTTCATATGATCAGACGGTCTTATGTTGTCATTTCTGTGTTTACTCTAAAAGGAGTGCTTGTGCCGTATCCACTAGACTTTATAATAAATTGAGGTTTTATCTGAAATGATACTCAATAATGGATTTGAATTAGAGTGAACTGATTTCATCTAGACAACCAACGAAAACCTATTATGGTTTTGTGGTGCCAAGTAAAATAGACAACTCACCAACATCTGAGGTTTTATGAATCTTGATGATTTCTGCCAGGTCAAAGTTCCCTGCAATGATAGCAATCTACCAGAAAAAAAGTATGCAACAATTTAAGGAATAGTAAAGGAATTTGAGCTGAGCCAGAACATCAGCTAAAAGATGCTTCATACCTGAAATGCTGTTTGGTTGTTGTAGTTCTTAATTTCTTTATTTGCTCCTCGAAACAGGAGAACTCTAGCACAGCCTTCCTGTAGATAGTGATGTAGGGTAACAAAGAAAAAGGTGGTGAGTGCAAGAGAAAACATGAGAGGAGATTATAGTTATAACACTGTGTAAATGTGTATGTTTTTTATGTGATTGGATGCCCAGCTGAGTTTAACAACTACATATAATTGCATTGAAATACTAGCATAATATGGCTTACTGCAAAGTATGTACTGACTACTATATTTTTAAAAAAAATAATATAAAACAGAATCCATCAAAGGTGTGTTCCCTGAGTAAGCAATAAAGGCAGCGCTTCCTTAAAATACAATACAATAAAACAAATACTAAGAATAAAATCTAAATAGTGTGTTCCATATGGCAAAAATATATAGTTTTAAAAAATTTGTTGTAAACAGTGACTTTTTTTTTTGTATAAGAAAATACATTTAGTTTCAACCTTCATATGCCATTTAGGCTAAATGCAAATGTGGATAGAATGAGTCAAATTGGTGGAGATGGATAGATGAATTAAGTAAACAACTTACTCAGATGACATCAAAAGTGTCACAAATATCGACACTATTTATTCAAACTGAAGCGTTTGCATTTTTTAAAATAACAAATTATTGTTTTAGCCTGACTGAAATTGAACTTGTGCATGTTAATGTACTTGAAAGATGATAGATGATGTTAAAAAAACTGCATTTGTCACACCGCCAGAGGAAGCTTGAGTCGGGTGCAATTAAAGCATTCCTCACAGTTCGCTATGGTTATATTTCACCCATTTTGACATATGTAGCACCTCGTCCTCATATTTTATGCATGGGTGTACAAAAATGCACAAGAATGCATACTACATACTGCATAGTGTTTACTTTAAAAATCGTAAGAACACCCATTATTTTAAGACAGCATAGCTAACGTGTGTGTGTACCTGGTTGTAGAGGGCACACAGGTGTAGTGCTGTGTTTCCTGAGGCATTCTGAGAGCTCATCTCCGCTCCATAGAATAACAGGTGCTCAAGGTGCTGCACGTTTCCATGACGACAAGCCTATGGTACAAAAAAAACACACACACACACGCTCCGATCACCCACTGCTGCAGGTGTAGCAAACAATAAAAAGGATATATTTAGTCTCGCTGGAGAATGAAACTTTAAGCTACGGGAGATTTTCTTCCCATTACGTTTAATGAGTTCTGAGCATCAGATGAGAAACGCATCTTCCCGTTACCTGATGGATCTCCTGCCAGCCGTTCTCATCGCTGTAGCCCAGTTGGGCATGATCGTACAGCAGCAGCTCGCAGCAGTACGGATCTCCCCCAACCATGGCACTGTGATAGAGGGGGGTGAGCCCACGACTGTCCTTATAGTCTGGAGACGCCCCCAGATCCAACAATGTCTGCAGATAGCACATGAAATATGATGGACATATGTGCACAGATTCCCAGCAGCTTGTGATGAGTTGTATAAGGATGAGTCTTTCTTTGGATTGTGCGTGTGGGAGGGAAAGTGCATCAACTCACAGTCAATGCTACATGGTTGTGCGTTTGGACCGCTTTGTGCAGCGCTGTCAGGCCGTCTCTGGTTCTGAAGTCCAGATGGGCTCCTCCACTCCTCAACACCTTAATCAGTTCGGCACAAGTGTCCAGCTGGGCCACGAGAGTGAGAGGAGATTCTGGAAACATCGCACATGCAGAGATGATTAAAAATGCTAAATGTCAAATCCGTTTCAGTGAATAAATGATTGACTCATTTTGTCGAATGTCCTTGCTGATTAGAACTGTCCTAAATTTACATTCATTAAAGCATCCTAAATGCTAATCAAGGCAAACTTTAAAGGAATAGTTCACCTATCCTTCATGCCAAATGAAAATTCATGTTGTTCCAACCCTGTATTATGTTGTTTAGTCCATGAAACCGAAATGAGATGATTGACAGAATGTCAAAGTTGCTCTATTCTACACATTAAAAAGAAAATTTGAAAGTGATCTCCAAAAAGCACCCTAAAAGTGTCATAAATGTATTACTTCTGAAATCATTCCATACCCTTACCAAAAAGTAGTATACTTCAAGTTTATTTTATTAAGTATACTTAAGTAAAGTTCAAGTATATTTAGACTTTTTGTAAGTATAAGTCAAGTATACTTAAATGTCATTTTAAGTATATTTCTGAGGAGTACATAAAGCCCATTTCTGAGAAGTACATAAAAAGTAAACTAAAAGCATACTTTCCTATTTTTAGTTTAAAAGAAGTATACTAATAGCACACTTGAATAAACTTCTTTTTCGTAAGGGTAGCTTAATGTGAGAAACAGACCATATATATATACTCTAAAGTACTCACCCCCACTCTCAGAATCATGAAAGTTGGGGTCCAGCCCTTTCTCTAGGAACCTGCAGACCTTGTCCACACACCTTTGTTGAATATACTCCATAAACTTCTTTAGATTGGCCTGGCAGCAACAGAAATAAGTGAAATACAAGGAAGTGACATACAACATTCACAAACACAAAGTTGCCTGTTATTTTTCATTCAGAAATATTGGTTTTGAAGCACATACAAAGAAGTTAGCCAAGTGGTTAGAGGTTATTTACTTGCATTTAAATAAGTATTAAAGGTATAGACTCAAAAACTAAATTATATTTTTTGCTGTAAGAAACCTTGACTAACATAAGTGGACTTAGAATAATGAATGCAATCAAACTGTGTGCTATGGCCCTTTTAAAGGTGTCGTAAATTCAAATTCTTTTGCTAACTTCTACAATTTTGCTGACCTGAACCACATGCCCTCTCCAAACCCATCCTTTAAAGACATGTCAGCAAACGCAATATCAGCAAACTGAATGCACTAAATGATTCACAGGCAGAGTGTGTTTCTAATTAGCTAGTTTTTAAAATTTGGCTTTAAAAAAGCTTGGGCTGCTCCCATGACCCTATTTTGCATTTATAGAGTCACAGAGAAGCATGCAATATTCTCAAGACCAAAACAAATAGCTTACAGCATGTTTTAGATAATGCAATGGGAAAGTTTCAGGTCTTAGAACAACAGCTTTGTGTATAAAATTATACACTATTGTTCAAAAATTTGGGATTGGTAAGATTTTTTTATGTTTTTGAAAGAGGTCTCCTAAGCTCACCAAGGCTGCATTTATTTGATAAAAATAAATAAATCAATTAATTAATAAAAGTAAAGTAAGTAAACGTGTGAAATATTATTACAATTTAAAATAAATATTTTCTATTTTAATATTTTTTAGAATGTAATTTATTCCTGTGATAGCAAAGTTGAATTTTCATCAGTCATTACTCCAGTCTTCTAATATCATTATGAAATCATTCTAATATGCTGATTTGGTGTTTCAAAAGAACAGCATTTATTTGAGAAATATTTATTAACATTTTAAATGTCTTTCACTTCTGATCAGTTCAATATTTCCTTCCTCAATAAAAGTATTCTTTAAAAATGAAACATATTTGTACCAACCCCAAACGAACGGTAGAGTACATGAATGTTAAATGATACCTTGGTATGTAGTTTGGCCAGTTGCTTGTCATCTACATGGCTCTGAGTGTAAACACGCCTCTTGTAACGGAACTGAAGTCACACAAATGTATTGAGGGTTGAATGAAAATAACATCGCAACATGGCCCAATTATATAATAAGTGAGAACTCTAAAGCATTGTGGGATACAGAAGGAAGTTTATGTGCACCTCTAGGTACGGTACAGGGGTGACCGTAGGGAATGGATACTCCCTGAGCAATCTCTCCTCATCAAGGAACTTTCCGGCACGCCCGTTAAAGGCAGGGAGGTAGAGGCCATAGTTAAGCACATCGGTCAGGCTTTGTGTCAGAGTGACCAGAACTCGCTGCTTACAAACCCACACTGGAGCCTCAAGGTCCAATCGCAGGCATTTCTGGAAGCACACATATTACAAACTTGTCATATTCCTACATGAACAAACTGTATTTTTGTTTTTTATTTGGGGATTTATACATATTTTATTATATAGATTGACAAACTCAAAGATGAGATGATATTTATCAGGATATGTTGCAGGCTGGACTCGAATCTGCATCACCCATATGAGCACCAAAGTGACTGGAGTGCATAAGCTAACTGCTGCGCCGTGGCTCTGACTAGTCCAGGTATGTTTAATCATTCATGTACAATTTGAATCTTGCTTCATCATCAAGTGTCCTGAAATGCCACAATATTTACTGCAGCAAATAGTTCAAAACTAAAAGAAACACGATTATCTGTCCAATAAATAGTTCCTCCACAAGCACCAGGCTTTAGCCTTTTCTTAGGATCATTTAAGAGATCAAGGCCTGTACTAGTGTTGGGTTTGAGTCCACCTAAGTCGAGCCCAAGCCAAGTCCGAGAAAAGTCTGAGTTTGTGTCTGCTTATTCTATTCATCAGTGTTTGAACCATTAAAGAAGAAACTGCATTTTAATTTCTGGGTTAAAAAAAGAAAAGAAAAATGAATGGACGCCAAAGTACATGGACCCCTTAGACAGGGCATTTTTAATTTTTCTTGGATGAAAATGAGGCTGTGAGGGATAAACCTATTCTGCACTATGGCACACACTGTGTATAAAAGCCCTACATATACTTTTCATAAGTCACAGCCAACTCACACCTGTTTTATTTTTGAATGCATTTATAGTTACATTAATTACAATAAATTACATTATGTAAGGAATAATTGATGACAGGCCATTGGATTATTAGAAAATAATGCACACCCAAGGTGATTATGGACCCATAAAAACTATTGCTGCAAAGATGTTAGAAAAATGATTTTTCTTTGCAGTTAGAAACTGCCGCTGAAGGCAAGTAAACACTTCAAGTATTACTTACAAGCTAAATGATAAATAAATATATTATTCAAATATTATTCAAAAATACAAATTAAATATTTTTAAGTTTTTCAGATAGTAGCCTAGTAAAGGCTTCTAGAAATAGCCTACTACAGACATTTCATGAAGTAGTAAATCTAAAAATAATCTTCACTGTATACAGTAAATATAGATAATTATTCTTAAAGTTAATAAGTGATTCAGTCAAGAGCCATGAGTAATTTTCTCCTTTTCTTTTGTTTGATAAACATTTATGACGCAGTCAGCGGCTGTAGGTTTACGCTGTTGCATTAAGATCTGACGCATATATAAAAAATTTTGACACATCTGTATTTCTCCCAACCGTTCAAGTTCACTTAAGACAAAACCGATGCATTTATATGAATAGTCTCCAAGATGGGCATTTTGACATAACTTTTCGTGTAAGTGTGTAGCAATAACAGAACTTAAGAGAACTTAAGTGAAAGAGCTCGGCATCCGCACACTGACTGAAAGGCGCGTTATTCTGTGAGCGCGCTCTCATGTGTGAGCCCAGAAACCCGTCGGCATTCAAGTACTGGACAAGATGTATGACAACACATGTAAATACTGAATATCCCTTTCTTGATAATGCATTGAGTCAGTGACATTTCCGTCAACTGTCCCTGGACTCGAGTAAAAATGCATCCGAGTCCGAGTCCTGTAGAAAACTGTAGGCCTACTCGAGACCGGACTCGAGTCCGAGTACCCCAACTCTAGCTTGTACTATTTGTTCTCGAATGTTTATTCATCATCAGTCAGTGAGAATGTGCTGAACTCATGACATCTTTCTTGGATGGCCTGAGGGTGAAAACATCATAATAATCCACAAGTAAATTTCTAAGTAAATTTAGTAAAATGCTAAATTTCTTCAAATCTGTTTTGATGAACAAATAAACTAGTCTACATCTTGGATGGCTTGAAGGTGAGTATACATTTTAAGCAAATTTTCATTTTGGAGTGAGCCCTTTAATATTTTCTGTTCTCTGGTTTCTGTTATGTGAAAAGCAGAGGATGAAAATAAGGACCATAATAGAGGTGTAAAATACAAAAGCTCAATGTCAAAGTACCCCTGTCGGACATAACCATTGACAGAAAGCAGGGAGTTACGCTTGATGCTGGAAAAGACTGTCAGAAGAGCAAGGTATGTCTGCAGTTTTGTGTTTGACAGGATTATGTAAACATGTTCCACATAACATCAGAAGTGCAAATAAAAGCAAATAAAAAGTCTGCTTTTGGATGACACTGTATCGACATGCATGCAGCATCTTTCAGCACAAATGAGTGTAGATCCCTGTGCAGAAACATGCGTGCATGTAGACGACATGCTGTAAGCCTCTGTCACACACCCCTTACTCCCACGCAGATTCAACAACTCGGTCTGTACCAATCACTGCCACTCTCTTCTCCTGTGCTGCAGTGCAGCCATTTCAAAGAAAATAGTGAGGCTGCATGAGAGCACACTAAAAGGAGCGCTCACCGTTTGCTGCAGATCAGGGATTCCGATGCGGATGACAGCTGCATTTCCGTGGAGATCCTCCATAGGTTCGGAGGTAGATTTAATCCCAGGAGAGGCCCGAATGCTGTCATCTCCGTGGTTACCGTTGGTAGGGGTGTGTTGTTGCCGCGGCCGGTCGAGAGCCTCATGTTTGCCGTCGGCAGGTGGACTGATAGGCATGCTCCGGGAGAGTGTGTGTGTGTGAGTGAGTGTGTGTGCGTTCTGCTCAACACGCCGGCCTCACAACCCTACAAGACAACATACACCCATCAAACTCATTCTAATGTATGATTTGTGAGATCTGATATTACATTAACCTGTATACTAGTAAGCAGCATGTGCTCAAAGTGTGTTATAATATGCACACCTTGCATTTGTGGCTTATAATTTCAAAGTGTGACAGTTATGATGTCTTTACGTAAGCATGAAGATGACATTTTAACCACAAATCAAGATGAAATGACTGGATGAGAGAGTTTGACAGAGACAGTGAGAAAAGAGAGAGAGAGAGAGGAACTCCATTGGTTGTGAGTGGTTGCCATGGACACTGTGAAGCAGATCCACTTGGGAAAAATGAAAATTGAGGGAACCCTGCATCCCAAGTTACCATGGCAACTCAGCACTTTGCTTGTTCTATAGTGCGCTACCACATTCTCTTTAGAGACAGCTGTGCAAAATCACACACACACTCACTGTTGAGCCCTCTCTGTTTAATGCATCACAAGCAACAAACCACTGGCACTTTTGAACTCTTGACACCCATTTTAAACACTTAACCCTCTGAAGCATGATTATGTGCACTACAAAAAGTCATTTTCATGTTGCATCCAAAGCATCATAAGCAATACTTTAGACCGATTCCCATAATTTTATATGTCTGTCCTGTTTATATGTTACTGTGCATCTTATATATGACAACATTCCAAAAAAAGTTTGGTTCTAACATTAAGTTATGATTATAAAAACAAATGCCTAAAATGAAAATTCTATGAATGTTATGAATTGGATTTCAAACAAAGGGGAATATACGGTGTTCGCCTGGTAAAGTCAACATGTCTGATGTACCTACTGTATGACTAGTATCTTTTATTGCAGTGGAAATATGTCAGAACTCTCTCAGAATACACTATTTTGATGCAATAAAAATACGGGAATTTTTATATGTTATTGTTTTGAAGTAAAACAAATTATTTTGCATGCATCAGAGGGATAAATACATTTTACATTTTCAGCCACACTAAGAATCAGCAGAGGAATATGCCTCATTCTTTTACCATACTATTATCACAGCTGGCCACATGTAGCCATCCACCTACTCACTCATTCCAATGCAATCACATACAAGCTAAAACATTTCAGACACTCTTGACTATTGTCCACAGAGACAGAAGGGAAGTCCTCTATTACGTAGAAGACATTGTCAGAGAGAACATCAGATGGAAAATCCAGCAGAAACCTATATTAACTACGATCTGAGATGGTATGTTACAATTTAACTCAAATCATTAAAATATCAAGGTCTTGATCACTAATAATCTCTTAATTACATGAAATTATATAGAGATTCTTTCTGGCAATAGTTGTAATCAAATGTGTGTTTTCAGAATAAGTTACGCAAAAGTTGCCATTCCCATGATGCTAAGATGTTCTGAGTAGTTTCTAGGAAGTTGTTAAGTGGTTGCTAGGGTGTACTGGGTTATTGCTTACTGGCTCAAGCAGTACCCACCCATAAGGCAAGATATTCTGGCAAGTTTCCTTCATTAAGTGTACGTGTTTTATCATCTGGCAGGCAAAATTGTAAATCTAATCAATTAGAAAAGTAATAGCAATTCCATGTCATTTGAAGTGCAAAACAGACAAATTGTGTGCCAAAGTTTAGTATTTAGTTATTTAGGGGTTTGTTAAAATCCCCAACCGTAAGTATGAGCAATAGCAATACTGATACTGCTTTAGCAAACACCACTAACAAGCTAGAAATACTGAATAACAAGGAAACAAGGAGGAGTTCACCTTTGACCTGGACTTCCCATGTGATGTTCCTGTACATTCGCAGGTATTTTGAACTTTTCAGAGCTTTCCGGCTTTATTCCAACAGTTTTCTGCCAGTATTCCACAATGCGCACTTTGTTTTTGTAAAACAGCAGGGCCGAATGTCCCGGCACTCCCTCCGAGGTCTGAGATTTCAGGACACTTGAAGGCCAACCCTGATGCTGAATATTTCCGAGCAGGAAAACCAGGGGGAAATTACAGCAGGAAGGTCTCCTGACCATCTCAAACCATCTCAACCAACCAAAATCATCGTTCGAGGACCTCCACCAATAAGCAGCCCGGGCTCAGTATCTCGACCAATCACCAATGTCTCTGTTAACACCTCAGGTGAGGCAACGCTTAAATAAATTATTCTGGTTATAATCAACATCTCTGTCATTCCTAATGTCACTCGATACAGCCTGTTCAAGTGCCACTGTAAATTTAAGATGGATAAAATGTAGCAACAAGAGATTATATGTCCTTTGATTAAATAAATAAGAGATTTTATTTATGCATGGTGTTGGATGATGCGTTTATCAAAGCATGTTGTGGTCACAATGAAAATGATGCCAGCCTGAATGAAGGAATAAAAAAGCCTTCATAATCCCATCGATTTTAAATAAAAAATCAACATATTCCCACTCACACACACACACACACACACAAATCCGTAGCACCACTATCATTTCTTTAATCTAGCACTGTTACGGTCTCCAGAAACCTTCACTAGATCTGTTTTCATACTATGACCTTTTGGCTTCGTAGTTTACTTCCCATGATCTCAGCCCAACTTCCTGGCTGGATTGGGCTGAGGCTCCTCGGGATGTTTTTGCAGGAAGTATAGGAAAGGCTGCACGTCTCTGATAACTCCACTCTTTCCTCAGGCGATACAAAAATTCACCTCACACACATGAATGTGGAACAGGAATAAAAGCTACTGACACCCACACTCCTTCCTACAAATCTCACACACATGCAGTTACAGAACAGTAACGTTTCTGCTTCCACCGCACAGTAGAAGGGCCTCTAACACAATTACAGGAATGTATGATATAGCACTAATACCGTAGTATAGTTCTTTAATGCTGAGTATTTCAATATTTGAAATCACATACGAGGCGCTGTGATAGATGACAGCAGCAAAAAGTCCTGATAGATTTCATTTCCTTTTGATTTCATCAGATCAAGGAGAAATCACATGAGAGTGCTGCTTCTGTTACATAAGCCACACCTTGACGTCTGGATCTGTGGGTAAGAACTTGACTGAAGTTATGCAGCCGTTCTTAATAATCCTTTGGAGCTCATTTAAACAGTCCTGTACTTTGACAAATTATTTTAGAATATACTTTTAAATTTTAAATATACTTTTAGATCTTAAAAGTATAAATATTCTATGCGGTCTCAATTATAAAAAGTGAAGGTATGTCAGAAATGGCATGCATAATAATTATGCAAGAACATAATATGAAACATAATGAACATAATGCAAAGTATAGCTACCATATTGAAGCAAAATGCTTGAAATGTCATGCCAACAACCTATTTCCTAAATTTCTTTACACCAGGACTTCAGTTAAGATCTTTTTGACCTTCTGAGAGGTTAGAGCAATTAATGCAATTTCAAGCAATGTTTAAAAGTTTTAAATCCATTATTTTAAACGTATTCTTAATATGCAAGTCATTTAGTTTGGCTTATATTCTATTCTTATATTCTAATTTCCTATTTCAAATTCTTCTAAATGCAAAACTTCTGCCTGGAGTAACTACTACACACTCAGTTTCTCCAACATTCATCATTGCACTCGCAAACACTCACAAATCCTCTTTCTCCCTCACTCAACCCCACATGGTTTCCTCCCGCTTTGGGGCTCTTGTCACCTCGGTATACAGATCCAGATACAGTATGATCAGCCAAAGAGCGCTGTGAGCAATAATGATGTGTGTGTGCGTGGGTGTCTCACCTCATCGCCGTCTCTGTTCAGAGCCTCAGTGCATCTCCATATCTCAGTGTGAGAATTCACATGCTAAGAGCTGTCACTGCATCCCAGTACCACTGCACCTCTCCAAGTCCTCGCTCATCACTATGGCAACCAGAAAAATGGTTCACCAGGAAACTTTGCCTGCTTTTAAAGGGCCAAAGCATAAATCTGGAGCGAGCATCCTCCTGACGGGTGTGCAAAAGACTCAAGGCGCGCTCATGCACCGAGCGCCACACAGATGTTTAAAGAGATAGGAGATTGAGAAGGAGAGAACAGAAGCGAGAGAGAGAGAGAGAGTAAATTAAGGAAAAGAAACAGAGAATGTGATGGCTTAATGTGTGGGCGTTAGGGCTGAATAGATTGGCCTCAGTCACGACAGAAATTAGGACGTAAGAGAGCGACAGGTAAAGAAGGTAAGAAGGCTGGGTTGACATTCGTTTGTTCTGCAAAATTCAACTCTATGCAAATCAGAGATTTGGCTTTGCCGGAGGAAGACTTATATAGAGTGAACATAACACTCATTCACACATCAGCGTCCAAACACACACACACACACACACACACATTTTGCCTGTTAGGAAAAAGTGTTCTGTAATCCCTGTAGTGATGCCCAATGAAAATATCCGCAGAGATGCGCTGACTAAACATGACACACAGAGAGCCTGAAAAGACACAAATTACTCTCATCTTCCATTTAAACATCCTAACACGCACACAATTCACCCAATGATTTGTTGGAAATCATTCAAACTTACCTAATAAAACCAGGGCACACATTCCACACCATCTCGACTTCCTCTACGAGGGTCCGTCTCTGCTCTGTGAAAGTGTATAAGTGTGTTAATGTGTGCGTTTGGAACGTATGTGTGTGAGAAAGAGAAGAGAGGGAGAAAAGAGGAGAGATAGAGAAAAAAGAAAAAATAAAGGGAAAGAGAGAAGTAAAGGGAGAGAGAGGGAAAGAAAGAGAGAGAGAGAGAGAGAGAGAGCGGAGGCAGAGAGACTGTTACTGTATGACAGGAATGCTCAGCTCAGCCCACACAGTGCAAGCATGATACACTGACTGTGTGTGTGTGTGTGTGTGTGTGCGCGCAAGAGAGAGAGAGAGAGTATAGAGAGGTTCAGTCTCCCACTTCTTTGCGTGGGCAAGGCCTGAATCTCACTCACAGTCTCTCTCCACTCCACCCCAACACAAAATACATTACAACAGAACAACAGAACTGTAAAAAAAGAAAAAAGGGGATTGTGAATGAGAAAGCCTGGGGGAGGAGAGAGACGAGAGGAGAAGAGAGAGAAAGAGCCCCGCTGATGGTCTCGTGGCTGATTGGTTCTGTTTTATGACATAAAAAGTTTGTCAGCAAAATCCTGTAGCATCGGAAGCAGCGGATGAAAGGTTCCGTGATTGCCATGGCAACGTGCCAGATGTAAACATCAGCACGGGTGTGTGGGCATCCACGAGAGTCACCACGTCCAACAATACGATCCTTACGAGAGGTCAGGGTAGTGACATATAATTATGAAATCCACACGCAAATTTGATACAGACTGATACTAAGTTGGATGTAGAAATTGACATGCACAAAAAATGGGTCCTATGTCCTCAAAAACAAAAGAAATTAATAATATTTTGCATAAAGAAAATCAAGTCTACTTTTTAAGAATGTTAAGATTTATTTTTTTATTTTTATTTTTTTGCATTATTTTCATGGCAGTTAAGCACATCTTCTGACTAAGTTCAGATATTTCTGTATCCTCATAATAAGGGATTATATGGAATATTTGTTCTTCATTTATTTTGACATACTGGAAGAATATTGCCAAAAAAGTTCAAAAGTGATTAAAGATAATGATTTAAAAATAGATGTTCCTTGATATGTAAATGTAATTTAATGATTATGAATTTGTAGTTGAATAAAAAAAAGTTCTTAGACATGAAGCCTATTTTTCATTGTGACCATTTTCATTACAATTATGTTTTCACCTTCAATTCTCTCTCTGTTTATTTTGCTTTTGTTTTTATCTTCGTTTTTTCACTATTCTTGATTATTCTCATGAGATTCTCACTGTAATATAATTATTTTCTGATTTAATCCAGTATTAATCAGAATAAATTAAAGTACAACAAATGCTACCATGATGTATAAATACTATACAATTTAAATTATATATATATATATATATATATATATATATATATATATATATTTTTTTTTTTATTAGATTGCATTATGCCAGTGAGAATTAAAAAGGCAATGTGCATAATGTCATGGCAGTGCACAGAAAAATTAATGGTCCTAACAGACTTCACTTTTTTTTATTTATGCAATATATATATATATATGTATATGTATATATATAGATATCTATATATATATATATATATATATATCATTTTTTTTTATACCTTTCTTTTGATTTTCTATATATTATCTGGAAAAATTATTGGGTTTCATGCAATTCACCCACAGCTGCAAACACAGAAGGCTCTTAAAGGGGAGTACGAGTCAGAAGATAAGTGGTCTTAGAGCTTGACACAAGCTCTAGTCCCTTCCAAATTAAACGGTTGGACAAATAAAAACAGCCAGCATCTCTGCAAGCAACCTCTTAATCACTGAAACTAATAAAGCTTAATTATTTATTCTGAGCGTGTGGGAGAAAATGCTTACAGTGGTGCAGGAGAATGAGACACTGGGGAAATGGGCACATATTGCACATGGCTACTCGTAACTAATATTATGAAAAGCACTATAAGTAAGGAGTCTCAGAGCCATATCAAAAGTGTCCCTGAGCGCAGCTGCATGTGCAGCCCCTCCCATCACTGCAGTATGTCCCCAGCATGAAGCTGCACAAGGAGGCCCTCTCATCAGAGCTCTGTCTCCCCAGCACAGAGCTGCACAAGGAGGCCCTCAGAACTCTTCCGAGTGCGTTCTGTGCTGCGCTGTGCTGTGTTTGGGGGCCACCTCCTGGATGAGATCAATAAATTCACTCTTCTCCAGACAGGCTCTGCACTCCTCCCCCCACAAAGCCAAGACTCTCTTCAGCTCCAACACTCGCATTTTAGACAAAGCGTCCCTGCTCCAGTCGAGAACAGGATGCTCTGTTTCAGAAGAACAAGAAAAACTTTGAGATAAATATTTCCAAATATTTCAAACCCTCCAATCCAGTGTCAAGACTCTTATACGTGAATACACCCTACCATATCTGAGCTCGCAGATCTGGCTGTCCCTGCGCTGAAGTCTCTGGCAGATTTTGCGGACAGGAACGTGTGCACTGAGGGGGCGGCTCACCTCACCTGTCACTTTGGCTGCAGCATAACTGGAGGCTCCCAGGTAATAACACTGAGGTGAAAAGGGAAAGAATTACAATTACAAGACCTCATGTATTCAGTATACTTCATAACATCTCTATATATTTTTAAAGATGGGCCAGCAACCAAAGAAGAATAAGAACCAAACTGTGCTTGTTTTTATGTTCTTACAAGTCGATTCTCTTTCCCAGTAGTCTCAGCGCAGGCTCTGATCAGACCCTCCTCCACCAGCTCTGGGGACAGTTCTGTGTGTCTGAGCACCAGTGAGTTATAAAGCCGGCCCAAAAACCCCACACACACTGCAAAACAGATACACACATAGAAAATAAACAGAGGTTTAAACTGGAGGGTGAATTCATATGATTATTAGTTTATATAACAGGGTTTCTGTGGATCTTAAAAATTCCATTCAATTTATTCCTTAAATTTTCTTACTTAGTCTTAAATATGTCTTTAAATTATTAATAAAGTCTCACAAAACCCTGTATGATAACTGTTAGTAATGATTCTGCAGAACATAAGCAATGCTTTCTAGTTGTAAATTAATTGTATTATAACACACAAGCCATATTTACTATTACAATAATAAAGGTTTTCAGTTTGCAATCCAGAACCAGGACTCACCTCTTAAATATTGATTCCATACAGTGTATATCTCATATTCAGTATGTGAAAACGCTCATGCACTTGTGCAAAATAACCCAGCATAGTTCAGGTGACTATTTTTAAACTCAGTGGCTCATGCGCAATGCAAGCCAAGCTGACCAACCTCACCTTCGCATTCTTCTGCATCAGTAACTGAGAAGAAAACAACACATAAAAGCAAAAGTAACGGGGTTTCAAAGGAGTTAGTTAAAGACATGACTCTGTGCGCACTTTTATGTGAACTTCAATACCCAGTACGCAACACCCACCGGCGCCGCTTTCAGCTGTTTCTAAATCGGGCGCTGCTCTCTTGACGTTCCAGTCGACGTCAGTGCAGTGGCGCTCTGATTGGCTAATAACGCCGCTCGTCATTTGACAGTATCTTTTCTCATTTGCATGTGAGCACCGGCTTCCGGTAGAATTATTCGGAAGTATGGCTGCCATCGGGGTGCACTTTGGATACACATGTGCATGTGTTGCCGTATTCAAGGTGAATTGGTTACGAGTATAAATGATTTTTCTTTGTTTAATAAACGCAAACATGCCGGCAACAAAATCAAATATCTAATAGACCTTGTTATGTTGCTGAATAGTTAATGGTGTGACAGACTAACCATACCAGTTTATAATAAGTGTAATTATTTTCATATAGGATGGGCGAGCAGATGTCGTGGCAAATGATGCAGGGGACAGAGTCACTCCAGCTGTGGTCGCATACAGAGACACTGAACAGGTCATTTTCCATTATGGACATGCAGAGAAGCACACTGCATATCATAAACATATCTCTAGTCTAGTGAATAGCATGTATACTGTGTCTGTATTGTACTGCATACATGAGCTTAATTTTTCATAATGGCAGTGTACATGCATGTTAATGCTACTGCCCCATAATTTGCCTAATGGGACAAATTTATTATATAACATAATATAATAATGCTGAAGAATTTGATTTAGATGGATGAGCTCATGCCCAAGCCAATATATATATATATATATATATATATATATATATGTATATATATATATATATATATATATATATATATATATATATATTATTTAATTTAAATGTTAATAAATGAAGCAATGTGTGTATATATATATATATTAAATATTAAAGTGGTGTAAGGATGTCTGGATTAATTTTTAATGATTTAATTTAAATGTTAATAAATGAAGCAAGAACGTCAGGGCATATGATAGTCTAATGGTTTTGTTTAATTTAATTATTTTTCTAGATAGTGGGAATCGCCGCTAAGCAGGGCAGAATACGAAATGCCACCAATACAGTTGTCAAAGTGAAGCAGATCCTGGGCAGATGGTAGGTGTTTCATGTTGTGTGCTTAGACTATTCTGTAGATGAATCAATGCATATTGTGTGTAATGTTATTAAGAATATTTACAGTCAAATTAGCAATCGCTTAATAATAATACATTTATATAAATAGTAATCACAATATAAAATGAATTGTTCTTTGATTGGTATTTGACAGCTATGATGACCCAGATGCTCAGGCACACAGAGAAGAAAGCAAATGCATTGTAAGTACATGCTGTTCTTCTTGAATACTGTCAGAAAAGAACACAACAGTAACCATAAAATCTGAAGCACCTGCTTAATGAAAGGGTGTGTATTTCATAATTTCTAGGTTGTCAACAAGAGTGACCTGCCCAGATATGAAATCGACACGGGAGAGACAACCAAGTATGTGTCGCCTGAAGATGTTGCTAAATTGATCTTCCATAAAATGAAAGGTATTGTTTGAATCCTTAATTTCATGTCATAGTATGTTTAACATGAACTAGTGATGATTGTTTAATGTTCCCTGCAGAGACGGCCCAGTCAGCCTTGGGTTCGGACGTGAAAGACGCTGTCATAACAGTGCCTTTTGAGTTCGGAGAGATACAGAAGAATGCACTCAGGTATGTGCTTGATGTGTCCGTAAAACATCTTATACTTTGAGATGAATGCAAATTCATTTAAATGATGTAACCATCATCTGACTCCGGAAGATGTGTCTAGGGAGATGTTTTATAAGAATCGGTGCTGTGTTGTAGGCAAGCTGCAGAAAGTGCCGGGTTTGATGTGCTGAGGTTGATCCACGAACCCTCCGCTGCCCTTCTAGCTTATGGAATCGGGCAGGACTCACCGTTGGGAAAAAGGTAAGACTTTTCTGCGTTATCTCAGATGAATGGTTTCTTTCAGCACAAAAGTCTCATTCCCGTTTTTTCTTTTGGACCACAGTCATGTGCTAGTGTACAAACTCGGAGGCACGTCGCTCAGCGTCACCGTCCTGGAGGTGAACAGCGGAATGTACCGGGTCCTCGCCACACAGACGGATCACAGGACGGGGGGAGAGAGCTTCACACATGAGCTCGCACAGCACCTCGCTGCAGAGTTCAAAAAGTCAGTAGATATCCTGTACCTCACATTTAACTTTTATGTGTGTACTTTGACTTTGTTATTATTATGAAAGTGACACTGTGAACTTTTTATATATTTCAAAGCAGCTTTTTGTAGTGATGCAAAACTTCTAAATTATTTATGAATATTAGGGATGTAATGATTAACCGCGAGCCGGTTGAAAATCGATTGAAATATGTGATGATTCAAATAGGTTGAGATGCTAAACAAATCGCGATTCATTTAGGTGTAGGAGTTTATATGAATGTATGTCTGAGGGGAACTTACTATCTAGCCTCTGTATAATGCATATATTAAAGTTCATATCTGCAGCACTGTAAAAAATAAATAAAAATGCAGTGTAAAATCATGAATCATGTGAAATCAAAATCGTGAATCGAATCAAATTGTGAGTTGAGTGAATCGTTACATCCCTAATGAATATTATCTTTTCTTTGACGTCTATTCAGTATTAAATAAAACAGATTTGGTGAAGCACCATTCAATTATAAAGTTTAATTCAAAAAGTACTTAAAAGTTTGCAATTAAGTGTACTTTATTATCAGAATAGGCATTACTATATGTAATATACTTGTGTAATACAATAGTAAATTTGTGTAAATGACAATAAATATTAAATATATAATGTTATATATGATATATGTTTTGCTCACCAAGGTTGCATTTATTTGATAAAAAATAAAAGTAAAAAAAGTTCAAGAATTTGTTCATACAGTCCACCTGACTTGGATGTCATTACTGTTTTAGTCTTATAGTGTGTTTTTCATGTGTGTGTCCAGAACTTTTAAACAGGATGTGACTGGTAACCCCAGGGCGATGATAAAGCTCATGAATAGTGCTGATATGGCCAAACACACTCTCTCCACCCTGGGCAGTGCAAACTGCTTTGTGGACTCACTCTACGATGGCATGGATTTTGAGTGCAATGTCTCAAGGTGAGATAATGTTCAAAATTAGTATTATAAAGAAAATCCTACCTGTTGCTTATCAGTATGCTCTATATGCTTCTGTCCTAGAGCCCGTTTCGAGCTAATATGCTCCAGCCTCTTTAATAAGAGCATTCAGCCAATTAAAGGTCTTCTTGAGCAAGTAAACCTGTCCACCTCTGATATCAACAAGGTAAAACTACTTTTTAATACAAATGTGTGACCATTAGAGGGAGCTGTAGATGTGCATCTCAAATTTCATGCAAAAAAAAAATCATTTCGTGTTCAGTGCTGAACCTTTTAATTACATAATACATAGTTCACTAGCTAAATAGTAGATTATTTCAGTGTTTTACATCTAATCATAGCAAGAATGGAATCCCAGAACCTTAAATAGAGATTAAAATAGGCTTTTCTTGTCTAAGTGGTTTTATGTGGAGGATCAGCTCGTATCCCGAAGTTGCAACAGATGATCAGGGATTTGTTCCCAGACGTGGAGCTGCTGAACTCCATCCCACCGGATGAGGTGATTCCGGTCGGCGCTGCCATGCAGGCGGGCATCCTGGTCGGAAAAGACAGCCTGGCACTCGGAGAAGATTCCATCACTGTGGACTGCTGTGCCAGCGACATCACGGCTAAGGTGGGGAGCTTCAAACAGTCATTAGTGTTTAGTTTTAGTATTTTAGCACGTGATTGATCAGTAGTGTCTTGGCCTTTCAGGAAGTGGATGACTCCGGAGCGGAGGTTTTCACAGTTTTGTTTCCATCTGGCACACCTCTCCCTGCTCGCCGCCAGCACACGCTGCAGGGTCCTGGCTGTCTGTCGTCAGTGAGTCTGGAGCTGTACCAGGCACAGCGACCAATCGCCCAGGTTGGCACCCCTTTTAACAGACATTTCAGTGCAAAACTATAATTAAATGAGAATATTGGTCATAAAAATATTTCGGCTGATTTTTTTTAACTTACTGATTGTTTTTAACTTAAAATGGGACTCTTTTATTTTTCTAGATTGTACTTAGAGACTTGGAACCTAAAGACGAGCTGCATGACATTGTCACAGTGCTGACAATGAAAAGGTAATGAAATAAATGAACACTTTTATTCAGAATGGATGCATTAAAATTATCAAAAGTGACAGTAAAACATTTTATAATGTTACAAAAGATTCCTATTTCCAGTAAATGCTGTTTTGAACTATTAATTAATAGTTAGTGTGCATTAGAGACTTCTTTCAAAAACATTACAAAAACCCTACAGACTGCAAACCTTTGAACAATAATGTGTATTAAATATCAAACATTGGCTATTATTTTGTTGTAAAAAAAAAAAAAAAAAAAAAAAGCCTTTTGCTGTTATTTTGTTGCTTGTGTAATGACACAGTTATATATACAGTAAATTCAGTAATATCACCCAGTCATACTCAACTCCGTCATTAAGCTCATATCCTTATTTGAAGCATTTCTTATGTGTGTTTACTTTTCAGGGACGGTTCACTGCACGTTACATGCACAGAGCAGAACAGCGGCAGATCCGAGGCTATTACCATAGAAACGGCTGCTGCAGCATCTTAACCTTGAGTCACACGATCAGTGTAATTCCATACAGTAACTTAAACACCTGCATCTCATGCTGTTAGAGGTTTTCCAGTCCTCTAGATTCATCTACACCTTAACTGAAGGAAACGAGTTAAAGTTCTTATTCAGTTAAAGGAATAGCTCACCCTCAAGTTGTTCCAAACCAGTTATTTTTATTTGGTACAATTATTATTACAGCTTTTGCCATACAACAACCATTCATAGTGACAAAAGCAGGAACCAAGTAGTTCTTTGTCTTGTCTGGAGCTTGGGGAAAAAATTATATGGGTTTGGAATATCATGAGGGTGAGAAAAGAATAAAATTTTCCTTTTTGTGTGAGCTATTGCTTTAAATTAACATCCAGTTTTAATTGTGTACTCCTTTTTTAAAGCATGAACAACCTTCTCAGACTGAGGAAAGACTTTCATTTGCGATAGACACTGAAGAGAAGCAGGTGCAGGTGACTGAAGAGATACTAATCTGGTGCAGTCACATCAAACTGGTGCAGAATGATCACATTTTTTAAAGGCTTTTTCATCTGTAACTAGTACGCAATAAAGATCACAGAACACAACAAAACCTGAGTTTATTTTCAGTAGTATTTTCAGTTTATTTTCAGATTTTTGCAATTACATGATTCCAAATTTTAAAAACCATTCACTTTATATATATATATATATATATATATATATATATATATATATATATATATATATATATATATATATATATATATATATATATATATATATATATATGAACATGTAGAGGTGAATATAGATTGGAAAATATTTTGCTCTTATCAACAACAAAGCTGCACATGGATCTGTTTTGATGTTGGGTTGCCATAGTGACAAGTTTTGAGTCTGAGGTTATCAACATTTGACAATGTGAACCTAGAATTGTATTAGAATTTAGTACTTTAGAATTTGTTGTGCTTTTGTCATTTATAATAGTTTTTGTTGTTTTTTTAATATTTCCATTTAACTTTTTTATTTCAGTTTTGGTTTTGTAATTTTTGTAAGGTTTGTCCTTACAGCTCTGCGATGTCCTGCAGTGTCTTGCACAACGGAATGACATTAGGATAGATGTTAACAGGACAGATGTAGGAGAGAAAGTCCTTAACCTAGTCACAGGAAATAGACACGGTCTTATGATAGGCTAACATTGTGTATGGTGTGTCATATGAAGAATATCCTTCTCGGTGGGATTTCTCTCAAATAAGAGGAATGAAAAGAAAAGCATGCTCTGTAGGAACTACTTCCCATCCTAAAAAGAAAGACGCGATGAATCATATATATATATGTGTGTATGTATGTATGTATATATGTGTGTATATATATATATGTATGTATATGTATGTATATGTGTATATATGTATATATATGTATATGTGTATATGTAAAAATAGGTATTTGGATGGAAATTTATTATTTTTACATTTAGATTTCCTGTGCCACCATCTAACTTTTAAAAGTTGATCTTTTAAAAACACTAATAGTTGGATTACTATCAACTTAAAAGTTTGAAAATGAGTATCCATTTTTTAATACTTATTAAATGGGTGATTTTTAGTGTTTTATTTCAATAAATAGATACATTAATATTGATGATAGTTTTAATATTGGCCATAACATTGTAATATTGATGCATCGTGACTCACTTGACAATGACGGAGGTCTTTCTGGTCCGTTCTCCAAACCATATGGTTGAGGGTTTGATGCTGATGATGTTTAGAGGAACGCCATCCGGAGCCGTGGAGCCGCACGGTATCCTCTTTGCCCTGAAGAACTCCTCATCCTGTGAAAAAGCCACCATTGTGACCACCGTCCGGGATGTACATGAGGGTGTCATTATGCAAAGGTTGAGCATACCTTGGGGTGCCTACAAGCGTGGATCTGCGTTGCACGGTCGGTGGTCATGTGACAGAATTTCAGGCATTTTTTTGAACATATCCAAGCTCTTCACATGTATCTATAACAGAGAAATAGTGTTAATGTTTTAATACAAGGAAGAAAGAAACTAGAGGAACAACCTCTGACCTGTGAGCTTGTTCTAGATTGGTGAAAAGGTACTCGTAACCATAAGCTGCCTTGCAGTTTAACCAAACACCATGGCACGGACTCTGACAGACCCAGTCCTGGACCAGCTGGCTTATCCCTGTCAAACAAGCCTCCTAAAACAGAAGAAAAAACACTGTTATGAACCGACCCGACAAGCTCAAGTCTGTATGATTTAATAAGGTGAGTAAATGCTTACCCTGCTAGGTATCTGATGATACTTGGGATCAAGGAATGTGGTGTCGATATACACATTTTGAATGTCTTTTACCCTGCAGCACAAACACATGAATTCTACTATATACAAAATGTGCTGTACCTTTTTAAATATGTGATACATTCTTAATGCATGCTCCTGCTCTTATTTTGCAGCGATTGCTTACATGACTGATCCTGGATAGTGTCCTGCTGGAAGCAGAGTAACAACAACATCCTATGACTGAAGACAAAAATGTATACAACTTCAGATCAGCTCCAAAAATACTCAAAAGATTAAACTAGGAGCTAAAACCCCACCTCTCCAGTGATTTCATCTATCAGAGATATGTGAGTTGGGCTGTCCAGTTCCAGTGGGACCTAGTTTTTAATGCACAGGTTCTAATATGAGGTTAGCAAAGTTATGTATGGAACAATTTTAGGGCTGAGAATAATACTTAAAAATGTGATCTTCCCAGAATGCATCTACTGGACTCCAAAGCAATCATTATAACATTGCAAAAAGCCACAATAATCGGTATACTCTAAAATAGAACACCGAGACAAAACAATTAGAACAAAGGTCCGCGAATAATTACGCTTATCCTAGGCATGTTTCCTGGCATAGCGTTGATTGGCCAACCAACTTTTGGAATTCCGGGGTGGTTTCTATTGGCCGTGTTTACCTCACGCTATGTTGCTAGGAAACGAATGATGCGCAGGATTGTTGTTCAGCTAAAGAGGCACGTTGACAATTCAGCCTTGTGTCACACACGTCAATGTAAGTTTGTATTAAAAATGTTATTAATAATACTTCTAAACAACTTGTCATTTGATATCAGAGTGTAAGGCATGTTCTGAGTGAATTAGACTAACGTTAACGTTAGATGCTTAGCTGTCAAAGTTTGTAAATCCAGAATATCCTGGATTAGGCGAGCGATGTTTGTGTGTGTGTGTGTGTGTGTGTGTGTGTGTGTGTGTGTGTGCGCGCGTAACATTTTTGCATTATGTATGTTATAAGTTGATTTGACTTGATTTTATACTAGAACGGAATGTGTAGTGAAACTGTTATTCCAAAGGAGAATATTGTTATCATACACAGAAATCATGTCCTGTGCTGTTTTTCTGGATAACAACGCCAAGCCGAAGTCCATGAGCCGCGCAAAGCAGTGGACAGGAGAGATTGAGGACCTGTACAGATTTCAGCAGGCTGGATACAGAGATGAGCTGGAGTACCGACAGATCAAACAAGTCGAGGTGTCCACTTTTGATCGTTTTTGTGTTATTAATACAATATTATTCACTGTTACATCATATAATGTTTAAACAATCCTTATAATATACATAGAGATTCAGAAATGGTGTGCATGGTGTATATTTTCTTATATACATTTTCCCTCTTTGTATTTATTTTGATAATTTGGATTTCATGTTATTAATATATTAAAAGCTAATCTACTAAGCTTTATGGAATATTTGTTTTTATTAATGAAAGTGTTCCTGCTTTGTCAGTTATTGTCTTATAAATACTTTAATGTACAGCGCTGTTCAAAAGGATCTGGGATCAGTAAGATTTTTACTGTTTTGTTTTTTTAAAAAGAAGTCTCTTCTGCTCACCAAAGCTGCATTTATTTGGTCATAAATACAGCAAAAACTGTCATATTGTAAAATAATATTGCAATTTAAAATAATGGTTTTCTATTTTAATATATTTTACTATAGAATTTATTCCTGTGATGCAATGCTGAGTTTTCAGCATCATTATTTCAGTTTTCAGTGTCACATGAGTCTTCAGAAATCATTCTAATATGCTGATTTATTATCAATGTTGGATCATTATTTCAGTTTTCAGTGTCACATGAGTCTTCAGAAATCATTCTAATATGCTGATTTATTATCAGTGTTGGAATTAGTATTTGCTGCTTAAATTTTTTATCTTTGAACCTGTGATACCTTTTTTGGGATTCTTTGATGAATAAAAAGTCAAAAAGAACAGCATTTATTCAAAATAGAAATCTTTTCTAACAATATAAGTGTGTACTGTTACTTTTTATCAATTTAACACATCTTTGCTGAATAAAAGTATTAATTTCTTTCAAAAACAGAAAGAAAAAAATCTGCTTACCCCAAACTTTTGAACGGTAATGTAAATTGTTACAAAAGATTTCTATGTAAGTAAATGTTGTTCTTTTTATTCATCAGAGTCTTGAAATCTTGAAAAAAGTATCAAAGGTTCCAAAAAAAATGGAGCAAAAACTGTTTCTATCACTGATAATAAAGCAGCATATTAAAATGATTTCTGAAGGATCATGTGACACTGAAGACTGGAGTAATAATGCTGAAAATTAAGCATTTCATCACAGGAATAAATTGTATTTTAAAACATTTTAAAATAAAAACAGTTATTGTAAATAGCAATAACATTTCACTTTTTTTCTGTATTTTTGATCAAATAAATGCAGCCTGGATGATCATAAGAAACTTCTTAAAAAAAAAAAAAAAAAAAAAACATAAATTCTTACTGATCCCAAACTTTTCAGTGGCACTGTAGCTTACACACAGTCCTGTTTCCTGTTGAATATTGTCGCACTGTCCTTTCAGATTGACCGTTGGCCAGACACTGGGTTTGTGAAGAAGCTTCAGCGTCGAGATAACACATTCTACTACTACAACAGAAAGCGAGAGTGTGAAGATCGAGAGGTCCATAAAGTCAAGGTGTATGCGTACTGACAGCTCCTCGACCCAGCCAGCACTTATGCCATTTTACGTTTTTTAGTTTTGAAATACTGTCTTTAAATAAATGCATAATCACAGTGTATTCTTAATGTAAGCCTGGTTACAATGATAAATGATGATAAACATTTTTCATGCGAATGAACCATTTGATGTTTCATATTTATAAATAGCCAGCCTTTCATCTTTTCACTAAATTCTCCAAAAGAAACCAGTTAAACATAGGTTGGTTTAGGTGCACATTTATCTAATTGTAGTGGTTTGCTCTTTTTCCTTAGTTATGCAACACACTATAATAAACCAATGTATGTACAGTGTTTGTAATTATGCAGAGACTATTTATTTATTTATTTTTACTTTGGGTTTGTGACAAAGTTATCAAACACTGATGAGGTGTATTGGACAATAAAACAAAATAGCTTGCGAATATCAATATTAATTTCAGGGAAATACCTTAATTATTAACAATCAAAATCCATGAAGAAAATGTACACTTTTATTGAGTATTATTATATAATAATAAAAAAAAAAAATGGGTTCGATTTTGACAGCTACAACACATTTTGTCACTTTTTATTTACATTCAGTGGTGATTATAAAGGAAATGTTTACAATTTAATGTCTGTGCCCTCACTAAAACAAAAACAAAAAAAGGTAAACATAAAACGAACCGCATGGCCCTTTAAGAGCACGTCACTTCCGGTTTCATGCTTCACGTTGTCATAACGGATCGTTTGAAGTCATGCGGATAATACTCTGATCGGAAAACACCCCCGTGTGATCAATAAATCCCTCTCTTATATCCAGGTAAGTTCAGTAGTTTACTAGTTTCTTAAAAATGAATTCCCTCTGCGCCGTTCAGACGGTTTGTTTACATTCACATTAGCTTGTTAGCTTTTTCATGGCTTAATATTAATCTACAACAATCTGAATGTGGTCATATTTACATTTTTTCAGCTGAAAGCATTAGGTTTAACACATGTTCAGACTAAAAAGACACAGTTTAGTGGATGATATTTATTGATCAGTGTGTAAGTGCATATATAAACAAAACTCAGTTGATGCACCTGCACCGATTACAGTCAAAACAATAAAGTAATTTACTGGACACACAAGGTGCTCAGAAGAACATGGTTATCTGAAAGTGATGTACGATGGTTTTGTCACCAGAAAGCAATTTCAAGTAGGCCACCTTTTTGAGAAGAAACTAGACTAGGAAAATCGATACTAGATAATGAAAGCAATTGACATTAGACCCTAATGGTGCACTTGCTTTATTTGGTTTCAGAGCTGAAAAATAGTCTGGAGATCATCATTGGCTTCCATCTTCGGATAAGTTTTGACATGAGCTGCGGCTAGAAACATCTATCCATTATCATAATGAAGATTTGCCTCAGATCCCAAGGTAATGTGATTAAAGTTGTGTGCAAAAAAATTATGCTTTTAAGAACTTAATTTTCCCTTTAAAGGTATAGTTCATCCAAAAAAATTATTATTATTAGTGCACGTCATATTGTTTCAAACGTATTTGACATACAGAACAAAAATGAATAACAGTAATGTAACGAGTAAATGATGACACAAGTTTAATTTTTAGGTGAACTGTCCCTTTAAGGATGTATTTTCTAGTGACAGCATTACTGATATACTTGTGACAAATAAACTGGCATAATATCATGTTTGTATGTGACTGTATGGTCACTAACAGGGTTCTGCACCAGACACAAACCAAATAAACAGAGCAGAGCCCTGTTTTCTTCTGCACTGACGTCAAACTCAAGCTCTCACATGACTGATCACACATTTTGAAGGCTGTTCTTATGGTTTCATGATCCAGGCCACCTGAACCAACTCAAGCCCCTTGGGCTGATTATTAGAAAGGCAGGCTTGTGTTACTGTGAAGCTCCATTGTAATAAAAGGATCCATGTGAAAAGGAGCAAAGTTTGTGCTGGGGCTCTGGGGTTTGTTAGTTCATATCACACAGTTTGACGTGCCATGAAATTATGAGTGAACTAAATGAATGTTTTAATGTTTTAAAGCTCTAGGTAACCCAACCATGACTATGTTCTGCTTCTGAATCTCGTCGTGAGGAGCAAACCCAGCCGAGACAGCAGTGGACATGCACTGCGATCCTCCGCTCCACAGGGGGTGCTGCTGGTAGAAGATATCAGGAAAGGGTGTGTGCACTGCTCTGGCCATGGATGACTTCACTACACGCACCTATGGCACCAGCGGCATGGACAACAGGCCTCTGTTCGGGGAGACGTCGGCCAGGGTAACACACCTGTTATTTTTTTTATTAGTATTATTATATTGTTATATATAAACACACACAGTTCCAGACCATGTTTTTATTCATGAATATCAGTTTTGCTTGGGGAAAAAAAAAAAGTTGAGAATAAGTTGTCATGTTTACTTAGATTGCACAGAACAATGTAAAGAAGGATTATTGGATTTTTTTAAATGAAGTTAATTGTGACTTTAAAGGAATAGTTCACCAAATGCAATTTTTTTTAGAAAATTTACTCACCCTCAGCTAGGGGTGGGCGATATATCCAAAACTTTGTCACAGTATGAGTAATTTTATTTCACAGTAACAATATATATTAAGATATGGTTATTTTTGCTTTAAATAAGGTCTTTATGATACAAAAAAACTGATACCATAGAAATTTTTCATTTTTGTGACCAATTTAAACATCACAAAAAACTAATACTAGCCTAAATTTAAAAAACAAAACTCAAGCTCAGTGAAGACAAGTAAACAGTCAGCGATTAAATAAGAATAATAAACTTATTACAAGCAATAGGACAAAAAAAGTACAGTAGAACAAATAAATAGCAAATGCTATATACAATGTTTAAAGTAATCAAAGGTATAAAAACACTGCATATGGACATTGAATATATATTTCTTCTTATTAAAGTCACAAAAGTGATTTAGTCAAGAGCAGAGAGAGACTTTCTCTCTTCTGTTGTTTGATTAACATGAATGACAGACAGCAGGAATATTAGAATGCTGTCACTTTAATAGCTGCCCGTTTCCTGTTACATGTGTTTTCTTTCTCAGCTGTTTGCTTTCACTTAAGACCTAAATGACTGTGTATATGAGGATATTTAAAAAGACAGGCATTTTGACACATACAAGTGTGTATTTAACTGTTCAAGGCCTCTAAAATGGCAAAAACAACTCTATTCAATACTCCCGCGCTCTATGAGCACCGTCTTCACAATGATACACAAGTAATCAAGACAACTCCAGTCCATCAGTTAACATCTTGTGAAGTGAAAAGCTGCTTATTTGCAAAAAAACAGATCCATCATGAAGGCATTTTACCTTTAAACTGTTTATTCCCGCTTAAATACCTCTATCCATAATGTTGCTTTCTCCAGTAAAAAAAACTGTCTTGTCTGAAACAAATATGTCGGTGGACTTTGATGTGAGAGGACAACAGGAGATAGACTTTTTCCACTGGAGGAAGCGCTATTATGCATTACAGTCTCTTATAGACTCTTATTTTTGTATTTCACATTTTTTGGGTAAACTATTGCTTTAAATTACAATGTAATTACAACTTACAATGTGACTATCCTACATTAATATATTTTTGTTGATCACGTTTAGGATAGATTAATCAATCTAGTGATTGGTGGACTTGCGTCTTTACTCGTTCTGGTAAGTTTTACTACTCATAAAGACCTCATTATATGTCTGTTAATCATACTGTCATTACTAACTCTGAGATTTTGCCATCTCTTTCAGGTGACCATCATTAGCTCATTCGTCTTCCCTTCTCTTCCTCCCAAGCCAATGAATATTTTCTTTGCCGTCTGTATCATGCTAGTCTGCGGGTCAGTGTTGGTTCTGGTGAGTAAGAACTTGCAGTGTAATCTAAAAGGCATTATGTTTAATTGTCTAAATGGGGCCAAAGAGAAATAAATGGTTTCAAATGCAATTCCTGATCGAAATAAATGAAATCACATCCATTGCTTTCTCTCTCAGATACACTGGTATAGGCAAGGAGACCTGGAGCCCAAGTTTCGCAACTTGATCTACTACATGCTCTGTTCCATCGTTCTGCTGTGTATCTGTGCCAACTTGTATTTTCATGACGTGGGACGTGATAAACAGAGCAATGCCTTATAATACTGTTTCCACGGGAGCCGTCCCAATCAGCGGAATGTTCATCATTATGTGGGTGCTTTGGAACCCCACTTGAGTTCTTGAATCAGGAGAATTCATTTTTCCTACCAGCCCCATTTGTGCGGGCAGGGCCAGTCTGCCTTTGTGAGCCATGTTAGTGGACTAAACATATTATAGATGCAAATATCTAAGTGATCAGTAGCACTCTGGGATGATGTCCATGTACACGTTTTGCACCCTGAATGCTGTACACAGCTTAACCTGTATGCAAATGTAATGACTCTGAGGTTTTGAAATAAGCCATGGCAACGTAATGCATAATGCTTTTATATTTGTACATGACACACCTATGGTACATTCCTAATTAGGAATAAGAGCACTTGATTAAAGACATGCAGCAATTATTGTAAAATATGCATTTTGTTCATTTTTCTAAATTACTGAACACTGTGTTATTTTGATATGGTGAAAACCTTACAGTTTTGGTTATCAACTGTTGTAATTTGCATTTTATGTAATGAATAAATACATAAACACAATATACATTGTGTATACATCTGTTGTGTTTTATTTTTTTAGTACAAAGTTGTGAAACATGGAAACGTTTTACATAAGTTCCACCAAAAAACCTGGGGAACTTTGTGACCACTAGATGGCGCAGTTGGGTTTGGACATGCTACACTAATTAAGTGTTTACAACTTTGTCTTTGTGCAAATTAGATTGATAATTAACCAATCTACTCATATCTACATCTACTTAAATTCAAGTTGGATTTGAATTGAAAATGTAAAAAAAAGATGAACTTTTTGTAAGTAGGCCTGTGATATATTTTCTGTAAACTTTCTGTGTTGCAAACAAATACATAGCATTTTAATCATTAAATGATGTCTTGCAATACCCCCCACACACACACACTAAAAATGAAATAAAAAGCCCTGCCATTTACTCACCCATGTTGCTCAAAAACTGCATGACATTATATTCTATAAAGGATGAGAGTTTTGAAAGACACATATTGACCGATGAATCAGTGATTAATGTTAAATATTGATAATTATGTCTTAATTTTTTTTAACGAAGACAGTGGATTAAAGCATAGTCTTCATTTTAAAAGAAGACAGTGGATTAAAGCATAGTCTTGAGTTTTAAATTTGGAGTTCAAGCCTCACTACTGCTTTCAAATCCCACAACTGGTAATGAATCTTTCATTATGTAAATCAATGCTTGTCCTAAAATATATCTGAATTGAAATCCCACTATTGATTATGTTAAGGCATTTAAGCATTTGCCTCTCATACATGAAAGTTTTGGTTCAAATCCCATTGTTGCTTGTGATTGTCATCCTTTCCAACAGAGCTCTCAATACAACCACGTCCAAAGCATTCAACAGCTGCAGTGGTGCAGTGGGTAAAACACTGAGCTTTCATCTAAAAGACCTGAGATCAAATCTCACTATTGCTTACTTTAAATTGTCATTGTTAAATTCAACAAAGTGCCTCAAAAGCCAAGCACAAAACAAGAAAACCACAGTGGGTTAGTGGTTAAGCACATGTTTTTGGCTGATAAGACTGTGATTGAGGCTTGGGTTCAAATCCTACCTCGGTGTGTTCACACAGCTGATAGCTTTGACTGGTTTATTGTAAAAGCACATGCAGGTGAATAGTGAAATATAAGTTCCTTCAAGTGTTCAAACAAGAGATCTGTGGCTCACAGGTAAGAGCACTGCCTCACGGTTCAGAGGTTGCTGGTTCGATCCCAGCCAGATCTCCGCGATATGAGTGAGTGTTGTGTGAATGAAGGGATGGGGACGATTCGGGTCCCCCCCGAGCCCCGGCACGATGCCCAGCAGGGGTTATACTTCTTGACAGAAAAAAATAAAAATTTAGCTGTATAAATTTTCAGCTCCGCCGTCCCTTCCCCACCTGTTTAGGTTACCATCATTTGCTTTCCAGAGGAGTGACCCTCCAAAAAGAAAATGATGGTAACCTACATGTTTAGTACACAACAAAACAAAAGTAAGAAGTCTTACCTGTCCACGAGCGGATGTCCATCATTACAGTGAAAGTCTGTCCACACGTCCCAGAGCTCTGCTTCTGTTCAAACACATCCCTTAATCTGTAGAGAAAGACAGAAATAAACACAGACATTACTTTATATAGTACATCTAAACCATCAGTTATAAAAATCCAACAACAACAATAGTACATAAAAACATAAGCATGTACACAAATAAAAATACAAAAACAAAACATTAAAATACTAAAAATCAAAAAAAAACAAAACAACAACACATAAAAATCCAACAACAACACGTCAACAAATCCACGAGTGTTTGTGTTTTAGTTATTAAAACAACATGATATTCATTATAACATAAATGATAACATAACATAAAACTGGCAGCGGAGCACTACAACATAACAGAAGAAATAATGACACATCAAAACTATGAAATACTTGGCTATTAAAGTAAATAACGACTTAAGTGCAAAGAGTAAGTACTTAATTGTTTAGTGCGAGAAAAAAGCACTGCATGTGTGGAGTTACTTACAGTGACTCTCGATGCTGTTTAGTGATATTAAAAACACTGTCACTGATCTGTCATCTGCAGGATCTGATGCTGTTTAGTGATATTAAAAACACTGTCACTGATCTGTCATCTGCAGGATCTGTATTTTAAACGGTCTGCACATGTTGTCACAACAAGCGTCATTCTGTCACTCATCGGAAGCGCTCAGACTGAACATGAAGCCGCTTCCGCCGCCTACTGGAGCGGAAGAACAACTGCACTTCAGTTTCACTTACGAACAGACTCCAAGTCATCTGCTCCCTCGTGTGCTCAACAAATCTATCAGCTTTCTTAAATTAAGAGCACAAACGACAAAGTGGCCAGTCTTAAATTTAAATTTCATGTATTTTACAACAAATTAGAGAAACGTGGACCTGTTAGTTTATATAAATGCATCTGATCAGCTCTCAGTTGATGAGTTAAAACTGATTAAATGTGTTGAACTCGGTGTACAGCAAGAGAAAAATGGATGATTATCAGCTGCCTCCGTCAGCATTACTAAATGAAATAACAAAACCGAGGCGTCGTAGGCAGGGTTAACACAAAACTAAAACGTTTAAAACGGTTTTTGTTAATTGAAATAAAGTTTAAATAAAACGTAATATAAAATTTCATAAAAGAAAACACTTATTTCAGTTAAGCGCCATTTCTAATTTTCATTTGGTTGATGTTGAGGCACTAAAATGACTAAAAGGTTAAATAAAATAAAAACTAAAATGAATAAATAGTAATTTAAAAAAAACTAATAAACATGATAATAATAATAAATAAATGTAATCAAAACCATAAATTATAAAAACTATGAAAGTGCATTAAAAAAACACTACTAAAATAACACTAGTTGAAGGTAAGTAAGAGGACTTTGTTTTGGTTTTCATTAATTTAAAATTATGTTTGTAGTGTATGTTCGGAAGCAACCTCCATAATCACCATTTTTACCATTTCGTTTGGTATTATGGTGCAGAAATTAGACACATATCTCCTCTAACAAAACAAACTAAAATAAATAAATAAATAAAACCTCTCAGCTATTCTAGCTCAGTAATACAGTATTTACCTTAAAGCAGTGTTTGGGGACAAGTCAGATGTTTAGAATTATAAGTAATAATATGGTAATGACATGCAAGTGGTGACAAAATTTAGTTTATTCAATAAATAAACACAGGCACTAACTTACAGGTAAGTTGAATATTTAAACCATGTGATAAATTATGGCCATCTAGTCTAGTGGACATTTGGAATGATGCAAACATTCTTGTTTCATTCATAGCTTTATATCAAATATTACTGTCAAGCAGGAAAGTAGGTTACAAAAACTAGTCAAATCTAAATGTACATACACACAAAAAAACAAAAAACATTTAAAATAATGAACATATTACAAAATTTTACATACACCATAAAAAACAAGTGTCGCTTCTTTAATGTTTTTAACTGCACTGAGACACATATGAGGCTCGGGAACTTGCATGATAAATAAATACTGAAGTGTTTTGATGCACACACATTTCTTTTGATGATGTCTGGATGATCCTGCATGCTGCATTTGTCCCTACATAAGGAAACATATCCTCTGAAGTCAGTGTTTTGTGTCTTGTTTGTCAGTCTGATCCCTCTTCCTGGTTTTCCAGAATGGGATCTGCATGGAAAAGCAAATGATTAGAGCGCTTACACTACCTGTTAGCCTTCTAAATAACTTACCAGACTTAGTCAGCCAGCAAGTTTCTTAAATCTTTACCTGTCAGCGTTCCAAGTGGCAGGACAGAATCTGTGCCGATGTCCTCATTAGTAGGAATAAAGCTGCTCGGAGAAGGAACCATGAGGACGGCTCTTTCACCCAAGCCAGAACTCTCTACTGTTTCCTCAACTTTAGGAGAGTCGAGAGTCTAAACAAAAGAAAGGAGAATTTCATGAGCAGGAAGGTGGCATGAGAGCACTTTCATTTTTGGAGGGGCTTTGGAAGACGATGCCTTTTCTCCTTCTTGTATATCTTTTGATCTCTCCTCACTGTGTTCCTCTTCTCCGGAGTTGTTTTGGTTTTCTGAAGGCTCTTCCTTCGCTAGCTCCTGCCCTCCCTCCAGCTCTGATTGGTCGAGAGGGTCTGAGAGGTCCTCTGAGGTCACCGTCTGGATGATGATGCCAGGGTGGGACATCTGAACGGTCACGTTCTCATTGTCGGTCTAATGCAGAGGGTGAAAGTGGGCAGAAGAGAGAGAATTACAGGCTTTGTGACAGCATGTTATTTTTGGGATATCATATTCATCACGTCAGCATGATTAACATACTATTGTAGTTTTTATTAATATTTTGAATTAGTTTTAAATTTTCATTTTTTTTTTTATTTTCAAGTTTAAATTTGGTAATTTTGCTGTGCTTTTGTAATTTGTATTAGTAATATTAGTTTTATTATATATTTTATCAACAATATTATTAAAAAAAAAAATTCTATTCTATTTTAAATAATTTAAAATTAAATTTGTCATTTTTAAAAATTCTACATATTTTAATAAAATTAATTAATATTAATTTATAATAAAATACTATTATTATTTCTATTAATATTGTAAATAAGTTTTTATTTTAGCTGTTCTTTGTCAGTATAATTTCATTTTTAATAAAATAATTTAAACTTAAAATAATTTAAAAATAATTTTAGTTTTTTTTTTATGTCTACATAGTTTTTTTTCTTTTTATTTCATTTTTAGTTTTCATAATTTTAGTGATTCAGTATCAAACTAAATAAAAAAAATTTAAAATTAAAATTTGTTAAGCTAACTGAAATAAAACAAGTTTTGGTTTCTATTTGTTATTTTATTTCATTTAATAGTTTTCGTTATCTTTGATGACCCTTGTGCACACACCGTGAGGCTGTGTAATATAATCTGGTCTGGTGAAGATGGCGAAGCTGCAGCTGTGAGTGTGACCGTGGGATTGGCTGAGAGTGTGAGCGGGAGGCTCTGATTGGTTCCTGTCTGGAGGAAATAGGTTCCAGGGGTGCCAGTGGGCTGCAGGTGAAATGACTAGAGAGGAAATGACAAAAATGATTTATAAATACAGCTTATGATTATTTAATAATTCCTACAGTTTTGAAAAAAAAAATTACAAAAATGATCAAATTATCTGAGGTACTCACAGGCAGTAATTCAAAGGTCTGTAAAGCTCCGGAGTTCAACGTGATCGTTTCACTGTCTGAGGCACCGCTTGCACCATCTGCAGAAGCTGTGAAAAGAGGAAATGGTGCGTTGAATCTACAATGGCACTGAACTCATATAGCCACAAAATTCAAGCATCACAAACTATCCACTGAAACCACGTTCACACTGACTCACAGACATGTGTGATCTGCACTGGAATCTGGACCGGGATCTGCAGTGCGGTGACGGGGCTGGGCGAAGCATTAGCTGATCGGGAACCAACCACCACAACCTTGTTCATCACAGGCGGCGGTGCCTCCACGACATCCTGCAGCCCTTTCAACAAGACTACACCACGCAGAAAACACCGCTTCACTGTCTGAACTCACATTATAACAGACATGCTAACTATGAAGACTTTGTCTCACCAGGAAAGGGAAGCTCCTTGTGATTGGTCACTTGTCTCTTGATGGTCCACCATTTGCTGCGGAGCCACTGAGGCGAGCGAACGCTGCTCCACCCACCGGCCAGAATGTCCCAATTAATGAAATTCTCATCCTCCACATCCAGTTCAGCTATCCTGCTCATACACAGTTATCATAAATGATTCATACAGTACCGTCCATGCCGGCCCTTTTGCTGTGAACTACCTGCGAACAAGGTTGATGTCATCTTCCTTGGTCCACTCCGTGCCACCGCTCTGTTTCCAGTTAAGGTAGTTGAGCCATTTGGAGCGGCACTGCTTCTCTGAGCGAGTGCCGACAAGTTCAGCCACCGATGCCCAAGAGACTCCCTGAGTTACAACATCACCCACCTCTGTGCCAGTCAACTCATGAACCACCTCCGCCAACCTTCTCTCCTCCTCCTCCGTCCATTTTCCTGAAGAGTGGGAGTTTAAGATCATGTTAGTGTCACACAGGATCACAACTTTTTCAGCAGTGAAAATAGTTGAACTACTTATCTAAAAAAATACAAAAAAGTCTATTTAAAATGTACTGTTTATATTCTATATAATTTATAATAACATAATTAATTAGTTTTATAACATAAACAACAGAAAAATTTGTTTCATATACTTAATATATTCAATAATTATAATAAAATAACAATTACATTATTTTTTAATAGTAACTGATAAATATTATAAGTATAATAAAAATATAATGCTAATTATTTTCATTAATTAAGTTTGAAAATATAACTTTAATATCAGAAACATGTTTGGTTTACATTTATTTTGTTTAATAAACATGTTTCTACGTTATAAAATATATTTTAAAACTATCAATTATAAACTCAATTATTATTATCATTAAAATAATTATTAATTGACTATTATATATATACACACACAATTTTACAATTATAATGCTATAGTATCTTATAGTATTACATATTAATAATATTTACTATAATTTCACATTTATATAATTATAATTGTATTATGTCCATTTTTATTAATAAAATTTTATTAATAAATAAAAAAATAAATAAAAATAAAATTATAAAAAAAAGAAAAAATAAAAAAAAAATAAAATTAAATAAATAGTGAAATTAAATAATATATATGATTTATTTTTATTTTATTATATAATATTTTTTTTAATGAATAATAAAAAAAATAATTATAATAAAATAAAATAAATAGTTGAATAAATAAATAATATATATGATTTTATTTTTTATTTTATTAATGAATATGATAGTAAATATAGTAAACTAATAAATATAGTAAACTGTGAAAAGTGAATATTTTAAACAGATATGTTTCTCCTGGTATAATCGACCTCTTCTGTGGGACACTAAAATGAAAATTTGGAAAAACTGACCAGTGTTGCATGTGTCCTTCATGAGTCGGCAGCGGTCCTTGACAGATGAAGCACTGCGGCCAAGCGCCGCCCCAATGGTAGCCCAATCATTTCCATGTTTCTCCCTTAGCCTAATAACACACACCCAAATCTGACAATGTAGACTCAAACACAGATCACTCACACTTCATGGCACTCAAGATTCATTCCTGAACTTACTTCTTCAATTTATTGATCTCCTCATCAGTGTATCTAAACAACAAGAATAGCACATAGCACATTTTATATATATATATAGTTGTTTCAGTTTGAGTTTGTTTAAGAGATCAATAAAAGCAACCGTGTCCTTACTTGCCTACGTGGTTTCGGTTATCATACATTCGAAGTACACGTCTGTATACAGCGAACAGCGGTCTGTTCAAACCGCACGCTATACTGCGGTAAAAATCCTTTCGCTCCTCTTTTGACATCTCAAAGATGATTTCCGCAGGGTCCTGAATCCCTCGGTTCTGAGTTGGGATGCACGGACACGTGAACATTGAGGGTGCAAATCAAAGATGCCACCTCCAGCAAACGTGATGCATCTATAAAGTATGCTCACCTTTAAATATCGCTCTATGTTGCTCATCAGGAGATCAATCTCTTCTTTTGACCACATGCCCTGTTTCCATTTGTGACCTGAGGATGTATGATAAATACACTGATATCAGGTCCTATATTTCTTGTGCTGGGTTTGTATTACAATACAGACCTGTGTCTATGGGAATATGTCTTACCCTTATTGACCAGTGTGTCTTTATCCTCTTTCGTGGTGAACCAGGCTTGACTGACAGCTGATACATCTTTACCTTTCTTTTGGACAGAAGAATCCATATCCTGTTGACAAGCAACATTTTTATACGTGTACTTAAAAAATTATATATATAACTTACTAAAAAGCTGTTTACATATACAAACCTGACCCACAAAAACAAAACCAATCCTAAGTCGCATGATTATAATCAAAACAAAAAAAAAAAATACATTGCATGGATCAAAATTAAGGATTTTTATTTTATGCTAAAAATCATTAGAATATTAAGTAAAGATCATGTTCCATGAAGATATTTTGTAAATTTCCTACTGTAAATATATTAAAACTTAATTTTTGATTAGTGATATGCATTGCTAAGAACTTCATTTGGACAACTTTACAGGTGATTTTTCTAAATTTTTTTATTTTTATTTTTTGCACCCTCAGATTCCAGATTTTCATCTCGGTTGTATCTCAGTTAAATATTGTCCTATCCTAACAAACATACATCAATGTAAAAGCTTATTTATTCAGCTTTCAGATTATGTATAAATCTCAATTTCCAAAAATTGACTGGTTTTGTGTATTAAATCCATGCAAAGCTAGCAATGAAAGCCGATAACTAAGCTGTATGCACTCATAAACGTATGAATTCTACCAGTATTTCAGAAGGATCCTCTGATTCCAGCTCCCCATCTCTCATTTCTGTAGCAGTCATTGTCACCTCGAAGCTTTCATCACCTTCTGTAACTAAAATCAGCACAAACCAGTTAAGTGCAAGTATACCTATATATTATAGCATACAAATATATTCTAACAACTACTCAACTACAGGCATGAGTTTGGGGTTAAACTGTTTGACTGACCAGTGGCTAACAGGGGAAAGTTTAGGAAAAGAGTCAATATTTGCATTATCATTTGGTATAAAAGTCATTTTAGGTATAACCGGTGCACAAACATGTGTGACTGTGTGTTTATTCTCACTTGGCAGAGTGACAACAGAGTACTCCGTTGAGGTAGAGTCCTGAGGGTCTTCTCCATCTTCACTGGACAACCGCAGTCGTTTGTGAACAGGTTCGGTGGTCCCGTCCGAACCCAGATCCTCCCCATCTGCATGTCCAAACCATTCAAGAACATTATAGAAACAAATGCAATATATAATAAAGCACAATGTCATGAGATGGGTCACAGGTTGTGCTCTCACCATTCTGAGGGCAGTGCAGAATTATGTTTCCATCAGTGTCCTGAGTAAATGTGACAGAATTGACTGATTGAAGGGTCACAGTGGCTGGGACATCCCCTGTGTTCATGCTCAGCCTACAGATTGATACACACACAGTCAGAGAGACTCACTTCTAATGTCCTAAGAGAAGCTTGATGTGCATTATACTGTAGATTCATTATACTAATGTAAAAATTCAGACAGTTGCATGCAACCAATGCTGTTGTGCATGCATATATATATATATATACTACCATAGGCATTTAAGCCAACGCAAAACTTGAATAAAACAAATAAATGTATGACCCGCTACCTCAGTTAAAACATTTTCTATGGAGAAGCTGAATAATATCAGCATTAAATAATTTATGCACCATTCTGATTACTGCCTTGTTGTAAATTTCCAGTGTGCTTGTTTAATCTAAGCAGATGGGGAATAATGAGACGCCATGTTTATGTGCAACATGAATCCACGAGGACTCATGCATTTATTCATTCGATGTCGGTGTTATTTTTCATGTGTAGAATATAAAGACACAAGTCCAGCGCACAGAGGTGAGCGAAAGTGAAATTTAGCTTTGGTTTTGGTACTTACTTCCTGTTTTGGGTACGGGGACTTCGCAGTGACCAGGATGAAGGCAAATACCAGGATGGAGGATACGCTTTTTTTTCCTGCCTCTCTTCTTGCAGAGCGGAAGTGTCTACAGAAGCCCGCCGGTGACTTCCGTTTCTGGAAGCTGTTTGAGATTTTTTGAATGAATGTTCCTTGTCTTTTTAAAAGTGCACCTTTATGTGTGTCGTCACCTTATATGTGGACGAAACACGCTTTTTGAGTAAGGATTTATTATGTGTTAAGCGCTCAAACACACATTTGAATGTATTAACACGCTTCACATTAATTGCAGTCTCAGCAGCGCCATCTACTGTTCCATCTGGAGAAAATCTGTTACTAGTGTTAAATGGATTATTCAAGTGTACCTTGGCCTAACCATATATATGACCATATATATAAACCATATATATGTAAACATAAATATTTTAAACCACGCTTTGTTTATTTGCAAAGGAAAGTCATAAGTATTTTTTTTTTCTGTAATGATATTGAAACGAATATGTGCAACTTTCCTGTATATCTTTTTCATCTTTGTAATAGCGTGAAGTTCTTACAATAATGCATGCATAAGCCAAAATGCAATAAATAAACAAACGAAATAAAGTCAATTGTACAGTCCTTTAGAATGTGAAAAATGACATATTCCAAACCTGTAAAGAGGATAATCAAGAATTAAAGCTGCAAGCAGCGATGAACGGGCCCTCGCACCCGGGCTCACCACCACCGGGTGGCTTTTGTAAAACAGCGAACGGCGAGAAATATGCGTTTAATGTGGTAAATATAAGAGAAATATGTCAAAGTTATTTATATGTGCCAATCTTCCTGCTGCCACTGGTGGCGCTATAACTATAACTGGATTTTGGCATGTACATTTCTTCAGTCCTTTCCAAATTATTTGAAGTTTGGTGCAGATTGGACATTGCATGTTTAAGTTAGTGTAAAACAAGCCATTTCCTGTTGCCAGCAGGTGGCGCTATGATTATAGTGGAATATTGATGTTCAGATGTGGGCTGGCCAAGACTCTTTTCGAACATGTGAAGTTTGGGGAAGATCGGACATCTTATGCCTGAGTTACAATAACTTCTATTCCCATGGCGAGACATCAAACTTTGTCATGGCGCCATGACCACACCCTTTACTGAAACCACAAGATGTTCACAATTTAACATCGCAAAGGCCTTTAGATTAGATTGACCAAAAAAAAATAATAAAATGTCATACAATTTCTAGGAGTAGTTTGTTACGGCGTAAATCATGTCACTTCCTGTTGCCAGCAGGTGGCGCTATAGCGATATCTGAATATTGGCATGTAGATATATTCAGGTCAGGAGTCTTCTCAAACATGTGAAGTTTGGGGCAGATTGGACATTGTATGTCTGAGTTATAGCAACTTCCTTTCTCATGGCGAAACATCGAAATTTGTAAGGCCGCCACAGACACATTACCTTAAACGAAACCTCAAGATCTTCGCAATTTAACATCGCAAAGGCCTTTAGATTTCACTGACAAAGTTTGGTGTTGATCTGAATAAATCTCTAGGAGGAGTTCGTTAAAAGTACAAACCCCTGAAAATGGCAAAAACGACACAAATTTTGCAGAGAAAAAATCAAAAATAACTGACTTCCTGTTGGGATTCGAATTTCGTACCAAGAGACTTTTTTGTAGGTATTGGTGTGTTTCGTACATGTGTGTACCGATTTTTGTACATGTGCGTGAAACGTAGCTCGAGGCGCACTCCGTTGAAAATGTATAGGTGGCGCTATCGAGGCATTTTGCCACACCCAATGGAATATTGGCCTTCAGATGTGTTCAGGCCAGGGACTCTTATCAAACATGTGAAGTTTGGGAAAGATCGGACATTTTATGCCTGAGTTACAATAACTTTTATTCCCATGGCGAGACATCGAACTTTGTGACCGCGCCATGGACACGCCCTTTAATGAAAACTCAAGATCTTCACAATTTAACATCGCCCAGGCCTTTAGAATAGAGTGAACTGAAAAAAAAAGAGAATTATATTATGTCATAAAATTTCTTGGGGTAGTTTGTTACAGCGTAAAATATGTCACTTCCTGTTGCCAGTAGGTGGCGCTATGACTATAACTTAATATGGGCATGTCAATCTGTTCAGGTCAGGAGTCTTATCAAACATGTGAAGTTTGTGGCAGATTGGACATTGTATGTCTGAGTTATAGCAACTTCATTTTTCATGGCGAATCATCGAAATTCGTCAGGCCGCCACGGACACGCCCTTCAACGAAAACTCAAGATCTTCGCAATTTAACATCGCAAAGGCCTTTAGATTAGGCATACCAAATTTTGTGTTGATCTGAATAAATCTCTAGGAGGAGTTCGTTAAAATACAAGGCATGCAAATGACAAAAATGACGCAAAATTTGCCCATAAAATTAAAAATAACCGACTTCCTGTTGGGTTTCGGATATTGCTCCAAGAGTCTTTTTTGTAGGTACTGATGCTTTACATATGTGTGCCAATTTTCGTGCATGTACGTGAAACACAGCTCGAGGGCTGTTGATTTTTTTACGATAGGTGGCGCTGGTCGAGCCATTTTGCCACACCCCTCTTCTGAAACCTATATCATCCGTAAATTTCACACCAGGTCTGACGCGTGTGCAAAGTTTCAGGACTTTTCGAGCATGTTAGGCCCTCAAAAATGCGATTCATTTTGGAAGAAGAAAGAAAGAAGAAGAAGAAGAATAAAGAAGAAGAAGAATAAAGAAGAATAATGAAGAAGAAGAAGAGAAGATACAGCTGCAAGCAGCGATGAACGGGCCCTCGCACCCGGGCTCACCACCACCGGGTGGCTTTTGTAAAACAGCGAACGGCGAGAAATATATGCTTTTAATGTGGTAATTATAAGAGGAATATGCCAAAGTCATTTATATGTGCCAATCTTCCTGCTGCCAACTGGTGGCGCTATGATTATAACTGGATTTTGTTATGTAGATTTCTTCAGTCCAGCACTTTTATCAAGCATATGAAATTTAGTGCAGATTGAACATGGAATGTTTGAGTTAGTATAAAGCATGTTGTGTCCTATTGCCAACAGGTGGCGCTATGATTATAACTGAACATTGGCCTTTAGATATCTTCAGGCCATGACTCTTATCAAATATTTGAAGTTTGGTGCAGGTTGGACATTGCACGTTTAAGTTAGTGTAAAATAAGACATTTTCTGTTGTCAGCAGGTGGCGCTATGATTATAGTGGAATAATGAGTGAACAGATGTGTTCAGGCCAAGACTCTTTTCGAACATGTGAAGTTTGGGGAAGATCGGACGTCTTATGCCTGAGTTACAGCAACTTCTATTCCCATGGCGAGACCTCGAACTTTGTCACAGCGCCATGGCCACCACACCCTTCAATGAAACCTCAAGATGTTCACAATTTAACATCGCAAAGGCCTTTAGATTAGACTGACCAAAAAAAATTATAAAATGTCATAAAATATCTAGGAGTAGTTTGTTACGGCGTAAAACATGTCACTTCCTGTTGCCAGCACGTGGTGCTATAGCGATATCTGAATATTGGCATGTAGATATATTCAGGTCAGGAGTCTTCTCAAACATGTGAAGTTTGGGGCAGATTGGACATTGTATGTCTGAGTTATAGCAACTTCCTTTCTCATGGCGAAACATCGAAATTTGTAAGGCCGCCACAGACACGCCCTTAAACTAAACCTCAAGATCTTCGCAATTTAACATCGCAAAGGCCTTTAGATTACACTGACAAAGTTTGGTGTTAATCTGAATAAATCTCTAGGAGGAGTTCGTTAAAGTACAACCCCTGAAAATGGCAAAAACGACACAAATTTTGCAGAGAAAATTCAAAATAACTGACTTCCTGTTGGGATTCGAATTTTGTACCAAGAGACTTTTTTGTAGGTATTGGTGTGCTACATGTGTGTACCGATTTTTGTACATGTACGTGAAACGTAGCTCGAGGTGCACTCCGTTGAAAAATGTATAGGTGGCGCTATCGAGGCATTTTGCCACACCCAATGGAATATTGGCCTTCAGATGTGTTCAGGCTAGGACACTTATCGAACATGTGAAGTTTGGGCAAGATCGGACATTTTATGCCTGAGTTACAATAACTTTTATTCCCATGGCGAGACATCGAACTTTGTGACGGCCCCATGGACACGCCCTTTAACGAAAACTCAAGATCTTCACAATTTAACATCGCACAGGCCTTTAGAATAGAGCGACTGAAAAAAAAAATGTATGTCATAAAATTTCTCGGGGTAGTTTGTTACAGTGTAAAATATGTCACTTCCTGTTGCCAGTAGGTGGCGCTATGACTATAACTGAATACGGGCATATCAATCTGTTCAGGTCAGGAGTCTTATCAAACATGTGAAGTTTGTGGCAGATTGGACATTGTATGTCTGAGTTATAGCAACTTCATTTTTCATGGCGAATCATCGAAATTCGTCAGGCCGCCACGGACACGCCCTTCAACGAAAACTCAAGATCTTCGCAATTTACCATCGCAAAGGCCTTTAGATTAGGCATACCAATTTGGTGTTGATCTGAATAAATCTCTAGGAGGAGTTCGTTAAAATACAAGGCATGCAAATGACAAAAATGATGCAAAATTTGCTCATAAAATTAAAAAAAACCGACTTCCTGTTGGGTTTCGGATATTGCTCCAAGAGTCTTTTTTATAGGTACTGATGCTTTACATATGTGTGCCAATTTCGTGCATGTACGTAAAACACAGCTCGAGGGCTGTTGATTTTTTTACGATAGGTGGCGCTGTCGAGCCATTTTGCCACACCCTCTTCTGAAACCTATATCAGACGTAAATTTTCACCAGGTCTGACGCGTGTGCAAAGTTTCAGGACTTTTCGAGCATGTTTAGAGGCCCTCAAAAATGCGATTCATTTTGGAGAAGAAAGAAGAAGAAGAAGAATAATAATAATAATAATAAACGAAAGCAGATACAAGAGGGTCCTCACACCATCGGTGCTCGGGCCCTAATAATAAACAAAGCAGATACAAGAGGGTCCTCACACCATCGGTGCTCGGGCCCTAATTATGATTTAGAAATGAAAATGTGTAACTTTCCTGTATATCTGTTTCATCTTTGTAATAGCATGTAAATTATTATAATGTGATGTTCTTACAAGTATGCATGCATGACCCAAAAGGAAATAAATAGATAAACAAACAAACAAATCACGAAAAAAGTCAGTTTTACAGTCCTTTAGAATGTGAAAAATGACATATTCCGCACTCAAGCTTGTGTGCACGTGCACAAATTTTGCAGATGTTTATGCAATTCCTTTTTTTTCTCGCTCAGTTGCATTGTTGTTTCCTGTTTTCACCTTGTTTTCTTTTCATCCTGACAATAAATAAATGAGGTGGTGTGATGGTGTAATATTGCTGAATTATTTATTGCGTATTGTCTCTGTCATGCTCTCCCAGCATGACTTACTAAGGGTTGCTTTAATAAAAGAACATCTTATGAGAGTTATATAGTGTGTGTATGTATTTGTTTTTATTACTGGGGGACCAGACAAGCGTGACGTCAGACGCCCGCTGTCAATCAGAGCCTCGTAAGCGCGACTACAGTAAGAGCTTATCGTTGAGCAGAGCGCAGCCTGTTCGCATTTCAGCCTGTAGTTCATGCATAGACATCACGAAACCTCGTTATCTTTATTCGGATCCTCTGCATTTCTTGTTTTCCTTTCATTCCTGCCTTTATGAGATGGAGAAGAGGGCGCTTTGGACATCCTTTGTAACCCTCATCCTCTGCGCACCAGCGTCAGGAAACCTGCCACAGTGTAAAGAGGTAAACGACAGCATGACACCTTTTTGTAAAACATACGTATTTTAAATTTTGTTTCTGCAACTATTTAAAATGAATACTAAAATTGTATTCTTATATGATTGTGAGCTTTGGGGTCTTTAATGCTAGTTATGTATTAATTTTTTAATGAATTGTAATAGTAATTTTTCATACTCAAACATAATGGTTATGTATGCACAAAATGCGTGATGAAAAAGCAAAAAGAACATCTTGTTATTGATATTAAAATGGATCATATAATATGATGACGCCGCCCTCAGCTGACCAATCAGATGTCAGCTCGATTATTGTGTGTTATGCGCTGCAGTTGCGTCAGAGCTTGTAAAATGGATTCATATGAACTTTAGACATATTAATATAACGCGAATGACCTCTCTGGATCCCTCTATTTGATTTGGAAAGACTGGTGTTGTTCTTGCCTCATCCATATATTTGCGCACAAAGACGCGCATGTTATAAAGGGCAACTTCACCCAAAAATGAATGAATGGATGCTGGTCCGAATGACAGCCTCAGTTACAATTTGCTTTTTGTATAGAAAAAAACATTCTGCTTTATATCTGAAATACAGTATTGGGGTAAGAAATAATGAAAGAATCTTAACTTTGGGGTGAACTGTTCCTTTAAGAGCATTTGTGGGGGAGGCTGAGTAACAGTGGCAGGTGCAGGTGCACCATTAGTGATAATGTGTGTGTTGTAACCAAGCATCACCAGATGACATGCACCTCCAGTGGGATGCATTTATCAACTGTCTGAAGGCAGTGTATAGCCAACAACTTCATTACACTGTATTATGGTGGTTTACTAAATTATGTAATTTAATACATGGTATGCGCTCTTACCTGTGTATCTGGTCGATTTGGCTTTTGAGTGTGTAGCAGGCCCCTAAAGGAGCAGAGAACAATGGCTGCGTTTCATAGCATTGGACACACACTGATTTGCATAACAATTGTCAACAAAGAAGCACACACAGGAGGTATTTAGTGGCCTCATTATATCAGGTTGTTATCAGACTCTAATTCATTACCATCCACAACCAAAAGCAATGAGTGATCGTCATGACAACATTCACAGGGGTCCTAGCCGTTGCCCTGGTGACTGTCAGGGGACGGTAGGCAGATAGACAGGCCGTCACCCCCCTTTAGGAAACAGTAGGGGTTAATATAATATAAGATGTGCTGCCTAATTTAAAAAGAAAATGGCACAAATTATGTCACATGACCATATGTTTTGACAGGGCACTTTCTGTAAAGCTGCCCGTGTTTGAGAAGAGCACACGTTTTATTATTATTATTATTATTATTTTATTTATGCTAAAATCTTTTTAATGCATGTCAAAATAAATTTTCCACAAGATTTTATATTTATTTATATATGTATGTATTTTAAAACAGAAATAACTTCGGGATAAGCTGTTCCAGTGGCGAAAGCAAAATAAAAATAAACATCTGCATTAAAATATTCTAAATATTAAACTGGTTTATGAAATGGTCACTTTTAAAGACCATAATTTGTGGTTGATGTAAATGTCTGAATATGTCGGTGTGAAAACGTGTTTCAGACAGTTCTTACATTAAGTAGTAGTAACATTAAAAAATGTAAAAAAATAAATGGCGATATCTGTACTGTATGTGTGTTTCAGACAGACTACTACTTTGAGTACACAGAGTGTGACAGCACAGGCTCCAGATGGAGAGTCGCCATTCCTCACAGACAGGGGAGCTGCTCGGGCCTTCCAGAACCTGTCAGAGGCACAGACTGCAGTAAGAAAACAACCACATACAGACACTCTTAATGCACATACAACTGCATTACTTAAAATATCAAACCTAGTGACATTTAACCTAAAGACAGTTAAGCCAAGCATGCTGTGGGAACATTTCCTTGGTTTTATCTGTTGCTATCAAAAGCAACGGCATTTAAGCAATTTAAATGTGTCCTAATACTTTAGAGATCCTTGGTATTGTGTCAGTAAACAAACACAGTCTATGTTTACTTCTTGCACAGCTTTTTCTTGTGAAGCTGGGGAGTTTTTAGAGATGTCATCCCAGCAGTGCACTTCATGTGCGGCTGGCTCTTATTCATTGGGCAGCGGCGTGCGTTTCGACCAGTGGGACTCCATTCCCGCGGGATTCAGCAGTTTGGCTACATACATGGACTCAGGAGGTTCAGGGGATGACTCAACGACCTGCAACAAGTATATTCTGTTTATATATATATATATCAGCATATTCTATTCAGCAGTGTATTTTCTGATCTGGATCTGTCTGTTTACAATGTGCAGTTCTTCATGGACAGCTCAGGGAACGCACTTGGAATCCAATCGTGACGACTGCACAGTAGCGCTGGTGTACGCGGTGCATCTCATGAAGCAGGGATCCGTCTCCTTTGACTATCAATATGTCGACAGCAACATCTTCTTCGAGTTCTTTGTGTGTTTTACTTCATACATCTTTCATTTTTTCTACAAATGTGTTGAAGTGAATATATATCACTAAAACTAATGTTTTATTTTTGGTGCAGATTCAGAACGACCAATGTCAGGAGATGGACCAGACAGGGAGTGAGAAATGGATCAAACTCACCACTAATGGAGAGTGGGGTACTCATATGGTTAGTCATCTTGGATATTTTATTCTTATTAAAAGGAATAGTTCACCCAAAAGTGAAAATTCAGTCATCATTTACTGTCATGACGTTCCAAACCTGTATGACTTTCTCTATTCTGCGGAACACAAAAGAAGATATTTTGAAGTATGTTTGGAACAAAATGTAAGTGAGAAAATAATCACAAAATCTTCATTTTTGGGTGCACTATCGCTTTAAGGATTATGCAGTATTAATGTCTAATGTAGCTGTTTTTGCATGTCACAGGTAAATCTGAAGTCGGGAACTAATATTCTGTATTGGAGAACCACAGGAATGCTCTTGGGTGGGAAACCGGTGAAGCCGGTCCTTTTAAAGAACATCCAGATCGAAGGTGTGAGACTCTGTCTACTTCTGTGGCTCACACCCTTTTTTATGATAAAAATCAATTCATATTTGAACAATCTGTGTTTTGATATTTTATGGTCATATTAATTTTTTTTACACGTTTTTTGAGCAGGTGTGGCATACACGTCAGAGTGTTTTCCATGCAGGCCGGGCACCTTCAGTAAAACCCCAGGCTCTTCCTCATGTGAACTTTGCCCCAGGAACACTTACTCTGGAAAGGGAGCCAGTTCGTGTACACCATGCTCCAAGACACAGTACTCCCGTACGAACACACAAAAATCCATCATTCAGATGATTTCTTACATTCTTTGTTTTACCAAACAATTTGCATACATGTGATGACTGCCTGTGTTTGATATAAATGTTTGAATATGTTGATATTGCCATATTGCCATTGTTGTGAATACTTGAGCATGAATCCAATACAATCCAGTAACAAACACTTTTTCAGTGTGTATAATGTTGTTAGTATGATATATCATACCATACATCCTCTTTTTCCCAGACATTTCCTGTCTGCATTTCTAAATTGTCTAAAATGTCTGGGTTTTGCTTTGTTTTACTGTTGTATTCACACTTACTGAAGTTAATGACTGAAATGCAAGCAGGCATTGTACATAATTGTCCAACTGCACTCTAGGACTGCACAGAGCATGTCAACAGGAAAACATAGCCAAAATCTGGAAATTTTAGGCAATTTAGAATTCCTCACCAGGAAAAAAAAGAGGACGTATGGTCACCTTAATGTTTCTCTACATATGTGTGTGTGTTCTAGAGGAGGGATGGTCACAGTGTAAAGAGAGGCCTCCTTGTTCAGAGAAAGACTATTTTCAAACCCACACAGCCTGTGATAGTGACGGCAAGGTAGGTTATAATGCTGAAGGTTTTTTGTTGTATATTACAACATGTGTGGATAATTTGTTCACTTTTACATTGCTGTATTATTTTAGACCCAGATCCTGTACAGGTGGGTGGAACCTCAGGTGTGTTTGGAAAATGTGACCGGTTCTGTGACACTGCCCCCTTCTGGAGAGAAAGAGGACTGTCCACCCTGCAATCCAGGCTTCTACATGCACAACTCTTCCACCTGTTTACCTTGCCCTCAAGGCACTTATTCTGATGGCACCACAGGTATAAAGACACACATTAACATGGATACATACTCATGTATTATACAAGCCACTGTTGGTTTACTAGTACTGGTGTATAATGGAGAAGATTCCTTTTGGCACAGAATGTCAAAGATGCCCAGGAGGAACAGAACCTTCTTTAGGATATGAATACAAGTGGTGGAACATCCTGCCGAGGAACATGAAAACTTCTTGTTTTAATGTGGGCAACTCCAAATGCGATGAAATGAATGGTAAGAGTAATAGAAATAGTACTGAGATTACTAAAACAAATACTGAAATAACAAATTTAAGCTAAATAGAAATCAAAAACAAACAAAAAAATTACAAGAGCACATAACAAAATTACTAAAACTTTACCTAAAATTAAAATGAAAACTGAAAATATACCAATAAAAGCTAATATGCAATTCACATGAAATTCAATGTGTTACTTTCTGATTCTTTGTAATTATTTGTGAAATTTACTAGCACTTTTTGAGTAAACATTGTTTCATGAATATTTTTTCAGGGTAGTCTTTCAATTAATATGAAGACATAAATATGGCATCTATATAATAATTACACAACGAGAATGAAAAGAATGGTCAAACATGATACCCAATGCCTATTTGCTTCTGTAGGTTGGGAGGTGGCTGGCGACCACATTCGTAGCGGAGTGGGCGGCTCAGATAATGATTACCTCATCTTAAATTTACGAGTGCCTGGATTCAAGTGAGTCAGATCTATAATTCCAGTGTTAAAATGTTGGTTGTACATAGAACTTGTACAAGTGGCCTCTCTTTTTATCTCTCTCAGACTTCCTACTTCTGTGGACGATGCTTCAGCTACTGAGTTCGGCCGAATCACGTTTATCTTCGAGACCAACTGCAGCGCAGACTGTGAACTCTATTTTATGATAGTAAGATAATAATTGAACCTAAATAGTCTGAATTAATCTGCAAGTTATTTACCGATTCAATGTGTTTTCTCCATAGGATGTCAACAGGAAGAGCACAAATGTTGTAGAATCATGGGTAGGGAGTAAATTGAGACAAGCATACACACACATCATGACCAAAAATGCTTCGGTTTCATACACATGGGCTTTCCAACGCACCAACAAAGCCTCTGATGTAAGTATTCACCTAGAAATGAGTCTAAAGTACCTTTTTGTCACGTGGAAAAGTTCTCATTCGCTGTGTTTTTCTCTCCAAGTGCGGCAGTATGTAAATGACATTGCAAAGATCTATTCGATCATGGTGACTAATGCGATGGATGGCTCAGCGTCTGGTTGCCACGCCTGTGCTATGATGAGTCAGCGGGACGGCTCTTCCTGTGTCCCCTGTCCTGCTGGACACTTCATCAACAAAGACACCAACCAGTGCCAGGAGTGCCCACCCAACACCTTCCTCTCTGGGCATCACATTTATGGCCAAGAGGCCTGTCAGCCATGCGGTCCTGGAAGCCAGAGCAACAAGGTATGAGTAAGACCAAGAGGAAATGCTTGACTATGTTGGTTTCTTAATATTGTATAACATGCAAAATGTGTTTTATGTGTGTCCAGGAGCACTCTGTGTGTTTTAACGACTGCAGCTTCTCGCACATGGAGCAGAACCGAACGCTGACCTACGACTTGAGTGCCTTGAGTTCAGTGGGCTCAATCATGAACGGGCCTAGTTTCACATCCAAGGGAACTAAATACTACCACCAGTTTAATATCAGTCTGTGTGGGGCTGAGGTACTCTCAAATGCAAACAAAAATTTAAATATATTGCTTTGATAGAAAATAACTAAATGGTTTAAGATCATCTACAAAGTCATCTTGCATATTTGCCTTCTGTCGCAGGGGAGGAAGGTGGCGATGTGCACTGACAATGTCACGGATCTGTCCAGTAAGGACCTGCAAAATGAATCGGCTGACCTTAACAATTTCGTCGAGACTTTTGTGTGCCAATCGACCATCATCCCTGCAGATGGACGGGGCTTCAGAACATCCCTGTCATCCCAGTCCATCAGCCTGGCTGACACTTTCCTTGGTGAGCATATGGTATTTATCATACACTGCCGTTCAGAAGTTTGGATTTCCTACAATCTTCAGTTATTTTTCTAATTTTTAATCTTTCATGAATAGAAAGTTCAAAAGAATAGCATTTATTTGAAATAGAAAGTGTGTATATGCACTGTGATATAGAGAATATGCATGCAAAAATGTAAATGTTAATATATAATAGTTGTACTTTCGGACGATGTCCCTCAATCAAATTTAATTTTTGGCCCTTCATAATAAAAAGTTTGTACACTGTATGTGATGTATAATAAAGTTTAGCTCTATTCAGAGTAGAGGTGTTATACTGCTTACTCCTCTCACTTCCTCATTCTTCCATTTCTCAGGAGCTTCTGTTGATAACAGTCTGGATGGGGTCACTGTCAGCTCAGACCTCTTCCCTGAGTCTTCATGGAAAGATCCAGATATCAACTTCTTCTATCGGTAAATAAAGAAAGATCAACTTGTTTAAAATAGGTAGTTGATGTGTGCAATGATATTACATTTATAACACAAAGTGTTTTTTTCTCCTCAGCTCTCCACAGCCCACAGCATCCTGTCTGAACGGCCGTAGCACAGTCGTGACTCTGCGTTGCAATCCTGAGAAGAGTGCACGTGGGGAGCTCACTGTGCCAAGGTGCATGTGTTTCGATGCTCATTATCTGTATTTGTTTGCAAATGTATGTATTTTACGTCCAAATATGTTTATTGCATTTGCATTTTTAAAAAGTGTTTAAAATGGGCATAGCAGAGTGTCTCAGTAAATGTAAGAAAAACGATAAAAATGGACAATCAACATTTAAAAAAAACACATAAATAAAACACAGACAGGATGTGTAACAAAAATTAACATTTGCATTCTTTGTATATTATCAGTAAAGTTCAACAGCTGAAATATTACCTATGAGTGAAACATCATTATTATTATAAACGCTAATTCAAATAGCATTTAAAGTTTTGCCGGCCAGTTGCAAATATGCAATGAAATATGCAATGATTTGCATTTTCAAATTTAAGTTTTGCGTGTGATTTGGGTTAGGAATGCCTTGAAATGAATCATTCAGCTACAAATAGCATCCACAGAAATTGTCGGACTGAATTAACAAAAAACAACTTTGAACAAACAATTTTAATTGCTTAAAGACAATGTGGTAACGTTAATCACGAAAAAACACTTTTTAATTGTGTTTGTGTGTTTAGCAAGTGCCCAGCAGGAACATGTAATGGCTGTGAGTTCCATTTCCTCTGGGAGAGCTCTAGCGCTTGTCCTCTCTGCACTGAAACAGACTACCATTCGATTGAAGGAGCGTGCAAAGGAGGAGTGCAGGTACCTCGCTTTCCACTAATGCATACAATTTATTTGGCATCTTTCTGATTTTTCATGTATCCTTCTCATAACAGGACACCCTCTATGTGTGGAACGAACCAAAATTTTGCACCAAAGGAGTACCGCTCCCGAACAAGACCTCCGCCCACTGTGAGGTGGTCAGCCTTTGGGTGAAGGCCGGAATTGGGGGCGGAGCCTTCATGGCTGTGCTCTTGGTTTGTCTCACATGTTATTTCTGGAAAAAGAACAAAAGGTAACAAGCTGTCAATGGAAGTTGAGCTTGAGATGCAAAAAGTGCTTTTTGTTTTTTGACCCTCTTTTCTTTTTTGTACAGGCTTGAATATAAATACTCCAGGCTTGTGATGTCGGCCAATAAGGACTGTGAGTTGCCAGCAGCGGACAGCTGTGCACTAGCAGAGGGAGAGGGGGAAGAGAATGAGGATGATGTTGTCTACTCAAATACTCCTTCTTTACTGGGTAAACTGAAAGCTATCGCGAGCAAGGTCAGTTAATTGTTATGAGCTTGATGCCATGACCAGATGTTCTCAGTATATGTTTATTTATTTTATATATATTATATTAATTGAAGTGCTTATGGATATAGCTAGTGGACATACATAGATATCATGTGATATCATATATTATTACTAAATTACTGGCAGCACAACACAAATCTGCAACAGACAAATATATTTTATAATTAAAATAATATTAAAAGAAAATAAATATATTAAAAATGCACGCACTCAATTCATCAAAAATAACATAAAATAAATTCATAAAGTATTTTTAAAGAAATTTAATAGTTTTATTCAGCATGGACGCATTGCATTGATCAGAAGTTACAGTAAAGGCATTTAGAATGTTAAAAAATAATTGTATTTTAAATGCTGTTCTTTTGAACGTTGTTCACCACATATCTTGAAAAAATTTATCATGGTTTTCACCAATATATTAAGCAGCTCAGCTGTTTTCAGCACTGATAATAATAAGAAAATAAAAAAAATAAAAATAAAAAATTAAATTTAAAATTTTACAGACCCCAAAAGTTTCTTTTTTTACTGTATTGATCAAATAAACAAAAAATTTTTACAGACCCCAAAAGTTTGAATGGTAGTGTATGCTGCAGAAATGGCTTTTGTTAGAAAGAAAAAAACATCATGAGAATCATGAGAAACTAAAAAACAAGACATTAAAAAATAATGCATGGCCTCTTAAGACTTCTGTAATAACTTGGAGATGATACAAACATATTTTCTGTGGTAAGCGACATGCCACAGATGCTTATTGAGCTTACCTAAAATAAATCTGGTATAGTTTTTGTTTTCATCTGATGTTTTATTTACCTTTGTTTGGCTGCAGGCAGATGGAGACAACAGTGAGTCAGTACAGCTGAAGTCTTCTCAGTCAGAGAGATGGGTTTGGGGATAACTGGAAAAAAAAAAAAAAAAGGACCGCCACTGATGGAGAGAAAGAGACAAATACTCATGGAGTTTTCAGTGTTTTGACACTCCTTCTTCAGTTTCTCAATATTTCCAGCCATCCCCCGTCAAATGTCTGTAGGGTCTCAATACAATATGCTGTGAGTTAAAAAGCAGTAAATCTCTCTAGTTAAAATAAAATTCACCCCATAAAGTAACTGTATCACATATTTACAGCTAAAACATGTCAAGAGTATCCAAGCACTGCTTTCTGAAACACATCACAGTATACTAAGAATACACCCACAATCTCACCCACAGACACAGGGGCATCAGAGATACATTTGCATCATGGTTTGTGTGAACAGTTGAAACCACTATACTGCAAAGTGAGCCTGAAAAACCGTATGTTTGCTGGTGTCTGCATAAAAGTATGTTTAAGAGAATTTCTTTATTTTTAAGGGGGTTTTTTTCCCTGCTTTTTCACACACACTAGCATTCCTACAAATATATCTAGTGTTTGGCCAACAGATGGAGACAGAGAGACTTACCGCCAAACAGAGCTTCTTTAGTTTTATCTCAGCGCCATTGCCAAATATCACAAAGCAGAATCTCTAAAAGAGAGAAGAAAGCCCCTTCCTTTATGAATTACAGAGAGGTCCATCCTCTCTCCACATCTCTCCTCTGAGGAGAACATGAGACGATACTGTTTTCTACTTTGTATTTTGTATTGTTGTGTATTTCGAGCTGTATAAAGTTATGTTGAAATATATGTTGTTTTACTCCCTGATTCCGGTTATGATTTAATAAACTTTAAGAGTGCTTTAAACATGGAGCAAGTGTGTTAAAGCATACAGAAAAACACTTCAGACCAGCTAACAATATTAAAATATTAATGTTCTCTGAACATTAAAAATGTCCAGTTTTTAAAGTGTTTTACTTTACATAAAAAATAAAATAAAATAAAAAACATTAAGGTAACTTTCCATTTTATAATTTTCCAAATATTATGGGAATGCTTTGTTCTCTGAACATTCTAAACATTCTGTAATATTTAAAACATGTTAGATAACGTCCAACAAAAACATTTCTTAAATAAAACATACAATGAATGATGTATAAATAACACATTTGTGCTAATGTTTTTAAAACATTAGTAAAGACTCTGAACGAACATTATATTAACATTACTAAAAGAACATTTGTTCATAACTTTGAGAGAACCTTGCCAGAACGTTAGCCAAAGTTCCGAGAATGTTGCTTGTTAGCTGAACAGCATTTCACTAAAAGATACTTCATGTAAATGTCCAGTCTTTTTAGAGTCAATGACTTGTAGAATGAATTACAAAAATGATAAATATTGTAACACCCTATGAAAACACAAGATGTGACTCAGCTGGCTCATTCCTTGGTGACATAAAAAAAAAATCGATGGCCACAAGTGAAGTCCATAAGTTTGAAAAAGAGACTAATTATCGGAATATCCCATGGTGTGAGATCTACTAGACAACCAGTTAGACAAATTACGTTTGCACTCACTAATATTAGCATAAAAAAATACATAAAATTGGGCACTAATATGCATTTATTTAACATGTCTGAACAATGTATTTCCTAAAAATCTTCTTTTTTTTTTATTTAGCTTGCCAGTGCTTCACTGTAATGCATGCTAAAAATAGGAATATTTCATATTTCTCCTAGTTTTTGGAGGCAGTTATTTTGTAATACTCATTTCAGACAAGAACAAGTTACTTAAAACATTTTTTTTCTTTTTATTTAAAATAATATGTTGATTAAACAGTAATGCAGATATGTCATTTGGTAATAAATTATCCTGATAATTCAATACTGTGTAAGGATGCAACTATTTAATCTGTGGATCAGAATATACCTATAGCACTCACAAAATGTATATGAGTAGGAATGTATTTTAGGAAAATGACAGGAGCAACAAACAGTTTACAGAGGTTATGGCTTATAAGTTAACTCTCATTGCACTCTTTTAGGTGCCACTGCATGATACTGTTTGTTTTCAAGAGAGGCCGTTATTAGGGCTTTCTCCCCCTCTATTTCCTAACCTCTATATCCTGCATCCTTTGATCTCATCTCCCTCTCTTCCCTGACAGTAGGCGGAGTAGGACAGCTCATTTGCCTCCCAGCAGTACAGATGCACTTTGAAAAGATCAGTGAGTGAGAAAACAAAGAGAGTAGACAGAGACGAGTAGAGAGTCACCAGGACACAAAAGCCCCAGAGCGAGCAGATGACTAGTCCAGACTCTCTCTCTCATACATGGAACATACTTTTTACAAATAAACACATTCATACTTCTAACAAATGAAAGCAGGGAAGAGTGGGGTAAGCTGTGACACTTTTCAAATGTGAAATCAATTTGAAATACCTTAAAAATATTCAGAATATTTGAAGCCAATATATATATATAACAAATACATTTAGAGCCTGTCTGAATATCTGATAATCTGACTATTTATTTTTTTTTTTTTTTTGGTAGATTAATGGGGTGACATGTCTTACCCCACTCTCCATAACACTTAAGTCATCAGACAATCAAAGGATTGTTTGTGTGCAATTGTACAGTACTTTTATGTGAATGTGAAATATATACAGCATGCGATTGATATATTACATCAGCAAAGAGAACTGCGCCTACGTGTACACAAGTGTCCAATAAAGAAATAGTGAATGTATCCGCTTACGAGCATTGCAGATATCCCAAATCCAATTTAAATGATGTGGGCATCTTTTTTAACAGTTCATATGCTATCAGACTATTTCCAAGACTGTTCGGCTTAACAGCTGCATCCATAACTACGTCTCACCATGTATCTCCTTCATTAATTTTCCTCTTACAGTTGCTGTTAGCCCTCAGGCCAAAACAATTAGCCACTCAGCAGCCAAGCAAAAATATCTACAGTCTGTTCTACATAATTAAATCTGACAGAAAAAAAATCCAGCTTCATTTTCACTGGTTATAGTTTGTGATGGCATGAAGCGGGGCTTGAAACAATACATTAGGTGTTCTTTGAGTTTTTTTGTAGTGTAACACTAACACTCCTCTACCCATAATAATCATACCCCTTTCCTTGTCCTGTGGATTTGCTGGTACAAGGTCATGGAGAATGCCATCCCGAGCAGCTGCAGAACAGAGAAGATGGCATCAGCATGGATGTGCATCAAACAGGATGTGGCATCATTGGAGGCACAGCTATTTTCCAAAACAGCTATTTTCCAAAAATGTTTGTACCTGTAAGACCAGCACACACATCGCGATGGTTCCCAGCAAATGTTTGTTGTCGTTCAGCCATTCCTCAACCTTCTCATAGCAACCCTAAGAGTCAGAAAGAAAAGTGTGTTGGCCCACAGATGTGTAGTAACATTATGAGTTACGGTTGGGAGGCTATTTTGAAACTCTTCCTAAATTCTGAAACTTTACAATGTGCACAATATTAATAATAGTAGTAAGCTACCGTATGAGCTAATAACAAAGAGTAGCTAACTACATTAAAGCTATTTAAGCAGGAAATACAGTTACATTATCAAACTGGATGATCACAGAGTATTTATGACAATCTCAATTAGGGCAACTCACCCCGGTAAATTTTTTAATTACTTCTAACTACTAACACTAGCTAACAAAAAGAAAAAAAATCTAATTTCTACAACTGAGTCAAAAACAGTGTAGTGTTTAACTAAATAATTCTGCATTAACTACTGTTTATATTTGCTATATTTGCTGTTTATATTGCTATAAAAACAGTATAATGTAATTTAAAATAATCAAGGCATGTTTCCAAATTAAACTTATCAGTGTTAAATTATTAATCATTTTTTATTTATATGCACCAATAAACCGCAATATTTACCTACATATATTGACACTAACATATCTACTGAAACAATCAGTTTGATTGCTGGAAATGAGTCTAGCTCAAATAAATAATAATAATAATAAAATAAAATAAAAAAAAAAAAAAAAAACTAAACAAAAAAAAATAATCATAAAAATATAATAAAAATAAAAAAATAAAATATAAAAAATAAACTATAATTAATAAAATATAAACTACTAAAATAAAATAAAATAAAACAAGATTTAAGATAAAAAAATAAAATAAGTTTTACTTAAAATAGAATAAAAAATAAAATAAAATAAAATAAAATAAAATAAAATAAAATAAAATAAAATAAAATAAAATAAAATAAAATAAAATAAAATAAAATAAAATAAAATAAAGGCCATACCTGTGACCAGAAGACGTTAGTGGCATTGCGACCACACTCTCTGTAGTGTTCCTGGCAGCATTTGTCTGGAACTGTTTTCTCCTGCAGGGCATCATGCCAGTCTGTGTGACCAGTTACACCACAACACTGCCACTGAGAGACAGAGTGAATATTCAGATTCATCATTTACACACTAAGCAAAGAAAATTTCTGCAGACGCCTGCATATTGTTCAACACTGGAGGGCTTCATGAGTTATCTTCCATTATTCTGCGGAGAGCATCTGCAGATAAGGAGCAGCTGAACTCACAGTGACCTGCCATTTCTGTCACTGAAAACTGTATATCCCACTTGCACTCATCCACACACACCTCAGCTTGGATAATGTTCCAGGCGTTGCGGAGGCCGATGTTATTGTCCGTGTTATAGAGCCTCAGGCCATCTTTAAGATCCTGCTTAGCGTTCTCGCTCACCTGCACAAGAATTTAAAGTCACATGATGCATTTTTAATCCAAATATGAGTTAATATGTTGAGTCAATGTTTGGAAATGAAGAAAACAAGAACACTCAGAGAGTAAACTAGAAGAGCAGGTGTGTGGGCTGTTGTTGTTGTCAGGATTCGTGTGGGTATTGAAAGTCTGTGTGCGGTGGGGTGGTTAGTTCTGTGTGTGTGTGTGTGTGTGTGTGTGATAGATGGATTGAGGGGGTGTGTGTGATGCTTGGTGTTCATCCTGTACCTTGTCCGTGTACACAAAGAAAAGGATGAGCAAAATCAGCTCTGCCAGCAGAATAATCAACAGAACAATGAAGAACTACAAGAAAAGAGAGTAAAGTAAGTAAACTATTTATATACAACAATAAAGTGCTTTACAGAAGACATATATGTAGTTATTATAGTATGGAATATTTGATTCTAATCAGTTATTGAGTCGATATGAGTTACATATACATTATATGAGTTACATATACATACATATGTGTGTATGTGTGTGTGTGTGAAAACTTTTTTCCCCACATAAAATAAATAAATAAATAATAATAATAATAGTATATCACAAAGCATGTTTTAAGTCAACTGTGTCACATCTAAGATGATTTAGAGAGTTCACATAAGCCAAAGCCCTGAAACTAACCATGTGTTTTGCCAAAGGCTGACAGAAACTATAAGCAAGTGGGATATGGCATGTTTTTGCACTATTCATGATGATGGAAACAGTTTGAATGTGGGACTGGAGATGCTTTTGTTTCTCACTTGCAGCATCTGCCTTTCCCTACACTCCCACACTCTCCATCAATGTAGCGCTTCAAAACCCCTGGTGTTATACTGTGTATTGTGAAGCATTTACATTAGGTACACCAGTGGTTCTCAACCACATTCCTGGAGGACCCCCATCACTGCACATTTTGCATGTCTCCTTAATTTAACACACCTGATTCAGGTCACCTGCTCATTAGGAGAGATTCACAGACTTGAAATGGGTGTGTCAGACAAAGGAGACATGCAAAATGTGCAGTGCTGGGGGTCCTCCAGGAATGTGGTTGAGAACCAGTGAGGTACACAATGGTCTGCCAACTAGTTGATTACTCTTCTGGACAACTAGTGTAAATGCTTTACTATACAAACATACTCATTTACATCTTTACATACATTTTGTCTGACAAACAAACCAGACAGGAGAGTAGATTAACATTGGTGTACTTGAACTTGAAAAATGGTGTTTAATGACATCTATCTGTGGTTGAAACAAGATAACTTCTGATGTTCATTCATGTTTATTTTGTGCTATAACTAGTAAAGAGGAAGAGATGATCAGTTCATGTGCTGATTTAACTGAGATGCTGCAGTGATCCATCACGACACATTAAAGAGCCACAAAACGCTATTTATTGTTTGAATTTCTTAAAAAAATGACAAAATTTGAAAGCTGACACTTTGTTTCACACTGAAAGTAATCTGCTCTGTCTTCTCTGTCGTTGTCTATTCATTGCTTGAGAACATGATGTGTGGAGTAAGGGCAGCATGGCTTGTCGAACGTAGCAACAGTTACTAAGGGGGGCAGGTCTTTGTGAAGGGTCACTTTAGACAGAATTTGAAAATGAAATCTCAAAACCTGACAACTCAGAATTACACCAACCCAGGGTTAAAATAACCCTGGATTAACAATAAATTCCTCATGCATTGTGCATTGTGGAAGTTTAGGTGTCGACTTACACTCAGCAACAGGCACTTGTTCTCCTTGATAGCACCGAGGCAACCAAGAAAGCCTGTTACCATGATGACGGAGCCCAAGGTAATGACCAGATTGGCAGCTGAGAGGGAGGGGAAGGAGGGGGAGAATGTGGCAAAACTGCCCTGAGAAACGGACAGCCATATGCCCACACCTAGCAACCCGCAGCCCGACAGCTGAGGAGAGACAGACAAGGCAGAGCATTTCATGTTAATAAACACACAGAAACTCATTCATTATGGATCAGTCGCACATAAACATTCAGTTGGACAGTGTTTCCTCAGGCTTTTACGTGTGAAACTGACTCTTCGGTTTCATTCACTGAAGTCAGTAGGTCTCAGTAGGACCTCAGTGCCACTTTGTGAACTCAAGTTTACTCAAGGTAAGGTGTATTTACTGTTGCAGGACTGAGGAAGGTATGTGTGCGCATGCCTAACCAACAAAACAATACAACAATCCCTGCTGTGAGAGCAATATAAATGCTAATGGAAATGCAATAATGGTTTTTGTTGAGTTTTGAGGTGTGAATTGTGTGTGTGTGTGTCTATACTGTAGGAAAGTAGAAGGTATGCTTGTTCACATCTCATTTTGGGAGAAACTCTTGTAATTTCATGCTCAGGTAACCGAAATGTAAAAGTAATCCAGTCTGCTAAAGGCCAGGCAAAAGGAGAAAGTTAGCTAACACACCTGGACCAGCTCCAAACAGAAAACTAGAATATGCTATGTTTGCAGCACAATGTTATACATGTATGCATGTGTATGAGAAAGATTTTAAATTGAATTATTTACTAAACTGTTGCAAAATCATATTTTAAACTTTAAATATAAACATGCTTTTATTGTTTTAACCCAATTTACCCCATTGTAGAGTCAAATTAATATTGAAAAATAAAATATAAGTATCTATTTTTGTTAAAAATCATTTGTTTTTTAAGGGCAACATTATAATGGACAGTATGCCAAATGGATAGTTGTGCTAAAGAATACATTGAAAAGTGTTGTTAAATTATTAGAATTTAACTAACTGAATTGTTTTTGTTATTATAATTATAATTTTCATGTTATGGCCAATGATCTATAAATGTTTAATATTAAAATTCTATGCTATTTTGTCATATAATATATATATATATATATTCTATATATATTATATATATATATATATATATATATACATACATACATATATACAAATTATTATCATAATAACAAATTATTAAAAAATAAAGTAATTTTAAATGCTATAAGTAAATGTACAATATGAAAAATATTCTTGCTAAAGATTTTATTTAACAGTGTTATTAAATTATTAGTGTTATTAAAGATTAACAAATACAAGTTATATTATGAAAGAAATATTTTTAAGGTCTTAAATGAAAAATTTAGCAGGCCAAGATGTTCTCTGTTAATCCTCCCTTACATAACATGTGTCATTGCGAGATATGCCCTACAGTGCAGTGGTAAGGCTCCCCACACACTCTTCTCTTGAGTGTAACTGAAGGTGAAAAGCTGTGTCATTCAGCTCCCTCAAGAAAATACCCAGCATGCACTCTGAGAATCACTGAGAGCCACGAAGAATCTGAAATCAGTCAGAATCCTTGAACTTCAAAAATGATGAGTATGAAAAATAAGAGATAAAACATGTGTGTGTGTGTGTGAGAGAGAGAGAGAGAAGCAGCAGAGCACGTCAGAAAAAATAGGTTAAAGATGATAAAAACTTTAAAATCCATGAAAATGAAAAGTATGACACATTAATCAAAAAGTCTGAGGGGAAATAATTAGGGAGAAAATGCAAGCAAGAAAAATAAGCCAAAGAGCACAGAATAAAACATAAACAGGAAAAGCACAGAGTAAGACTATTCTGTCCACAGGAGCAGACAGCTTTTAACCCAAATTTTAGTATTCATGACGCACTACCAGAATGAAGACACACAAACAAATTGAATTCAATCTATTCTCTCTGGCTTTGGAAAATCCTACATAATGAGGTTGTTCTTAATCTAATCCTGCACTCCAAATTGGGGGACTATTCGTTCAAGAGGTTTTCTTTACAGTGCACTGCATTCATATGTAGACTGAGGCTGCAGGGATGCAGGGAAGTTGGGTCAGGATGGAAAGTAAAGAATTGGGTTAGAAAGGACCAAGGACAGGACAGGACAGGACAAAAGGAAAGGAACAGGAATAAGACAGAAAAGGACTAGAAAGTGACAGGAATAAGGAAAAAGAACAGGGCAGGAAAGAAAGGACAAGGCAAAGAAAATGAACAGAAAAGAATCAGAACAAGGGGAAAATAAATAAATAAATAAATAAATAAGGGAAAGGAGAATGGACAGGAAAAACCAAAAGACTGGAAATGGCCCAGGGAAGGACAAGAAAGGGGTATGAAAAGAAATAATAGAAAGAAAATAAATTATCTGGAAAGACAGGGAAGAAAATTCCAAAATTTGCTGCCGGAAGGAACGCAGGAGACGCGGAGAAGTGTTAAACAGTCTTTAAATGAATAAACTCAGAGGAAAATCCACAACGGGAATGAGGACTGACACACGAACATAATTTGTAGACCCGACCAACACAGACTGCACAGACTGGGGTTTAATACACTGGATAATGAGGGACAAGACGAGACACACCTGATATCAATGAACAATCAATGTGAGGGATAAACTGGGTCAAGGAGAGGTCCATAACCCTGACAGTTTGAAGGCGGGGTCAAGTTATTCGCAGCCGGCAAACATAGAACGTAGGCGGGCATTATGCAAATATGTTACCCAGTGACTTGTAGGCGTCACGGAAGTAAGGTTTGAATTCCTGATGACTTGTTTAGGTGATTCAGAGGCAATTCTTTCTTTTTTGACAGACAAAAAAACCTTTATTTACCGTGCACTGTCGGCTTCACAAATCTGCAGATAGTTTACATTCACACATAGAGGTACATTAAACACTGCATGAAAGGCAATATTTGAAATGGCATAATAGAAGCACTTTAAATGACAAAGGAAAGGAACAGGGTAAGAAATGAAAGGAAATACATAAAGGAAAAAGGCAAAGGACAGGAAAAATGCAAAAGAAAGGAAAGAACTTTTCAGTAAATGTAGGCAGAATCGATGAATATGTATTGCAAATAATAGACCAGAAGAGCTAGTCGTTCATGTTAATAACAGAGCCCACATGCAGAACTGACCTCACACACACTAATGAGTGTACTGTGTTTGTGACCTTGTGAAGAGTGAAGTGAGTCTGGCCTTAACTTTCTCACTTATGTATTAAACATGAAGCTGTAAGGCTCAGTAATATCAAACACATGAAATATAGATTACCAGCAACCAAAAACACCTCCTCAACTCCACTCAGAAACATCATTACCACCCCATTTAAATTCCAGATAAAAATATAATAAAAAACAACACAACAAATCAACCTCACATAACAAGCAAGAACAAAGATCAATGTAATATGTTAATATAATCAAATAAAACTAAATCTAATTCAAATCCAAACCTTGTAATTCAAAACAGAAAAATAATTTCTCTTCAACGGAAAACTTAACTCTGAAATTAAATTCCAGTGAACCAAAAGAAAACCACACCAGCCCTTTGACACACCATTCCATCTCAAGGTAATTCTGTCTAAAGCTTTCAAGCTACTTTTATCTTTCTTTCTATCTCACTCCTCCATCTTTCTGTTATTCCCTCTCCGCCCCGCTGTTTAAAGTGTACATGGTCAAATCTCCAGGCATTTGCAATCTTTCAATAATTTCCTTATTCTTTTATGTTCCCTTTTCCATCTTTATATTGGTGTATATGTGGGTGTGCGTGCAGTGGGAGATTTTAGATCAATTGGGAGTTTTTTCTCAAGTTTCCTGCTTGTGTTTTGGTGCTTCCATCATTAAACTGGCTCAGAATCAACAAACAAAACACACAGCAGATCAAACGAGTAAAATCTCACTACTCACAGAAGCATAATCTGACACACAGACTTCCTGTTGCAGATACACAACACCAACATAGACACAGATGACTGAGAAGTTAAACTGGAGGACTTTAAGAGATGTTTGAATGCAAGAGAGTGAGAGAAAAGGTGGGGGGATTTGTTTGAGTGCTCTGGTTCAGATGAATATGTATTACTGCCTTTGATGTAAGAGCATTTAACCTCCTTCCCTCAGCCTCACACTGCAGCATGTACTGTATACATAAAGGACATTTTCACAAACGGTGACTGTGGTATCCATTTCATCAAAATACTACAATTATTACCAGAAGCATCATGCCCATTCAAAGTGGTTTCTGAGCTAAGTGGATTTTAAATATAATTTTATAATTAAGTAAATGACAATAATTGATATGTTTGAAAATTAAAGATAGAACGTGTCATTGGAATGTTCATATTTTGAGGGATACATTTCCATGCATGAGTTTCCAGTTGTTTGTGATTATTGGGATCTTTAGAAACCGTTTTATACAGACTGCATTCACAACTACAAGTTTCTAGCCACTGATGTATTTTAGAGCTGAACAATACTAGGAAAATATTTCTCTAGCTACTTCCATGACTTGGTATTTAATCCATCGCTATGATTGTTTTCTAGGCTGAAACTGCTTTTTTTTTTATATTTACATGATTGTGGGACCCTGCTGCGTGCAGCATGGAAAATAAAAACACATTATCTTTGCACAAAAAAAACACAAACACCACACATCTTTTTATCCCAGACTGAATCTGACAATCATCCACATCAAAATCCAACTGTTTAAAAAAAAAAAAAAAACCATTCTCTGGGTTAACAGTTCATCCAAAAATGAAAATTTGGTGAAAATTTACTCACCCTCAGGCAATCCAAGATGTAGATGAATTTCTTTCTTCATTGAAACAGATTTCTAGAAATGTAGCATCACATCACTTGCTCACCAGTGGATCATCTGCAGTGAATGGGTGCCGTCAAAATGAGAGTCCAAACAGCTGATTAAAACATCACAATAATACATCCTCTTTTGTCCTCTCACATCAAAATCCACCATATTTGTTTAGAGCTGTTTTGACCCTTTTTTTCACTTATAAATGGTGCTTGGTCTGTGCATATTTCTCTCCTGATTCCGTTGAGAGCATTTTAACTGATGGACTGGAGATTGGGAGTCATGTGTGGATCATTGTGATGTTTTTATCAGCTGTTTGGACTCTCATTTTGATGGCACCCATTCACTGCAGAGAATCTATTGGTGAATAAGAGACGGAATTATTTTTTTTTTTTCATTTCTTCAAATCTTTTCAGATGATGAAATAAAATTATCCTCATCTTGGATGGCCAGAGGGTGAGTAAATTTTAAGCAAATGTTAATTTTTGGGTGAACTACTCCTTTAATACTTCAGGGTTAATATTAAGGATTATGGATTCAGACAGTTCTCTAACCCCAAGTATAAGCAATAATAACAGTGATGCTCGCCTCAGCAAACATCACTAATGATCAGCCTTAAACTCACATCATTGGCTGAGCCAGAAACAGTCATTGCTGAACTATTCAAACAAACAGTGCATTGTTTTGAAAACCCCACAGAGACACCATGCTCACTTTTTGGGGAAATCATTGTACAAATAGCTTGCACATTAAACTTTGACAAGAGAATGCATTTTGACAACAAGTAAGTGTGGATCATTCATGCTGTACTTTGATACTCACCCAGAACAGCAGGTTGAAGAGGAACATCATGTATTTGACACAGCACAGGCATCCACGAGCCATCTTCAGCTTCTCGAACTCTAGGAGCAACACAAAAGACAAGTCCAGGTAAAACACAACGTACTTCCCACCGGCAGACACGCGCTTATCCGGAGGCTTCCCTCCTGGTGGGACCGTGACCACGGCTCTGTCACTCTGTGCTGTTTGATCTTTGACATTTGACCCCCGGGAGCCGTAGAAGGCCCCTACGGCCAGGCGCTGACCCCGACGGGCCGCCCGGGTGAATTCTGACTCTGCGCTGTCCAATGAGGGGCTCCGCTGGACCTCGGATTCGTGGCTCTCACACCTCTGCATTATCAGATGAAGGCCGAGCGGAGGGCATGTTTCACACAAGCTGCAACTTAACACACATGTCCAAAGTTGCCATTTGAAAGGGTCGGACTTAACTTAAACAGACGTACTCTCAAAAACACAAGAACTTCAGAGGTCAAAGCTTTCTAAGGTGAGGTTTTTCTCGAGGTCTTTGCTCTGTAATTCCTTTGCACTGAGAACATCTTTCTTCCTGTATTTCCTATTTGTCTTTTTCCCCTTTCCGGTATGTGGGAAAGCAGAGAATGTGCTTTCAACTTTCCCCGCTCTCGCTCCATCGCACTCTTTCATTGCTTTGCGTCTGCATTATTTGCTTTGTTGCATGTACCACTCTTTTCTCTGCACGCTCTTGCTTCCTTGCAGTGCTATTATTAGAGATCTCCTCTCCCGACTCTTCACATCCCAACTAGCGCTCCGTCCCTCTCTCTGCATCCTCCTACCTTCATTCTTCATCCCTCTCTCTCTCTTTGGCTCCTCCTCCTGCACTCCGGCCAATCTGTTTGCAGGTCAATGGATCCGTTATCTCCCTTCCCATGTATGTTTAAAAGAGTCAGTAGCCAAGTGGGAAGAATGAAAGCTAATTGAGGGAATAAATCAAATCCTAGCTCATGTATGTCTCATATGTATGATTTTGTCTGTATGTAGATGCCGTCTCGAGCAATTCTGCAGAGAGATCATGCAGTGCCAATGTTTCCTGTAATTTTTCTGTTGCCATGCTACATAAGGGTAAAGAGGGCATCTGATTTGTTGTTTTTGGCACTGTATGATGTTGATCTTCATGACCTTTAAACACATTTACACATTAAAATACACTTTAGACACAAAACATGCATTTGATTTGTATTACTGCCTGCTGAAAATATTAATCCAGGGCTTTCATACTGGGGCAAAAATTTTGTCTGTGCTGATGATATTTTAAGATAGACAGATAGATAGATAAAAAAACTACTGTACATGCAGTTATTTAAAACAACAACCAGCCAACTACCAACAACCTCAAAAAAATAAAAAATAAAAATGCTTAGCAATGCCATTGAAACTACCTTGAACAGCTTCATATTAATAAATCACCTTCAGCTTTGTGGAGTTTAAACCTACAAACTTTCAAATGCGAGTTCAGGCTTCAGTCTCTCATTCCCATTTCAGTCTATCAAACCAATGTCACATTCAATAAGAGTCCTTTTTGTTGCTAGTGATCCTGATTTAACCACTGGCTAGGATGCTTACTGACCTCTAACGTGAGCTGCAGTGAGGCGTGGATGAGACAGCTTGCAAAACAGACTGATACTAGGTCTAAATTAAGCACATACAGTACAGTCTGTTCAACAGATTGTACTGTCTCAAGGTGATATGTCATGTTTAATTTACACAATACATGTTTCCAGAGTTTATATATATAATATATAATATATTTTTTTTTTATTCTAAAATGCAAAAAAGGTTTCTATTTTTTAGACTTAGCCTGAAGTATTATAATTTGGTTAATATAAAAGCAATAAAAATCATGGTATGTCCCTATTTATGTATCTAAATATGCATATGTGTGTCTGGGGGGAAATTTCTGTAGAGATCCTCCTGTGACTATACTTTTAATTTTTTTTTTGTTGCTATAATTCTTTCCCTCCGGAGCTCTTTCCACTCTAATTAAATGGCATTGTGATCTTGTGTAACTCAGTGTGTGTGTGTGTGTGTGTGTGTGTGTGTGTGTGTGTGTGTGTGTGTGTGTGTGTGTGATATGGTGCTGACTGTGTATTTCACCCTGCGGTGGCTTTGTGAGATCTGATGTTCTCAGGAAACTCATTACACAGGATTTATTAACTGAACAGTGTTTACTTTGCTGCAAGGGTGTACAATACTTTCCCACAGCTGCACACACAGGCAGCAAATTTATACACCTATACTTTTGAGGACCTCCCATAAATGCATATTGTTACTCAGTTTTTAATTAGCCTATTCTGAAAAGGTTTTTTGTGTGCGTATTTTTTTTTTTTTGACCTCACAGGTCAAATACACATTTATCTACACTATGTTCAAACATTTAAAATCACTGAGAAATGTTTTATGCTAAATTGTTTTATATTAAATACATTTAAAAAACACAATACAAAACATAATATTCTGTAGTAAGATTAATAAATTATCTTTAACAATGGACAGCATTTTAATATATGTTCATTTATTATAGATTAGCTAACTAATATTAATTTATACATCCAGAAACAACTTTGGTCATGACTGACAGATAGCTATAACTGGGCTGTTCTCAAATCAATATCTATAGTAATCAATATCTCCCCCCACCATGGGTTATTGCACTCATGGGTATTGCAAAACAAGTACACAACAACATGCTTTGGGCAAACTATTTGTTGAAATTAAACCGATTCTGTTCTCTGCATCTTGCGGAAACAGGCAGCACATGTAGTAATACACTTCTGAGTGTCAGGCCTGAATAGCAGCACATGTAACACTTATGGGATACTCTTGTTGAATATTTTATGGCTTGTGCGTCTCACGTGGCTGATGTCTGGGTGCCTGAATACAGCATAACAGAATATCTGTTCACAGGTACTTAATGCATCAACAGTCAGGAACAGCATTCATTTATTATACATACAGAGAAGAGGATTGCAAGATATCTGATGGAGAGAGAGAATGAAAACGACAGAGGGAGTAAAAGATGTGTTTGTAAAGTTCATTGTTTCCTATTAATATTAACCTAAGTCTTGTTGAACGTGTATTTCATATTGTTACTGTTTTTGGTACAATTTCTTACATCTTTTGATGTGCATGTTGGTGCTGAGACATTATGTAAATCATGCCAGAAAAGTAGGAACTTTGTATTTTTTGAAAAGTCTTCAAAAGATGACTATTCAGTAAGCATACAAAAATCACACATGCACTAGTTTGAGAAGTTCTAAAATGTTTTATTATTTTTATATAATTATTATATAATTATTATATTATAATTCAAAATTTTGGGGCCATAAGATTTTTTACATTTTTGAAAGTCACTTATGCTCAATAAGGCTTCAAAAATATATTTTTTTGTAACATTATAAATGTCTTATGTGACATTATAAGTATCACATTTGAACAATGTAGGCTAATGTTTCCTTGCTGAATGAAAATATTAAATTCTTTAAAAAAATCTTTGAAAAATTATATTTTATTAGATTATATATTTTATTATAATGGTGCAGAAATAGTGCAGAATCTTTAATTTTTTTTTTCATTAAATTTATAGAATAAATTTGAGGTCTTAGATTTTTGGACTCCACCGTATGTGGTAAATGCTGCCCAGATGTGTGTTTAAGGAGTGTTAATTAAACAGACTCTGAGGAAGCACAATCTGCCACCTCACAGAGCACTATAATGAACATCTGCCTGCCAATCTGCTCAGTGCTTCACACACACACACTCAGATATGCCTTCTCTCTGTACACTATTCATTGACAATGTAGATCCTTCTGAGACAACAAGCTTTTCGTCTCTTTATAGGAATGTTTCTCATCGCACATGACTGTGGTTTCAAAGAGGCCATTTCGTTCAGCTGGATGCGCTGGCTTGCATGTAAACCACACTCTCAGGCACTCAAGGGGGATGTATTCCCGAACATTCTGCCCTATATGTAAATCAACTACCATTAACTCCCCATCCAGGGAACGCTGGTTGACTTGCTGGCAAAAAGCACATTCTAACACTTTCCAGGGAAATGGAAGTTGCGTGTTGGGAATGAAGAAACAAAATGAGTGCTGATTTCATCCTCCAGCAAGCAAAAGGCTGTTTTACTATATATATATATTTTTTTTAAGAATTAAACAGTAGCTACACCATTAAAAAATGGCATGAAGATACAGGTGAAGTCATGTATGGTCATAAGCAAATATAAACTGCACTGTAAAAAATATTTTTTTAGGTTATAAATAAAAATGATTGGAGTTTGTTTTAGAAGAAAATACTATTTCAGTCCGTCTGCTTCAAAATTGTACTTTTATTTAAATGTTACTTGCTGTTTCTTTGTAATTAATTGTGAAATGTGTTAGCCTATATTCTATACCTCTTTTATCCCTTGCATACTCAGACAGAATCCCTATTTGAATACTAACTGTGTAATAGTACATACTACATCACGCTAGATTAGTATCAATAGGTCACAAATCATAATATGTTAAAAACAGTATTTTGCAGGTACCCTAAATGCATAGTCCACATATATACTGAAACATGCATGCTTTTAGGGCTTATATTACCCACAGCACCCAACAAAGGTTTTATGATGGTTCTTCTGATGCCAGTTTATATAATTATGCAGCAAAGATGTCTGTGATATAATCTTGTTATGCAATATACTACACACACTCATGTTTTAAACACTTCATGCACACATGAAAGCCTTTGATGCCATTCTCTCGGGTTTGTACCTTTTACATTAATAATGAGCTTTTGGATCATTGAAATATCTGTCAACACACATCTCGGTCATGCTAGAGAGTAATACGTGTAATATTATCTCGAGTCAAACTGAATTTAAGACTTTATGACTGTATGCAGCATGACTAAAGCAACAACAGAAACAGGAAACAGCCTGGCTGATATTTTTATAACAACTGGCATTTTAATAAGACCAACTGTTTAAAGCAATGGCATTTCTAATAGCTTTCCTGCGCATGCATGAATATTGAAGATGCCTTCCATGCAGAAAATTTAATTTTCATATTCAAAACAGAAAGAAGGCCCTTGATAGATGAGATATTAGCTTTAAAAACAGGTGAATTAGTTGCCTCTCAAGCACCCGAAACCTGACCAAAATGCAAGCCAGTGTGCATACGTTGTTTTGCATGCGTGTGGATTTTAATGTTAGCTCAAGAACTACATAAAAGGTTCATGCCCTTTGATGCAAATATTTAGCACAGGACATACTCTTCTTGTGTATAACACCCTGAGGTCATGTTCTGTCTCCGTCCTTAATTATGTCATTGGCTCTTTTTTTCTGCTCTTTATTCAAAAGAGGTTGTGCTCTGACCTGCTGCAGTTCACACTTGAATAAGACTTTTAGCAGTTAACCGTGTGACCTCTTTGGAGGTGCAATGATTTTTGGGATGCACTGCCCTCTAATGGAATTAAAATAGGATACTGTGCTTTCTCTATTATTTGGCTTTGGGTGAGACATAGCCAGACTGATATGCATACTTGCAAGTGGTAAAGTATGTAAATTAGATAGACTTAATTCAACAAAAAACATACACACACAAAGATAAAACATACATGATAAATTATATTTATATTTTTATATTTTTAGAAATTATATTTTTTTCTGGATCATCACATTTAAAGCGACAAAAAAATCAAAAATACTTATATTCATATTAAACGATGAATATGTTTCTGTTTTCTGTTTCTATATACTTATATATATACATACATAATTGTGTGTAAAAAAACGATGAAAGAATCTATATACTTATATATATACATACATAATTGTGTGTGTGTGTGTGTGTGTGTGTGTGTGTGCTATAGTCTATATAACATACATACAAACAAAAAAAGTGTGTGTATGTGTGTGCTATAGTCTATATAACATATTTATTATCTTCAACAATTACCCAAAGATGAAAACAACTTTTGTCCATAACCCCTGCCCCTGTATTTACATGCACATAAAAAAAAGAAAGAAATTAAGTCATATTATGATTTTGTATGCACCATGGAAACATATTAACCTGGTTGCCATAGAAAGATTTGATTAAGAAAATTAAGTTAATAATTTAAATCCGAATGAAAGAGCTGTGTTAATTTGATGTAATATAGCTATGCATATTCGGAACATGCTGAAATATACAGTAATATTCCAGTAGCTGTATAGAGTTTTATCAGATTAAAGGCTTAACCAAAACACGGTCCATAATAGCCAAATGATGTGTGTGTAAATATGTTCAGACTTTCCATGAGTCTGCAGCAGCTGCTTTCAACTAGACATGCGCTTTTTAGATGCGCCAGTTCTGCACATTCCAGACAGTGTAGCGCTAATCACGCAGCCTGCGGCTCCCACACACACACACACACTGAACAACTCATTAAAAGTTAATTGAACGCCAAAGTCTAGTTTGATTAAACTGTAGGCCTTGAACAGATGCACTCCTTTTAGTAGACATGCACGGCACCAGATCTGCTTCATCTACTGCACGTCCACATCTGCGTAAGTCGCATATCTTTCCATATCAAGACGTTTCCGTAGTAGCAGAGATTTTCCTATTAAGACAGACTGATCTAGTATGACATTTAAACTTCCACATACGTTCGTTTTTTTGTTTAAATACCGCATTATAACCACTTAACAAATCAAAACTATAAGTATTTGCTTAAACGGATATAAGGCTAGCAACTGATAAACATCAACAACACAACAAGCTAAAAGCACGTACTTCCATAGTAGGATAAACAACCGTACATTTTAAAAAGTACTGACAAGAATAACACTTTTGACGTTTTTTAAGCCTTACTCACCTTATTGGAAGCACAACTTGTGTTTTACGACTTGCGTTCTTATTTCAGAGTAACTCTCCTCACTTTCGTTTGCTTTTGTACGGAGATAAAGGCTGTTTTAACTGTGACCAATAGAAGCAAAACGCATATAAATGATCGGTAAGCAGACCTTTGATTTCATGGTAGTCAAAAAGAAAAGTTCTGGAGCTCGAAAAAACTATTGGAAAAAAAAAATACGGAATGGCAGTAAGTTTTCCCACGAACGGAAACAGTGTATCAGGAAAGATGGAGAGGCGTGACTTCACTGCGTTTACGTTCAATACACAGGAAAACACTGCTGGTCTTTCCCAGCAGGGGGCGCCCGTCCACACGCAATCACACACGAGGGTTATTCATTTAAAATGTTCACAAATAACGAGGCTTGTAATTACTAAATATATGGTGAATTTAGAAGTGTGCAAAACGCACTATTTAATCCTCTGAAAAAAAAGCGTAGCCTTTGGAAAATGTTAACTTACGGCTTTAAAGATGTCAAACTAAATTTTATGAGCTGTTTATATATGTGTAATGACATTTTTACTTCAGACATTTGGGTCTAAACACAGTTAAAGCACTGAATTGTGTAATACTGTCATTTTCTGCAAAAACCAGGAATATTAACAAGTTTTATTTTTAATTTTTAATAAAATAAATTGTTAATTTTAAATAAGAATTTTATAATTTTGGTAATTACATCCATTATTTTTTATTACTTATTAATATTAGCATTATAACTGCTGCATTATAAAGGTTATAGAACACCAAAGTGTTAACACATCCATGGTTTTCATGCCAAAAAAACAAAACGGTGACTAAACTCCAAATGAAAATGTAATAGTCCATACATTTTTCTTAAAAGAATGGTTGTTTAATGCAAGGAAGTTTTACAGAATTATACATAACCGCAATTTCAAATAAATTCTGTGCGAGTAGATTATGCAGAGAAAATTACGATAATTAAAAAAAGCACATTTCATCCAATAAATGAACTGTGTGAGGTTAGCTTATACAGGTTGTCCAAAAAAAGAAAGAAAAACATCTTAAAATTCATTAATAAACACAGGTCTTATTTTGTATAATTTTACATGCATCAATCTGTACTGTATATTGACAATGTGGTTATATATGCCATTCCATATTAATTTCCGTTAAGTCAAAACATGGTGGATCTGGGTAAAACTACAGATGTACCTTAACTTTATCAACAAAGAGAGCAAACAAAAAGAGGTTCCTTTGCATAGTACCGTAGCAGTCTAGAATAGTAGTATTTGGCAGCAAGACATTGCCATTTGTCCTATTCAGGGCCTGTATTTTGCACCTCAAAGGAATTATTGCCTCTGGGTCAATCTCTTGCTGTGTCCCGGGATTCATTATTCAGACACCCATGTAGTTTAATGGTAGAGATTCGTGCATGTGCGAGTCAGTCCCAGTGCAGACTGAAGCCCTTAGAAAGCATGACGGCCTCCAGGTCACTGTCCTCCTCTTTTTCCCTCACTCGCTGCTCCTCCAGCAAGACCACCAGCGCATCCCTCTGCTCCACCACATCCAGCATCTCACTCAATATACGCCTCTCCTCCACCAGCTCATCCTCCCCCTTCAGATGGTCTGAGAGAGAGAAAGAGGTGCTGTGAAGTTGCTATTAATTAAAGAACCACTATGAGAGAAAACCACAAAGGAGTAAGGGGAATTTGAATAATTAATATCCTCTGTGTGCTCTAACCGTCCACCGCCATGCGCTCTCTCAGCTCTTGCTGCAGTCGGCTCTGCCTGTCCTCCAGCTCCAGTTCACGTGCACTGTGTACAGACCACACAGATGAGAACAGAGCGATCAAACAATACTAGACCAAACCGAGAAGCTGAACACTTACAGTATGTAATACCTGATGTAAACACACAATGCCAGATCAGTCTGCACAGTTCAGACACTATTTAAACATTCAAACTGTTGAATACTCACAATATCATGAGCTCAGATTCATAGCGCACGAGAGCATTCTTCTCCTGCACCAGTTTAAACCACTGATGCATTAAGCTAGGATCATCTTTCTTTCCCATTCCTGTAAGAGAGAAGAGGAGCATGGGACACTGGACACGCTAACATACATATGCATAAATGTGTCTAAACAGGGTCCAAATTATTACTTTATAAAATTGGCTTCGGCTTTGGTCCCTCAATATAAGAATGATAGCTTGAAAGATAAAATGAAAGACATGCAAGTCAAATGAAAGACATACAAAAAATAAATAAATAAAATTATATATATATATATATATATATATATATATATAATATATATATATATATATATATATATATATATATATATATATATATATAATAAGAAATAAATTTAATTTTTAACTTAAAAATCTATTATAAATTAGTTTTTGTATGTATGTATTAAATATTTATATTTTATTAATTAATTTATTATAATATTAATTTAAAAACACTTTAAAAAGCTAATTTTGGACCCTGCTTATAAACTTCACTACTGTTCAAAAGTTTGGGGTCAGTAAATCCTTTTAATGTTTTTGAACCTCTTGAGTCTCTTATGCTTACCAAGGCTGCATTTATTTAACAAATAAATACATTAAAAACTGTGAAATTTGAATACAGTTAAAAATGTTTTCTATTTTAATATATTATAAAATGTAATTTATTCCTGTGATGCAAAGCAGAATTTTCAGCAGCCATAACTCATAATAATTTTCAGTGTCACATGACCTTTCAGAAAAATTTCTAAATTGCTGATTTGGTGAAACATTTCTTCTTATTATCAATGTTGAAAACTGCTTAATATTTTTATGGAAACTGTGAAGATAAATAGAAAGTTCAAAAGAACAACATTTACTGTATCACTTTCGTAACATTACAAATGTCTTTAATGTCACTTTTGATCAATTCAGTGCATCATTTGCTGAATAAAAGTTAATTAAAAAAAAAATAATAATAAAATCTTAGTGTCCTTAAACTTTTGAACAGTAGTGTTTTTATCAAAACATGCAAGCAGACAAAAACAAACAGTGAACTGATACACACTAGACAATGATACAAAAAAAACATCTGCGCACACACACACACACACACACAATGTCAATTCCCATCATTTCCCAAATAAAACAGGGTGTGACATTTTAGATGTATGGACAGCCATGCAGATCAATAAAGTGTCATGCCCATGCAACTCCATCGCGGAAGGTTACAGAATGAAATTTGAGATTACAGGACAGAATAACGTACTTAGCTGATGAAGTGGAGGTTCTTGCACTACATAAAGAAAAAAGACTGTACAGACATAAACTGAATGATCGTGTTCTGTCCCTTTAGCTTTGGCTGCATACAGCAGGACACAGGAAGAAAGAGGAAAAAGAGAGAAAGGTAAAAGGATTTAGAAATGGTTGGTATTACAAAATCCACACTAGAGGTGTGAGACAGGAAGCTGGGGAGGTGTTACCTTCCGAGGAAGAGCAAGGACAGAGATAGACAGGCCTTCTACGAGGGGAACCTAGAAAGGGCTCGACTAAGACCGCAGAGACGGCAGAAAAAAAGAGGAGAGGAGCAATTCAGGAATTCAGGAACGCAACAAAGCAAGGATGGGAACAGTGGAGGAATGTGAGGTGCGAAGCTGAAATGGGTCGAGTTGGATGTTCATGTCCAGGCAGTGGTCTGACTGACAACCTGCTGTCTCAGAAAGTAGGCCACCGGAGAGGTAAGCTGAAAGTAAAAGTTGAAATAACTTCTAAAAATACACCATCGATCTACCCCAACTAACATCTCATCTCATACAGTCACACCCACCAGACGATACAAGCTAACTAATGCTACCACGAGCACCAAGATCCAATTTAGACACAAAGCTAATAGCAAGCAGACAGGACAGGGTCCACAGCACGAAAAAAGCCTGTTTTTACACCACCATGTTAACATAAAGATTCTAAAACGGCTGTTTAATTTGTGTTAACTCATTAACTAATGAGCCTGTAAGTTGGTAAACGTGTTTGTTAGTGTCATTAGCATGAGCGCCAAGTCAAATTGTCGTACATACCACCCAGATGTATGTCCAAAAGATTAGATGTACTAGAGTCTCCCCAGAAGTCTATATCATGAGGAAAGACAAGTCATGAGGATTGTGACCATTAGAAGTCAAAGAAAACAGAATATCTTGCACTGCTCTGTCTCTGTGTTTTATGAAAATACGCTAATGCCGTGAACAGTAAAAGATGATAGGCAATATGTTTTTGATGAATGTAAGACTTTGTTAACAAACATATAATGAGTATGAACAATGAGGGATGATGACATTTCATAGTACATCATATATATTGCAAGAATGGCTAAAATATTAAATAAAATAAATTAATATAATAAAAACATTTGTGAGGTTTAAGCTTAAAACACCAAATACACTTATATTCAAGATACATCTGAACCAGCTAAGACCATCTTACACCAGCAAACCAGATTAGGCTGGTTTAAGGCTGGTATCATAAAATTGTTTTTTTATTTAGATATTTTTATTTTTTTGATTATATTATATAAAATTATATATTTATGATTTTTAATGCATTATTATGTATTATTTTTATTAAAATATATATTTTTTTTTTATTACTATTAGCCTATTTATTAGATAAAAACTGATTAAGAACAGGACTGATCACAATTTGCATGGAACGACATTAAAAGATATGTAAAATAATATAATAAAATGTTGTAAAATAAAATAATGTTTTGAATAACTGAATCCAATTTAATCAGTTCTGAATCTTTAAATTGCTAAATTAATTAATTATTAAATTATTTCTATAAAATGATATTATTGCTTAGGCTCATCCGTTTGACAAGGAAGTGACAGATGATTGACAGGTACCTGCTTCGCCTCTTAGTGCTTTCTCCACAGCTACACCCTTCTCCTCCAGCTGCCTCTGCTTGACCTCCACCTGCTCCAACTGACGCTGGATTATCTGAGATGACGTATACAAAAATAAATACATATTGTTCAAGAGGCACATTAACAAGCATGCTTCAAAGACGACACACACAGACCTGTGCCCTGTGCAGCCTCCGCAGCTCCTCCTGCTTGGCCTGTCTGCGCACTGCTCTCTGCACTCGGCGTGTCAGCTTGGCGTTGAGTTCTTCCTCCGTTTCTGCTCTCTGAAAAAGCGTGGTACAGAAACTTATGCTGGAAGGGTCCGGGAACACCACCCAAACACCTACCACCTCTGACGGACATGACGACACTGGTGTGGCCGCCTTGGTCGGCAGCTCTGGCAAAACACTGCGTTTCTATTAAGGGACAAGATGCTGAATGTTGCAGATTCAGCCAATGGGATTAAAGACTGAAGGGGCTCAACACGTGAAATAAAAAGCTGCTACCTTAACAGCATACGCCCTCTTGAATGCCAATGCATGAGGCACGTAAAGCGACTCGGGAGAGAGAAGACAGAAACTGAATTAATCTATAAATAATCCATTAATCTGTATTATGAGTACAACAACTAAACAGTGCTAAACACAGCACAAACTCCATTACAAAATACACATCTATGAGCTATAATCACAGGAAACGGTTTTCCAAGCTACTTTAAGCATCACAATCTAAACTCTGTAAAAACAATTCATTGCCATATTTGATACCTCATCCCCTTCATGCACCTTCTCATATATTGTTTCTTTCAAAAGGTCTGACTTGATATCAGACAGTTCTTCCTTCAGCTGAGAGCACATTTAGAAAAAAGACATTTAATTACCACAAACTTTCAATAGGAAAACTCACGAAGCATTAAATTATTCCATTAGTCCAGCTATAAAGCTCTAAGGAGTCACGGATAAATGCTAGGCAATGAGTTGCATATTGTTGTATATAGAAAATATCTGAAGACTAAAGAGGGCCATGAGAAAATGTAAAGGACAAAAATCAATTACAAAAGTAAAGTGAGCAGCAAAGATAAATAACAATGGAGTCATATTGTGAGAAATCAAACTTTCCTTGATTTTTCAAGTTCACTGAACTGTGAAATAATGGGAACTTTCAGATAAAATCAATTTATTGGAACTAAGCTGCAAAAATGACTCACTCTGAAGTCCTTGGACTTCTGATATAAAGCGAAAAGGCCAGTTACATAAAAGTCTTAAAGACACACAGCACAAATTGCCTGTTTTATTCTAAAGGTAGCAGAATTTTCATTTTCTATTGTCAATAATGTGGCAATATATGAAGCACAGCTAACACAGAAGTCACTTTCAAACCAAACAGATATCCTTTGTGAAATTTCCAGTTGCATGGATTTCTATTGAAATGGCTGTATTTTGCCCTTGAAAATATGCAGAATAATGTTTAATGTAGCCTTAAGGATCAGAGAAAGGAGATAGGAGTGTTTTACTCTACCTGAGCTCTAAGAGGACATCTTTCTAGAAGAGCATGGCAGGACAAGTCTGTATCTTCAGAGAAACTTGGATTTTTTCGGAAACACAAGTCTGCAATGTAGAAAGTCATGTTCATGTCATGTTCATGTGGTACAGTTTATTTATAGATCCATCCATCCATCCATCCATCCATCCATCCATCCATCCATCTCACCTGAGGTTCTGTTGATTCCCGACACTTTCCGCTTGCTCTCTGTGTTAGTTGCGGCAGGCTGAGTTTCCGCCACCATCACAGCCTCCTTCCTCTTTTTGTCTTTCTTATGCACCGAAAAAACGGTCTTCCAGAGCGATTTGTGCTTTCCTGGCTCCCGCTGAGTCTCAGCCCCTGCGTTCACACTCTTGCTGTTTTTACAGGGGGAAAACAACGAGTTGTACTTTTTCTCTTTCTCCTCCACACGCGTGTCTGCCCCCCACAGCTTCATCTCTGACTTACGAAGCCTGACCTCCGGTCCCCCTGCCAGCAGAGGGGCGACCATCCGGTCTGGAAGTGTCCTCCTGTGCTCCAACCTACGGTTGTCCATCTGGCCAGCCGTGTCCTCGGTTTCAGAGACACAGGATCTTTCCGGCAGTCTGGAAGCTTCTTCCGCCTCATCTCCACATAGGATCTCAATTTCATCCGGAGGAAGACTCGCTTGATCGAGGTCGGGATTAAAACCGTCCCGCTGTGGAACAGGAATAGCGCAGGTCGATGAGAAGACCATGACCTCTCGGCCCAGTATCGGTTCAGAATGGTGAAGGGCACGAGGGGAGTGAGATGGGCTGTAGGGAGGAGTCGGAAGACCTGTGTCTGGATTTAAAACGCTTTCATTTCCAAATGAGGTGGAATTTAGGTCCAAATCCTGCTTGTCCCCCATCACACAACCTTCTACAGTGATGCTTAGTCGGTGGATTACAGAACAGCGGCCTCTCGTCTCTTCTAAAGCGACGGCTGCATCGCCGTCCGTAGTGTGAGATGGTTCAGGCGGGGATGTACTTTGAGATTGAGTTTGTGTGCTGGAGTCGCAGTTTCTTGGCATTTGGTAGGCAGAATTGGTATTGCAGGACGGTATGTAAGTGACTGAGGTGTAAAAGTTTTCTTTAATGTTAGATGTTTGGGCTGCCGTATGTTTGGGGTCACATTCTCTAGGCAGCGGAGTCAGGCCTAAACTCTTCCTGATCTCTGCACTCTTCAGCCAGAACTCCTCTACGACCTCTAAACTCTTGACAGGTGGGTTCTCGGGGTTCGTCGATAGCTCAGGTGTGGGAGTGGGGCCTGATTCTGGTGGTTTCAAAGAGGTTGGGGACTCTTCTTGTTGCTGTTGGTCACATGGTTTGGACTCTCCGTCTGAGCTGGTGTCTATATCCGTGTCATCACTGTATCCTTCAAACGACTCTGCTATTTAAAGAATGAAGGGATAAAGAAAAAAGTTTAATGAAAATTTGAAAATTCTAGATTAGTTCTAGAATCTTCTTAACAAAATTGTTTTGTGGGGAAAGCGGTGCAGCCTTTCAGGTGCTCTTAAACAAGCAGTAATATAAATCAGCCTGAGAAAAGATAAGCTTGTAAAGAGGGTTTAATCATGGTACAAATAAACTATAGAAATGCTAATTTATTGTTTTGGACGTTTTCCACATTTGGCAGATCCATATTCTGGAACTATATTTCAAATCAGTTCTCAAACATATAAAATGGCTAAATAATATATATTTTTTTTATTAATTTAGAAATTACACTAAGGTCATAACAGTAGCAATAGGTAGATGCACACTTATAAAAGAAGCTATTTGTAAATATATATATATACATATATATATATATTTATAAAAATATAAATAAAATATAAATATAATATATATATATATATATATATATATATATATATATACATACATTATATTTTTTTCAAATAGTTTATTTTATAAGTGTGCATCTACCTATTGCTACTGTTATGACCTTAGTGTAGTACATTTCACATTACTTGTACCATGTGCATCATTTTCGTGTACATTTTGTGTACATTTTTTGCTGTGCATCAATTTTTACTGTCTAGTATCTATAAAGTAGGTCATTTCTTTATTTATACTTCATAAACCGCAAAAGTCATTAAAAGTATGTGCAAACCAGGCATAGTGAATTAAAGTTGCTTTTTGTTATTTCTGTTTCTGCTCCCTTAGTGCAGTCTTACTGGTTCAGAATCTTACACTATATAGCAAATATGTTGGAATTGGTAGTGATTGTTTGCATTGTGCAGCATTATTGCTTTCTATGTGGGAAGATAAATAAAATTTGAAAACATGTCATGTTGTGCTAAGTTAGGACACAGTTCAAGTTAGATACTAATTTGCAAAATATATAAAACAGGCAAACTAAAACAACTGCAAAATATTTCTAGAGCATAACCAAAAACAAAAAATGCCAACTTTAAAATATACAAACATTAAAAATGCACCATTAATCATGCACAGCCTGCAAATGAAATAACCGGCAAACAAAATGAAAGCCATCAATTGTCATCAGGGGCGGTGCTACCTTTAACAAACCCCGCCTCTTCTTCCTCAAGCCACACCCCTGAGAGTCGTTCCCTCTGCCAAGGGCAGTACTCACCCTCTACATGTCAACACACCCCAAAATACACACACATACTGTGGTGAATACACAACAATAAACATACAAACAAGCATGACAACATTCACCTCGCACACAAACAAACATATTGTGGAAATATGACACAAAAATACATAAAGACAGACATTAAATTGAACAATACCTCATCTTAAGATGATTTTTCTGAAATAAACAAGCTATATAGTCAAAAACAATGTCAGACAAGATTACTTTGCCCATTTTATTAGAGACATTTCTAAAGAAACTGAATAGAAACAAACACCCACCATCACTAGAATCTCCTTCGTCTTGTTCTTCTTCTTCCTCCTCCTCCTCTTGATTTTCCTGGTTCTCTCCTCCCTCTTCCTCCTTTAGTTCCTTCCCCAGGTCTAACTCTCTCTCTCCATTGGTCCTGATGTTTGGCCCCTCCTCCTTCTTCCAGGCAAGCTCCTCCTCCTCTAAGTCTGACTCAGAGCTACTGAAGACCCAAAAAAGAGACAGATTTAGCCAGGGAAAACATGCCAGTAAATATTAGGAGCATAACAGGAGTATGTTTGGATACCTGGACTGCTCCTCTGTGTTCTTCTCCTGCACGCTAGCGCTGAGGTTGTGCTGTGCAAGCGTCTCCTCTGGGACCTCCTGCAGTGGGCTGTCCTGTTGCTTTGGACAGGGTTTGTAGTTCTCCAGCTCAATGCGTTCTGGGGTACCACACAGTCTCTTGGCCAGGCTGGATACCATGTCTGAGGGGGCGATGGAGGACCAGCTGTCTGGTGGGGTGGCTGTGCACACTGACCCTAGAGAGGACAACGACGTGGAAGCCGAGGACGGAGCAGGGGGAGCCTGAAGAGACAGAAACACACACAAGTCTGCATTACACATCGATAAAAGCAACAATACTTTTTTTAATCAAAGAAATGGATATTACAACTTTTCTATGATTTCCTTTCCATTTTTATTTATATAATGGAAACTAAATTATATAAAAAATATTTTAAATAAAATACATACAGCATGTTTGAATGCAGAATAAACAATGGTAGAGTTATATACACACATATATGTGTAAATATATATACAAAAATAAATATTTATTACAAAAAGTATAAAATAAAGTAAATAAAAATGTAAAAAAAAAAAATACATTAAAAATCATAAATGTATTTACAAATCTGTCTAACACATTCCTATTTTAACAAAAAATCATTCAAAAACATATATAAAACACGCTGATATTACTCTTATATAATTTTTTCTAAAATATATCTAAAAATAAAAATCTAAAAACAGGCACACTGAGGATCTTAAAGAAGTGTAATGGTGATATGATGAGGTTACCTGAGTAGGTCGAGGGACCACAGGTGGGGCCAGTCTCTTTCTCTGAGCCATTCTGAAGCTGAAGTGATGCTTACAGTAAAACTTTCCTGTACAGACCGAAAGAAAGGATAAGACGTGAGAGAGCAGTAAAATAAAAAAGTAGCTGATGCAGGGAGTAAATGTCTTATTTATACCGTAACTTACAGTCTGTCTGAATGCCGCTTCTTTTTTTAAACTTGAAGTATTTGAATCATGTGATCTATACGACCCTATCACTTGGAACTTTTTGTTGTTTTGATTCCTGTTTTTAAAAAATGCTTAAAAGGCATTTTGCTGAGGGCCTTCAATGTGTGTGTGTGTGCCCTACTGTCATTGTCGGACAACAATAAAAGCCCTGTCCCAACAGACACATATTTCAGACCTTATGACTGTGCAATGGTAACAAAAGAGCAGTTTGTTTTGCTGAAAACAGTCGCCTACAGGAACACAGAACAACAGGGCATTTTCACACAATGTATTGCCCATCTTGTGACAACATCCATTAAAAGCTAAACACCTATTGTTTTTGATATGAGCATAAAATCTTAAAAACACTAAGTACTGAAAAATGGTTAATCATACACACACCATGTAGCTGGTCGTAAGCGTAGTTGGACAGACGTAACGTGGTGCTGCAGTGGTCACACTGGAAGCAGCTCCTGTGGAAGAACTTTCCCTCCGCGCTCAGCCTTTCCATGACATAAACGCGACGGCCACAGAAATAACACACATCGCTGCCGCCCATATTCACAGGAAACTCCTTTCGACAACCCTACAGGTGAGAAGCCAAAGGTCAAGAGTCAAAATAAAGATGCTTAACCTGGGCAATTACAGCACTCAGGACAGAACTGGGGTGACAGTGTGCATTCAATCATTTTTTTATTAGTATTACTTATTATAATTATTGTGTTATTTATTTTTTGCAAATAATTTATTTTATTATTTAATATTTTATTCTTATATTGCATTTTATTTTATTTTTTCATTTATATAGAAAATAAAATTTATATATTACATAAAATATGGCTAACATAATGAAATGCTTCAAACAAAGTCTCCGATTTCACCACATGCCATAGACACAAGTTTGATTATTACAATAAATAACATTTGATTGCAGCACTTCCATGGAACAACACTTTGAGTGTGATCAGTCTAACAAAGCCGTAAAGCGTTGTGCCTTCTTAGAGGAACTGGATTACAGCAGGAACTCACACACTCACAGAAATTAGTAAATATAACACCAAACAAAAGTCAGCACTGGGTTACAGACCTCATACACACAGTAATACAGACACTAAAAGGGACACTATTCACAATGTTAGGGCACTAAAGGTGAACTCTTACCAACTCCCTCCTGTGAAGGAGCATGGGAGCTTGATCCTGCTGACTCTGAATCTGATTGGCTATCTGCTGAGCCAATGAGCTCACTCCACCCGTATACATCTGAATGTAGCTCTACAAATCAAAAGATGAGCATGGAAAACAAGCAGGAATGCAAAATGCTTCAGAGATGAAAACCATCACAAAAGACAAAAGAAATGATGTATGAATAATCATATGAGAGCATAAAGGTGTGGAAATGACAGATTGGTCTTAGAAAATAGAGAAAGCCAACAAAAATGAATACTATAAAGATAACCATAACAACAGCTATATTAATGTCCACACCAAAGGGCAATAATATAAGCACACTCTTCAGTTATGACGTCTGCCGCTTTAAAGTCTAATTGGTTTTTGATTGGAATTTGGCTGTAAATGTTTTCATAGTTCATCAACTGGAAAAAAATTCATTCTGAAAGTGATTTTGACAGTGAAATTGAATCTATCTATCTATCTAGAAATAAACCTGTCAGTCAAAGGCAAAGCCAGAAAGAAGCATAGAGGATTAGATAGAAATAATAAATAATTCTGTCTGAGATTTTTCAGTTAAGACCCTCAAATAACAACTAAAAACGAACCCAGTTAATACAAGTCATATGAGCCCCAGGCCAGTTCACACACAGAGCTCCTTCATAACTTAAAACAGCTTAAAACAGAACCAGATTAGCGATTTGCCATTGGTATATAAAAATGTACACTACTGGACCAAGTCATATAGCACAGACCTCACCGCTTCAAGTCATAGTGAACTTTGACCTTTTTCAAACTCATCAGCTACTGCTGTGTTGTGTTTTTTCTTAAGTAGGGTTGTTGGACATTAAAATGTTATTCATTGTAGAGTAAAAATTCCCAGTGCAGTCTTCTAATGCCGCAGGTCACTGACAGTGGCTTTTAAACTAATAAAACACACCTTTCAACTCTGCCTAAAGGCTTTGCCAATTCTAGTTCAACCTGTTAAAGTGTGTATGTAAGTTTGTGCAGGAGCCACTCAATCAATCAGCAGCTTTCGCTGATGAGGAGGAGGGAATGTCACTCATTATTAAGGAAAACACGCTTCAAAACACCATAAAGCAAAAAATCCTTACTCAATCAAAACTCTTTTTAATCAATTAATTTTTTGAGTGAATTAAGACTGTTGTTAATCAAGTCAGATGGACACGATGAAGCATTAAATCCTTTCTCCTGCTTAGTTCTTTTTTTTTTTTTAAAGAAAGCAAATTTAAAAAAAAACATTGTGTTGCACCTCGTCAGGACATGGTGTAGCTTAACTTAAACAAATATATGTATGCACAAGGAGACACACCTTTATACATGTTAAAGCACACATGCAATCACACAAATACTCACACACCTGTCGGCGTGTTGCAGTGGCTGAGGCTGACAGTGAGTTCTCCTCAAATTTAGCCAGCAGTTGCGTTGCCATGGACCGAACCTTGCTGTGACCCTCAGCGACCTTTGGTTCTGAACCAGGAGTTAATTCTGAAGTCTTATTTTCTTTGGTATCATGAGGAACATCCTCCTATATCAGGAAAATATCAGGAAAATATCACAGATAATCAACATAAACTCTATGCTTAATAGAGGAAAAAACTACAGTATATATACCATATACAGTACAGTATACAGTACTACAGTATATATATAAAAATGTGTGTATGTGTCAAAACAACTCACCTCCTCTGACTGGTCAGTCTGACTTGTTCTCCTCCTCTTCCCAACACTATCTGCTTCCTTCTCTTTCTTATCCTGAAAAACAGCACATCTTAACATATAGGTAACGGCTGATAAAAGATTGTTGTGTAATTGTGAGTGTGTGTGTGAACCTTGGGATTGCGTTTGCGGGACAGACTCTGTCCCAGTTTGCTGAGCAGTGAGATGGGTGAACTGGTGCTAGAGAACAGAACAGCTTTCTCTTCTGAGCTCAGGTTTCCTGTTCGGAGAAAAAAAGTGTGTATATAAATAAACATTAAAGGTTAGAAATATGAAAAAAATTAAAAATTAAAAAAACAGATAATGCCCTATCCTGACCGCCAGCTGGCGCTGTGTCTTTGAGGAGCTCATAAAGTTGACTGAGGTACATGACCATGCTAAGAGAGTCACTCTCTTCCAGTGTGCTCATCTCCTTGCCGGTCATTATAGGACAAATACCAAATTCCTGCTCCGCCATGTCCAAACCCAGCTGACCATTGAGCTCCGCCTCACTCTCCTCCAGAGACGCAAAATCACTGCAAGAAACAAAGACGCTAGTGTCAGAGTCACACATTCAGAAAACCTCAATGCAATAAAACAATCAACCCACACTTTTAGTTACTAAATTTCCTTTTGAAGAACTGAAAGCACTTAAAGGGTTCATATGATGCGATTTCAGTTTTTCCTTTCTCTTTGGAGTGTTACAAGCTCTTGGTGCATAAAAAAGAACTATAAAGTTGCAAAGACTAAAGTCTCAAATCCAAAGAGATATTCTTTATAAAAGTTAAGAGTCAACCACACCCCCCTAAAACGGCTCGTTCTAACACGCCCCCACATCTCTACATCACTATGTGGGAAGATTTGCATAACGTCGCCCAAATGTTCACACAAAGAAAGAAGGTGTAACTTTTATTCTCTCTGTTGCCGCCACTGCCATGTTGTGGAGTTGCTGTGTGTTTTGTTGTGAAAGCAAAACTACTTTGTTTGGTCTTCCAAAAGAGGACACAACTACAATGCATCTGTGGCACAACGGCTGTTTCTATAAAGTTGGGCAGTTCAAACTTTGCAAGGACAGTCTGGCGCTTAAGACTCACAGCCTGTAAGTATGTTTTTTATATTTAAATAATTTGCCAATGATGATTCAAACGTGAGTTTTGAGCAGTAGAGTAGGCTTGTTGTTGGTTGTTTCTTAGATAACAAATGCAGACATGATTTTATGTTTACGCAGCACTAAACACAACCCAACTCGAAAAAACAAATTCCAAGTCAACATAATCATCAATTATGTCCCCACTGGATGCAACAAATGCCTTGTTTGTAATGGGTTTTATTGGTTTTGTCTCATCTAGTGATGTCCGGATCGCGAACGAATCTTTCTGTTTAACTGGATCTTCTTAGTGAAAATGACCCCTTTAAGTCCTCTAGTCCAATAGAAAACGTAACTTAAATGCGATTTATTTATTGACAAATTTCCTCATCTGTTAAATATTTTTTTATAGTGTGAAGAAATAACTACGTAAACAAACTACAATAAATAAATAAATAATAAAATATGTATTTATATTATGATTTAATTAAATATATTATTTATAAATACAACACTTAATAATATGTAATATATTTATATGTATAATTATTTATTGACACATTTCATGATCTATTTAGCTACTGATGCTTTTAATCAAATATTTATTAATATGGAACTCCCGAATCCTCAATAAATAAATAAATAAATATATATATATATATATATATATATTTTTATTTTTTTTTTATTTTTTTGTTTTTACCAGATATACATATTTAAAATGGTCCCTTCTGGGAAGTAGACCAAAAATATTGACGCCACATTCACATCATATACATTTTAATCCAATAAAATGCTAGCAAAAGAAAGAAGTAACTCATAGTTTTGCCAACCTGTGAAATAAACCAGTTTACCAGCCCAGATGTTTTACCACAACGCCACAACCCTCATTCATACCCAGAGTAAAGAGTGTGAACTCACATGAGGTCAGGTCTGAATCGGTGAATGAGAGCGCACAGGGCCAGGCCGCTCCTCCAGGAAGTTGTGAAGTCCGTCACACACACGTTCATGTAACCGAGTGTTTGCTCCTGACACCAGCTCAGCAGCTTACTGTAACGAGCAACTGACTCTACACACACAGTCAGCATGTTATTTGTATGAATGTATATGTGGGAGACGGTATATATGACGTCACACATACCTTGGCGTGTAAGTCTTGGGTGTGGAGAGCTGACTGCATCAAGGCTCAAAACTGGACCCTCACCTGTGTCTATGAGATGACACACCTGTACACACATTTTCAACATCATCATGATCACCATCACTGATTGTGACTTGATTAGAATTGCAAGTTTCTAACCTGAGCAGCACCGACAAGTTGCATATTGATGTTGGGATAGCGGCTAGCAGGATCCATGCTGTACTGGCTGTGGTTTTTACTGACGTTTTCTGGTGTTGTCTGAGGAAGCAACCGATACACACTCTCTCTGAGACGGGGAAGAAACGGAGGGGGTATTAGAATAGAATCCTACATTGTCAAAACTGTTTGTGCATAAATCTGCCTTGACTTCATTCAGAATCTGACCTCTCAGCCAGAACCTGTGAAGGGGTGTTGCCCTGACCCCAGCTGCGAACCATCCAGGCTGTGTCCATGGCTGCCAGGAAGCCCCGAGCAATTCCTGTTCCCATTGGCCAGAACGGCTATAGGAAAAAGAGATGTGTAAATACACTAAAATGCTTAAAATGAGGAAAATCAGAGCAAACAACTCAGGAAAATATCGCAGGTGTTTTCAGAATGTTTTTATATTATTAGTAATTATATTACAATAACTAGATTTAGTGACTAATTTTCAAAACATTTTAAATTTAATTGATAAAACTTACCAAAATTAATTATGAAATGTATCATTGAGTGTCAAAATACATTTATATTCTTTAAAACAAGGGATACCAAAAACTTGATCAATATGATGTTATAGTCAAAATAATTGCAAATTAAAATTCTATACTATTTTTATATAAAATCAATAATTTTAAATGCTGCAAGTGAATTTAAATAACAAAAAAATGCTACAATATAAATTACAAATCAAAACAAAAAAAAATAAAATTAAATTTATGAAAAATATGGATATTCATTTTGAGCTAAAAATAAAATGTAATAAAATCAAAGAATCAAAATAATATGTTGAAATATAAATTATGCATTTAATATAAATTTACTTATAAAATTATTAATGATTTTGTTGAATTTTAGTGCAAATGAGAAATTTAAAATATTTCAAAATAATATATTAAGAACTAATAAAGAAGGAGGCGGGAACCCCGGCGAACATTCATATATATATATACACACACACACACACACACACACACACACACACACACAGATAAGGATACCGAAATTTTGTGCATTACTACCAAAAGCAAGCCTTAATATCTTATGTAATATTTCTTCTCAGATTTATATCTTGTTTTAAGGTTATTTGGACTTTCTCTAGGAAATAAGGCAAAGAAGCGTATTAATAGTAGCATTTTTTTAAGTGATCTTTGTTCTCTCACCTCTAGTAAACTATCCCCCACCAGAGCGACCAGCAGAGGGTGTCCCCTGCGCTGACGCACCATCGCCGCATTCTCAGAGGCATACATGCAGGTAAAGTCAAACATGGCCACATCTGCCTGCCCATAGTGGTTGATGGCAAAGTCCAGCATAGGGAGCTGATGATTGGTGGAGAAATCAGCCGCTTCACGGGCGTATGAGAGCAGTGCATTCTGGTCCACATTATTCCTGGACAGCAGCATCTCAGTGTCAGCATAATCCTGCAAAAAATACACAAGCGAATAGTCACTCAAAACAGCGATGTGTATGAAACGCGGATTTATGCACACAACATTAGACTCACGCGCAGAATGACTCCTTTCTCCAGAAGACTTTGCTTTTTGGCAGTCATTACAAAGTAGTGAGTGTCGTCTTTGTAATATACTATATTCTCCAGATCAATTCCTGCACAGAAAAGATGTTGACTGAAACTCATTATTGTTTACATAATCTTAAACACATGATAACTCATTCATATTTGAGAAGACAAACGTGCTTAGCTATACAAAAATGTATACTGCTTAAAACACATTTGAGTGCAATACATGAGCTTTTGGTATCTTTAAACTGTAGTAATGTTTTAGTTACAATGAAATAATTGAGTACCGGTAGCCTGCCGGAGGTCCTGGAAAAACCTCTGGTTGAAGATGAAGGCAACACCGCTGATCTCCTCCACTTTAGCCTCGGCAGTGGTGTTGCGATTGATGAAATTGGCCGTGATGGCAATGGCCAGTTTCCCCCGAAACTCCTTCCTGCGAAACCCTAACAGACCCAGATGAATAAAACCATCATAAAGAGGCTTTGAAACCCAGAAAATGAATTAGTGACGTCCAAAACAGGGTAAAATTAGAATAGGGGAACTGTCTGCTGTAGATGACTGTGAAGCATGTGATATGCTTCTTGCCACCGCTAGACACTTTTCAAGCATTTGATGTTCCTCAGTTTATGACGACATCGCACAAGATGATTTTTTTTTACTTTTATGTCTTTATATTTTATTTTAACAGCAGAGTCACGATAACAAGAGACACTGAATATAAAATAGCTTTTCATTTTAGTATTACACTATACATTCCCTAATATATTCCTTAATATTATTTCTGGATGCTGATATCTTGCTGATAAATCACAAATACATCATATATTATCTCATTGAACAGTGTAGGTAAGTTTTCATGATCGATTTTCTCTAGTCTGTACTACATCTTTTACATTTCTTTACAAGTTAAAACAGTAGGGGTTTATTTTAGCTTGTGCCACTAATAACCACAATATGAGTGGCGTCATTTCCTATCGCCAAACCAGTTAGAGAACAAACTGTGTGCAGCAATGCATGTGTGAGAGAGAGAAAAAAAGGGAAGACCATTGAAAATGAGCAGAGAACTTGGGAACTAAAGTTACGAAATGGTGTGAAACCAGGAAGACATATAAACCACTGACTAAAGCGTCTGTTGCATTTCTGATTGGATAATCTGTTATCACAACAGGCCTGAGACCGAGGTGTTTCGCAGATACTGTACCTGGTAAGGTGTTTCTTCTACCATCTGCCCCAATAACCACATCAAACTCCAGCTGACTGACTGGATGAGAGTTGGGGTGGACTTCTGCTCGCCAGCCAACACCTGAACAGTACAAATGTGAAAATCAATTTTGTTGGCAGTTAAAATTAGGGTGAAACTGGTTCAATTATGTTCTTACATTTCTCTTGGTCCTCTGGAGGCTCCACTAGATGTTTGAACTCCACATTCACATGAATCTCAACGCCCAGTAACAAGGCCACCTTCAAAAGTATCAGCTGCAACTGACGAATACCTGCACAGACATAGATGTTGATCAAATCAAATTAACATGAAAATGGGATTTAAAATGTCTTAATGAGCATTAAATGGCATTCAAAAAAAAAAAAAAGTTGAATAACTAGTTTTTTAAGTATATTTTATATTTGTAGACTTTTAATCATAAAACTCACAAAAATTAATTATGACATAAATGAGTAAAATTAATAATTAAATGAATTAATAATTAAAATATTAATAATTAATTAAATGGAAAGTGCCTTTAGTCTAAATACAGTAAATTAATAATAAATTATTTTAAATACTACAAATATTTAGGCAACGCAACATGATAAAATATAAATTTAAAATTTTATATAAATCTACTTATTAAATGTTTAATGCTTTTTTTTTTATTAAATTGTAAATAAAGTAAATTGTAGATGAAAAAATAAGAAAATGTACATTTCATTTAAATATCAAATTTAAATACTGATAAAAATAAATAAATAAAAAACTATAACAAGGCCACTTTAAAAGCAAATAAATAACTTTATTATTTAAAAAAATATTGGGTAAAAAGTAGGTTGGGACTTTTATTCACTGGGAATTGATTGTGAAAAGATTGTGAAAAGTGGGCGTTAACCAATAGCCTGAGTGGACACCACCAAAAAAGGAGGAGAAGCATTTTTTTTTTAAATAAAATAAATCTCACTGATACACTGTGTGCAATAAAACCACAAATGTGTATTCAACTCAGTTCACAGTGCTCCTGTAGCTCAAGTGGTAGAGCATTGCGTTATGAAGTGCAAGGTTGGGGGTTCGATTCCCCGGGAACACATGATAGGTAAAAATTGATAGCCTGAATACACTGTAAGTCGCTTTGGATAAAAGCATCTGCTAAATGCATAAATTTAATTTTAATTTAATTCTCAGTTCAAGTTCACATTAACTTACTGATATGGTCTATGGCTCCAGCACAAAACTTCCCGTAGAACTTTTTGGCCCCCAAACCACGGAGGTCCTGGATGGTGAAAGGCCAAAGGTGAAGAACATTGTTCCGTGAGAAAATATCTCGCTTTTCCACCAGAACCACCCTGGCGCCCAGAAATCGCAGCTCTATAGCTGTCCGCAATCCACACGGACCTGCACCTATGATCAGACACTGAACACACAACAAAAACCTGCATGTGAAACAGTTTTCAGCACACTAGTGAAGAGAACTCTCTCTTGCAATGCACTGCAGGTGACTCTTTGTACCGTGGTGCTGGTGCAAGCATGCCCTCTCATGTATTCTCTCTGGCTGGCTCTTTTATCCAGTTTGGCCCATAGTGCTTTGGCCTTCCAGTAGTGCAGTCTGCTCCTCAGGGTGTGGTAGAACTGCGGCTGACCACCAGGATGCAGCTTCAGCTCTTCACACAGCTCCTGGAAGGCCCTGAGGGTCTCCCTGCATGTGGCGGCTTGAACAAAGGCATCGAATAGGGCGTGCACATGACACGTTTTAGACTGTCCGTCCCACATATCTGCTCCTCAAATGACCCTGATGACCCGCACAGGAGTCAGCTCACCTCCAGAAGATACCAGACACAGGACATCTGAGGAAGAGAAATGATTTCTGGTGACTGCAGGGTGATTTTGGACACATGGGGAAGAGATGAACATGGAACAGGGAACAGAGAAAGCAATCTGCATAGATAGGCTGTGAAGCAGATTTTTTTTGTGAAGTCAGCAAAAGTGCTGCCACATTCTTATTCCGTGCTATCCACCTTCACATCATGTTCCACTCAGACACATGTCTCTCATTAACTCCTCAACTCAATGTGTAACTGCTTATAAAAGAGAAAAAAATATAAAATCCATATAAAAGACACTTTAAAAACAAATTAAATCAATAAACTAATAAAATATCCTTGGAAATTTGTGATATTTAGTATAATATATGATTAGTAATATTATTTAGTATACTATATTAATAAATTAGTTGATACTTGGATATTTTGAGATCATCAAACAAAAAAAGCATTGGTGAATTGATAATGCAAAATCAAATAATTTTGAGTAAATAAACAAATTGATAAATAAAAACAATAAAATAATGTTTCATTTCACCAATTTTGTAAATCTCATTACCTTATATTGTATTATCTGAATGTATGTTTATCTGTATTATATCAAGCATAGATAACTATAGCTACTATGTGTGTGTGTGTGTGTGTGTGTGTGTGTGTGTGTGTGTGTGTGTGTGTGTAAACAGGTACAGACAGGTAACAAACAGGTAAACAAAATGTGTTTGCAGTAGTCTGTGGCTCCAGCACTGACACCAGTGATCATTCTGATTGGCTGTTGAGTAAAAGGGGTGGGGATTAAAGTGCTCCACAGAGTCAGCAATAAACACCAGACAGTAAAACACTTCATTACGCACATACAAAAGATTACAGCAACTGCACTGACTCAGTTCATTCAGGCCTTTTACTCAGCCGTGCTATTCAGTCTGGATGAAAAGTCTGACCTCTAAGCGCCCACATGAGAATGAGTCATTATATGAGCTTCCAGATGATGCCTGATTTGATATCTCATGATTATATGCAATGATAAGGAGACTATTTAAGCGCAATTTTGGTGTCCAAATCCTTTTAATGGCACATTTCTTTACCCTCTTGCACCTACTTGTCTTTTAAATTAATGACAGAATAATCTGTGCACATCTGTGTGTTATCTTTAAGAAAGAATATGATACAGCAAGTGTGCTTAGATTATTTAAATGCACTAAAGCAGATACTGATATAATGTCTAAAAGAATGGAGCCCATTAGAAACAGGGCCAGCCTGGTATTAAATCTTGGGAATGCTACACACTGGAAAAAGAGGGGGATTATGGGTGAGACAAGGTGACTGTCAATCTAATCGTTCTCTTATCTTGATGAAATGAAAAGTCTGTCATCAAAATTGAATGGTGACCAGGAGCTGTCAAGTTCCCAAAATAACAAAAAACACCATAAAAGGATCATAAACATATATTCTAAGTATATTCTAATCTTCCTATTCTAAACTCATTTGCCACACCAGGACACGTCACACCAGGTTTGACATCAATTTGAAAAAAGTTTTTATAATTATAGGTTCTTGTTACTCATAACTGCTTGTGAAGTGCCACGTCTCAATATGCACACAAATTAAACTACAAATGTGAACGTTTTAAGAGCTTAGAGGTAAAAAACTTCAGTCTGATCCTCATGTAAAGTTATTTTTGGACTTTGGATGACAGACAAGTCATATGGACCACTTTTACAGTACTTTTTTTCATTTTTGTAGTTTGACTGACCCTGGTCACCATTCACTTGCATTGTACAGAAAAGAACAGCATGAACATTCTGCTAAACGTCTCCTTTTGTGCTCTGTGGAAGAAAAAAGTTAAACAGGTTTGAAGGTAAGTAAATGATTAAAGAATTATAATTTCGGAATGATCTATTCCTTTAAGCAAAGAATATGGTCACGAGCAGTTCATGGAAACTGTGCGTAAGAAGAACAAGAAGAAGTTACTCTCAAAACGAAAACTCACGATTTTATTGGCGGTCACTGACACATGATTCTCATGTCCACTGTAAATGGAGAACAAAACCCTGAAGTATCATCATCATAAAAATAAATGACCTGGATTAATATCCATATATTCCCATCTCTCTCCTCTCAAATGTCTCAGTGACTGACTGCTGTGCAGTTTGTGAACACAGGATTACAGAACACAAGGCAAGTGCTGCAGAAAGAGGATCGATCAGATTTTTCTCTAGTCAGCCATTCAGTCATTGATTACACTGTGAAACTACTGTATATAGGAATTTGCACATATTCATTAAACTATACAGTCATTCATTGAGTATGTAGATTCAAAGTGTTTCCATAAAAGCATGCACCAAGAATGACAACCCAACAGCTGCAGTCATATGCTTTTTCAGCTCTTTCCACATTCTATCGAGCATCTGAACTAATATAGGTTTCTTCAGATCCGGTCACAAAGCATCAACATTGCTGCACTGGACTGACACATGCACGCACACACACACACAAACACACAAATACATTCAATGCAAGTGAGACTTACCGTGCTGCTTCTCTGCGCTGTGCACATGCTGCAGACATGCTTTCCTTCCTCTTCTCTCACTCTGTTTTTCTCTGGCAAGTTCCCAAGTGGATCTAAAGCTGTTGGTGCCACATTAACTCTGGTATCATATACACAGCTGCAGTGCAAGAATTAGCTCCACCGCTTCACAGACACACACACTGTCCTCTTTCTCTCTCCATCTCTCAGTAGCCAAGGTCAGAGGAAGGAGCTACCAGGCACATGCTGACTCCTCCTCTACACAAACGCTTTCAAGCAGGCAACAACCACAAACATTGTCTTTCAGGAAACACACTCTATGTCACATACTGTACACCCTGTAGATGATTTGCATTTTGCAGGCAGTGCATGTTAATTGTACAGATTCATTATTCAGTATTGCTGCAGAGCTGTTAGTGGAAGGTGTTGGAGTGTTATAGAAAGCAGCCCTAAATCTAATCTGATTTACCCCGGGACTGAGAATTCTTAAAGAGATTACAGACAGAGCACAGATGAGGGAGGGTAAGAGAAGAGTGGTGGAGGAAAGACAGATCTGGAAAACCTAACACTTTTGATTGCTACTGAACACAAACGTAATGTCTAATGTCTCCCTCAAGTTGTTGTTATTGTTTAGATTAAAGAAATTCATGATTTCAGTGGTTCATTCAGAAATTCAAATTCTGTTTGAGGGCTAATTGAAGGCTATCCCTAAAGAAACAACAGGGAATGGTTTTCTCCAAGAAGAGCATGAGGGCCCTTCAATTACATAAAAGGGAGTGCTCATGTCGTCAACTAAATTGCACATGAAAATGGTCATTAACATGACAAGAATTACATCTTTCTTAACACTGTTGACAAAATGACGAGGCACTCTGTTAGCAGGATACTAAAATAAACAAAAATCTGAATCAACAAATTAAAACATTATAAAACTCACCCAGATGCAACCTATATGAGATTAATCAGAAATATTACAACTTGTATCGGCGAATGCAAACATTGTATCATTGCATCACTGTATTTCAATAGTTTACTACTGTATTATAATGTTATTGCAGGATTTTAGGTTTCGACATGGACAGTTTTGGTTTTGTTATAGTTATGCTGATAATGCTTATCTATTTTATATACTATAATGCTGTTTTATGCAACAAAAATGAATGGCATTTTAGAAAAACTGTCTAAAAGTAATGCAATATTGACTAAATATAAAGGATATTTTTGCCAAAAGGTGAAAACTATGACTTAAATAAAATCCAATGCAAAATGTTAACAAAACAACATTTGAGCAGATTCCTTACACCTTTGGAAAAATTGACTAAAAATATTGATGACTAATCTTGTTTATAAGAGCATATAAAAAGTTTTGTTCAATAAACTGCCCAGTAGCCCCTTTTTCAATACTACCTCCCACTGACTATAGCACGTAGTAAACTGTGGTTTTGCCAGGCTTTGATGTGTCCTTTTCCAACTTCCTGTTAAAATAGGAAATACGCCAGATTGAACAGATTTTGCATAATTATTTATGAAGAACCCAACACATGCAACATAAAAATTCATAGAAAATTGTTCCAGCTTTAATATGAGATCATGTTTTGTTACAAAAGCGCAATTGTCCTTCATTTCCATTTGGCATATTTCAGGCATCTTGCTGAAATAGAGGAACAAAACAAAATGGCAAGTTGTTAAACTGTCTCAAGTTAACCCCAGTTAAAATCTGTTTTGAGAACTGTGGGAGGAAATGTGAAGATGCTTACTAGTAATGCACGTCCTCTGGTCTCAATGGGCAAAAATGCCACTCCCACCGCACAAATCACACATGCTATGGCGAACGGTGACAGGGCCAGAATCACAGACTTAGACATCAACACCTACGACACATGCAAACACAGTGTTATCTTTAAGTAAATCAAATGTGTTAAACACACATTTGAACACAGATATTTATGTACACAGACACACATGCAAAGTCAAACACATAGAGCACCTGTGCTATAAAAGGCGCAATCATTCCCCCAACTCGACTGAAGGATGTGCAAAAGCCCATTCCAATTGAGCGCACAGATGTTGGATAAACCTGTGTAAACACACACCAATCATAACAATTTTAATTTTGTGGTCAACTTTTCCATTAAGAGTATGTGGAGTGTTCATATGTTGGGTCTCACCTCTGCTGTGTAAATATAGACCACATTAAAATTCATGGAAACCACAGAGCGGAGAAGGAAAAGCAGTACAGTGAAACCAAACCTGCACAAGGAGAGACACATTATTCAGTTTTCCACTTCAGCTGCACTTCTAACTTATGGTCACAAGAGGGCCACAAACACCCCCATTGTGAGTAAATGGCAAATGCATAACAGCATACTATCATCCTACTTTTATTTATTTTTTTACAGTATAGTTTATGTGCACAAATAGAATATGTAAAACTATTTGTATTTTAAAGACACAATTTCATCTAGACATACACACTAGGTTTATGTATTGAAGACAATGAATGGTAACACTGCATCTACACAAAACATATGGTACTATAATTAATTACCATATGTTTTTACAAGCAGCCAAACAATATAATTCAACGTTAAGTGCACATACTTCATTAGAATTTCAGAAATACACAGAAAATTTAACTAATGGAAAGCAGTCAATTTTGGTATCTTTAATATATTATAATTTTTAATTATATGTTGAAGTAGTGTTTATATATAAATTAAATATATGTATTAAATATTATTAGAAATATTATATATTAATATATATATATATATATATATATACATATATATATATATATATATATATATATATATATATATATATATATATATATATTAAAATTTATATATATATATATTAAATATATATATATTAAAATATGTATTTTAATTAATGTTTACTTTATTTTAAGCAATAAAAATGCATTGGTTCTGGATTTATTTAACTATTATAACCCTAATGAAGAGCATTTCAAATCATTTTACATAACAAGAACATTTTTCAGCTTAGGACCTCCTTGAAAACAAGATGATGCATCTCAAGGGGTTTATCCCAAAGAATAAATTTGTTACAACTAGTGAACAATATACTCACATTGTTGTGCAAATATTAACAAGCATGAAGAAAAAGGCCGAAAGCAACTGAAGTATGGCGAAGCTGGGCTTCCGCCCGAATATATTTAACAAGCCAATATTGAGGGGTATGACTGCAGAGGAAACACATGGAAAAAATACATCAGCTTTCAACAGTCCACTCGACTGAGTATGTGAAACTGGGTCAAGTAAGAGGTCAAAGGTCACTCACGTGCCACCTCGCCCAAACAGCTGATGAGGAGAGTCTGGTAGTCAGCCATGTTGAATGGGATACAGTAACACAGCGCCTCCTCCTGGTTGTGTTTGATCTGGTGCTCTGCATCAGCGTCCGTCATACACAGAAGATTCTTCTCCAGTAACTCAGAACTGCTTAGAACCGAGCCGTAATAGGAGAAGGAGGCCACAAACCTGTGGATGAACAATGTAGTACATCACACATCTAGCATACAAGCTGCACAGTAACCGAAAAGTGTATTAGCTGATTTCACACACACACACACACACACACACACACACACACACACACACACACACACACACACACACACACACACACACACACACACACACACACACACACACACAAAACACCAAACAAACAAACCAAAGAGAAGCGTGCTAGACATTACCATGAGTACCACAGCAGAAGTGATGTTCTTCTAAAAGCCGGGCTGATCAGAGTGATGGCATTTCCTCTTTCTGTCTGAAAACAAATAGTCCTGTTAATTGCACTCAAGTGCGTTTACACTCATATAAATGCATAGATGAATGTGTAGAGTTATACATACTGTATAGAGAAATCTTTTCACTACCAGATACTTTCTAACCATTCAAAAATACTTACATACTGTCTCAAACTATTTATATATTTTGAAATGAGGCTTCATTATTACATATTACATATAGAAGTATATATGATATATACACACTTGAACATTTTTCAAAGCATTTCGGTGAAGGATTTGTGTCTGTCTGTATGTTAGTAATGTACAATATATCAGCACCATATCGGTTATTGGCTGATTTTTTTTTCTATAAATATTGTATATTTAATTGTGCATGCTCATTTTCACTATTTTTACTTTTAGATTACCTTTCTCATCCTAAAAATGTGATCATATACGTTAAATGTTAAAATGAGATCTCGAGCTATAAATGTGATCTCATACTATTATGTTGTGAATTCACCTGTTGCATTTAAAATGACTGATTTTAATTTTTTGTGTTTTAATTGTAATTTATTTAGAATTTTTATAGCTGTCATTTACATGTTGTCGTCCATAATTTGAAAATAATCAATTATTGGCTTATAGTTTTTAGCCTGAGTTTTTACTATCAGAGCATCCTTACTATATATAATCTATACATTACTGAAAATGATATTAAGCAATATAAAATGATTTATATTTTGTTTACTTTTGCTTATTGCTTAACTGAAACTCTCTTAAGAGTCATAAAAGACAAAAAATAACTTCTCATACACACCACTTCAGGTTCCCGTAGTTCTCCTTCTGGTAAGGTGGCGCCATTCATCCTAGCGATCCATTTGAGTGTAGACAAGGCTCCTTGTATGTTTCCTGCTGAGACCTGGAACCGTGCAGACTCGGGAATAACCTAAAAAAAAGAGTGAGCCAAGTGAGTCAAAGACAAACCTCTACTTCCATTTCCTTCAGCACCATCAAGATTAAACTCACCATGAAGAGTCCAATGAGAATGATGCTGGGGATGATAGAAAAACGGATCATCCAGCGCCAGCCCATTGTGGGCACCACCGTCATACCGAGAACAATAATTAGCATAGATCCCAGCATCCAGAAGATCTGTCAACCAATCACAGGTAAGGTCAGTAGAAAGTTTCCCAGTTGACGATCAAACATAACTTCACATGTCACACTCACTGAGGCAAGAGGCAGCAGGTACGCTCTGTATTTGGATGGGATGAATTCAGTCTTTAAAACAAACCTTTAGAAAGAAAATAACATTTGCACATGCATTTGAATTACTGTATTTATGCATACTAGAAAATCAAGCTTTTTGCAATTTATGATCAATGAATTTCCATGATCTTCCCAGTTGTTTTATGATTAGTGGATCAAGGTGTGATTTAGACAGATTTGCTAATGAATCAATTTATTGAAACGAAAAGAACAATTTGCTCACACATTTACATTTTTATTCCTTCCAAGTCTAACAAAAAGCCAAAACTGTATATGCACATGTATAAATGGATATGACTTTAAAGATTTTATTAGTTTCCATAACTGTCCAGGCCTGAAATTTTTTTTTTAAATGAAATTCTCTAAGATTTTCAGGTTTGTACGTATGGAAATTATAAGAAAATATTTGCGTAATCTCACCCTTGAGATGTGGCCGCGACACCGCAGCCCACCATACAGCGCAGGAAGATGAACCAACCGTACGATGGAGAGAATGAAGTGAGCAGAGAAAAATAGGATGCCCATATAAAGCCACCAAACACCACCTGTGCACACATACACATTTATTTAATCTAATGTACCCAAAAACTTGCCTCTATGTGTCAAACGAGACATCAACTGACCTTCCAACGTCCATATTTGTCGGCAACATAACCACAGAGGACCCCACAGACCATAAAACCGAGGAACACCATCTAAAATCATACACAAACAAAATCAGGCTGTTAATTCTTATTTCTGCATTTTGTAGGAAAAAAATGTAATGCAATGAAAAATATATGCATACAAAAATTTCTCTCAGTTTTCCATATAAATCTTAAACAGAGGGAACCTAACTAGTGTGACGGTCACATGTGTGCATCGCGCACTACAACATCCCATTCCTGTCAAACTTCAAAGCGAAAACAAAATAAACGGTTCTGACTGGACGAGCTCCTCACCGTGGAGACAAGGGCCACCTGCCAATCCTCTAGACGCCATTCACAGCGGATCTCAGGAGAAACCACAGCCAACAGCATGATCTCCATTGCCTCCACTATCTACACACACACACACACATCAGCAATAAAATACGTAAGCAGTACAAACACAGTATGCTGGTTAATAAATTACAGAGATGCAGTTTTCTTACATTGGCACTACCCATGATGACAAAAAGCAGAATATGGAAGCGTCCAAAGCCAATGCTCTCCACAGCCTCCTCCACGGTGTAGCATTTTGGTTCTGTTTGGGCAACAGAGGTCAAAAATCATTTGAGGTGACTGGATGCTACTTGACTGGTCACAAAAAGTTATGAAGTTACAGTAGTATAAGCACATGTGTTTTGTGTAAGTTGTTTTATTTGTCTGTTCTTCACCTTCGGCTTCGGCAGGAGTGTTGTTATTGCTGCTGGTGTTGATCTCTTCCTCCATCTCCACTTCCTGAAGCTGGATGGCATTGACCAGCTTGGTCTTCATGGAAGACGAACGCTTTAATGCCATCCTGTTTGAAAAGTCTACTTACTTCCTGAATAGCAGACATAAAACTTTGATGTTAACAAAAAAGGCAAAAAACCTAAAAAATAATAAATTAATATTTACAATAAATCAATAAATATGGTTTTAACATAGTTGTTGGACACAGTGCCATAATAATTATATAATGTTTTTTTGTATATTTAACATGGTATATTTAAGCTATTTTTAGACATACACCATTCTAAACACACCAAGATAATGCCTTTTTTTTGTCAGTACCATGGTAATATCATTGTATCATTTAAAGTAATTTACTAAGCAAATACCATGGTATGTGGATAAGCTAATCATCATTCAGTAGCATCGTATGACTACTTGATACCTTGCCTGTACTGTATTTTTTGAAGTGCTGTATTAACTATTTATGTTACAACCATATATCTGAGAGACAAAAGTACATCACAATAAATTTATTAAGAAACATGTTGCTAAGTATTTAAGAATAATAAAATAAATCCTTACTATAACATCAGATAATTAAATGAGATCAAACACGATTCTCCGTCATGTCGAAGCTTTTCCCATCCAGACTGACACTTTTAGGATACTGTATTTCCCCTGTTCGAGAATTCCCTTATGTTGTGCCAAGACTTCAGCGATTTATGCAAATCAATCTTGCAAAGCGTTGATAAAATGGTCCAGCAGATTTCAGAACTATAAATCCAACGTGTGTGGTGTGTGTGTTTTCTCAAAAGTACGAATTTAGCCTGCTATAATACAAATTCTGTCTCTGTATAAATGTTAAAACTCCCTTTGAAAAGATGCATCATCCACCTCGCCCGCTGTAACACCTGAATACACCTGCTAACAGGTAAACAACGTCACACACTTCAGCGTATAAAGGGTCGGCTTAACATTTAAAGGGCCATGTCTCTTTTTTTCTTTTTTTCTGAGATAACACACCCAAGATCGGGTTTCTTTGCTGTATTTAAAAGGAACTGATGGTTATTTAGTAAAAGTGGACAAACAGGTTTTAATTGAGCTATTCTCCTTCCTGTACTATATATTGTAAACAGAGCTGTGGACACTGTTTATTCACGTCAGAGGAAACAATGTATATTCTGCGGACCTGTTAAGACATTATGTTACAGGTTTTGGCCGAACAGCGCGTCGACAAAATATCCTGATAGGCGACATTCAATTATTTGCAAAAGTATCGATGTCCGATTCGTGAATGAATCATTCTTCTGAGTCGAATCTTTTTAATGAATACGTTCAACCTGTTTACAAAACCGGTCCGAACATTCGTTCACGAGTCGAACTGAATCGGTCCGAGCAGTTCTCGAGTCAACAAATCACTACGTAAAAAGTCCCAAACTTTACGCACTAAATTTCATCTTGAAAGTTCAGAAAGAAGCCTCCTATATTCTTTAGGTAATATATGCAGATGTATATTAGGGAGCATACTTTTAACGAAAAAGTATGTTAATATGAAAAAATGTCAAATTAAATGTATGTGGATACAAGAAAAGCAAATAAATCAGTTGTTTTGTTTACAAATAATAAATAATCCTATTTTATACAATACAATTTTAATTTAAGATTTAATATCAACCATCAACCATATCTCAATCTTAATCTACTGAGTATATACATACAAAAAATAAAAAAAAAAAAAAAATAGATAGATAGATAGATAGATAGATAGATAGATAGATAGATAGATACAAAATCAAGACCAATAGCTTCAAATAAATTTGTATTATTTTTTGTATATTTTTTGATTTATGTTGCATTGCAGATTGTATTAGACAGATGACCTCTACCCAGCACTGACACAAAAGAGACATAACTGACGGCACATTGTTTATTATTTAATTTACACAACAATATAGGGACATTAAACATCAAATACTAGGATGCAGTTTGCAGAGACCAAGAGAGAAAGAAATAAGACAGAATGAGAGAAAGATACATATCCCTCAATGATAGGATCACAAAGATGATCTTAGCATCAGCAAAAAAGATGATAATGTCATTAGATTTCAGGTAGTTTACATGAAATGAAAAATGAACTTTATGTAAGATTTCGTTCACATTCCTATTAGATCCTCTATGGCACCGACATAGGGACGGGGGAGGTATACTATTGCAGATACACACACACACACACACACACACACACACACACACACACACACACACACACATTGCATTCATTTAATCTCAGAACTTGTACATTGTAATTGCTATAAATGTGATTAGGTTCAGTTCAGTGCTGTAAGGTTTTGATGGTTTCAGACAGTCACACACACACACACACACACACACACACACACACACACACACACACGCATGTTGAGTAGCACCATGTTAATCAATTGACAGTAAATTCAACACTATTTCTCTTATTCTCAACTTAGTATATTATGAATGCATACAGTTCAGGAAATCAGCAAAACTGAAAATAAAAAAGAAAGAAAATAAATAAATAAATAAATAAATAAAAATTCCCAGTTGGTCTTTGCACAGTGGGAAAGGGGGGCATCTACCAATGATGTTTGCCTCTTACTGGTCAACTGTGGACTACATACCGAATATTTAAATATGGAGAAATGTCCGTTTACACATTAATACTCTTTTTTTTATATGATATATTGATAAATACTGATTTTCAAATACTTTCAAAAATATTATTCAGGTTTATAAATGACAAAATACTGAAAATTTCTTCTTTTTTCTTTTGATGATGATAAGGATGGTTTTTCTGTGCTTTGACCATTGGTTTTTAGTCTCATGAACCATTACATAGTAGTCTTTCAAAGAAGGCTAAATTCTATTAAGCTTGTTTGTAGTATTTTTCAATATATTTTTAAAGACTTTTAGCATGCCCATCAAGACATTAGCACACAAAATAAACAAGGAAGAAATAAAGCGTAATCCATCACTTCACATGCGTCCTGATTTAAGGCCTGCCAAGAGTCTATCGATAGAAAGATAGAAAGAATGAAGGAAGTACAATTTAAGAAGAAAGAAAAACTTAGATATTAAGGAGAATAAATAAATAAATAAAAGACAGAATCTAGGGTTTCCACAACTTTTGGCCTAACAAATTTTCAAGACTTTTAAAGTCGTTTGTGAGTATTTAATAAATATTTTTAAAATCATTTTATTGCACTTGCAAAGAGCATTTCAAGCTATAGAAGACTATAGAAAATATTACAGTAATTACAGGAGTTTTGATTATTTTTTCATGACCCCTTTTCAAGCTTAAGTGTGGGAACCCAGTATGGGAGAAAAAAAAATAAAGAAATTTACAAAAAAAAAATAAAGAGAGGAAAAAATAGGACAGAGATTTGAAATAGAATATTGATGAAGGCCTTTAACCTCAACACATTTCCTTATAGGAATCTTTACTATACCTCAAACCTGTGCAAATCCACATGACCAAATACATGAAAATACATTGAGAATGCCTACCAAATTACGAAGCTAAATGAACTATATGCCTCAACAGTGATTTGGTCTTTTTTTTTTTTTAAGTCCCATAGCGACACTTTTCCCACATCCTTAATATCTAACACTTTCATAACAATAAAAAATAAATACAATCTAATATGCTTAACATATAATCTAACATATAATCAGATTGTGCTCAATGAGTTGATACATCAATATGCAATATAAATATCTGTATATGAACTCATATCATTTATATAGTTACTGTATAGTTGTCTCTCTTTTCCTCAATAAACTCTTTAACTGATTGACTTCCATCATCACCATGACATGAATGTGCAAAGATGAGAAAATGTGCAAAATTAATATCTGTAAACTGAGAAACTACCTCAGCCATACTTTAAAAAGAACTGTTCGGACAGCCAACTTTCAAAACCCACTGACAAAAAGAGCTTAAAAGAATACACACAGTTTGGACAAATTAATTTGATGTTATTGGCATGAGAACCATGCTGGTCGGCAGCTAAGGCCGCTTGTTGATCATTTAAACATGTGGGCTGACTCAAAAACTCAGAGTATGTAGAGTGACTTCACTGTTTACAATCCCAACAAAAAATCTTCTTCCCTCCCCTGCAGAGTCTGAAGAACCCAGGGCTCAAATGTAAGGCAAGACCTGAAGACCATGACTGATATTAGCTCTGTTCCAAAACCCAGTTAGCTGCCGCTCTGCTACACAGGCAGTCAAGGAACCTCATAAGTGGCTCATTTTGAACACACTATATAGGCAGCAACACAAACTGACTCAATTTTGCAATTGATTTCAATTGTTTAACACAATCAACATTCCAATGCCAATAGCATGACAATAACTAAACTAAGTTGGGTACAATAATACAATTAAGTTTTTATGAACGTTATCGAATTAATTATTACACAATCGACATTTCCCTGTCTAGAGTTTGACATTAACATTTTGCTAAGATAATGGTGTGATAATCAAGTAAGTATAAAAAATACACAGTACTCGCAAACGTTGGGTAGAACATCGCATTTTACGTTTTTATAAACGTTATCGAATTAAATATAACTGATCATATTTAATCAACATTTTTCTTTTACCATCCAAGTATAAATATAAAACTCGCATCTCTTTATTACATTTTATGAACGTTATTGAATTAAATATACATTTATAATCAACATTTTTCTTGCCTCGTCCAGAATTGGACGTTAGCATGTTGCTAAGCTAATGCTGTGATATTCTAATAAATACAAAAATACATAGAACTTGCAAATGTTGGGGATAAATAACACATTTTACGTTTTTATGAGCGTTATCGAATGAAATATTACTTTATGATCAACATTTTTCTTGCTCTGTTCAAGGTTTGAGATTAGCATGTTGCTAAGCTAACGATGTAATACTCTAAAACTCACCAATGTTGGCCAACATAATACATTTTTAAGTTTTTATGAATGTTATTGAATGAAGTATAACTTGATAAATGATATTTCTCTTGTTTGTCCACCATGCTTGTTGCAATGTATTCTGGGTTTGACTTCTCTGTGAACAATACATGCAATGCTGCCTTAGAATTTGGCTAAAACTTATTAAGGTATCTTATAAGGGAACATAATTAATTTGGCTAACCTTTGGAACTGATTTCACATCTAGGTGTTGGAACAGAGCATGTTTCCACCTGATAAGCCGCCGTGGATAAATGGGAGAACACTAAGCAACAAAAGGGAAGGACTCCACTTCAGAGTTTTTAGACAGGGCTGAATTGTGATATCGTGGCGGAGGCCAGAAATTATGTTTAGCACCAGAGGAAGTCCGGAGACATGAAGATGACCCATTTGGAGGAAGCACTCTGAGAGACATGGAACTGATGGGGAGGGATTTTCACATTAGCAACAGTCAGTACGAAGTCTTGAAGGTTCACAGCTCTCAGCATGCAAATTGAGAGTCTGAATATGGGGAAACTTTGTCTATGTTTCTAAACAGTCTGGATATGATGTTTAGGGTGAGTTTTATTGTTTGTGAATTATAGGAGAGAGTATTTAAGTTTATTTGCTGCATGTCAGCAGTGGAATTTAAATTGCAGATGTCCTGGCAATACAAGTGATTGAGAGTAATTCTTCATATGTAACAGACCAGCCGTACTTGAATTTGAAGATTTTGGTTCGGATTTTGAGTAAAGCAGCTTCTCAGCCATGGAGCTGTGTTGGGATTTGTGAGGTTGTTTATGTGGAACATCGGGAAATTAACCAGGACTGGGGTTTCGGGATGGTCTTTCTCAACTCTGGTAGCTGACAACAGCAGCCTGTTTCTGAGAAAGTCTCTGGAGTTCTTCCCTGATGGCCTTGATGAGAGAGGCCGAGGACTGGGGGGGTGGAGAACGCTCCTCAGGGGCAATGTACCCCACGCTCGAGGCTTCCAGGTGACCCTGGGGTGTTATGGGATCCTGCAGGGACGTCCTGGACATCTGGAACAGTGGTGATGAAGAGTATTCTGGGAATGTCAGTATCTGTGAGAAACAGAGGGAGAGAGAATAAATGAATAAATACTAACAATTCAGAAAAATTTAGACATAAAGATTATGCCTAAACACAGGCTATATATATATATATATATATATATATATATATATATATAATATATATATATATTATTTTACATAATATAATAATTTAAAAAATTATAAATAAAAATAAATTGTATTAAAAATCTTATTTAAAATTAAATAAACAATAAAAAATACACTATATAAATATATGCATTTAAATCTACATTTTAAATAAAAATTTAATAATTAAAATGTAAATTAAATTTAAATATATACTGTGAGAATCAGAGAGGGAGAGATAAAAAAAACTATATAAATAAATATATATAAATAATAAATATATATAATAAATATATATACATTTAAAATATACATTTGAATTATTTGTATTAAAAAATAATTAATAAAATTAAATATTATTTTAAATAAATTAAATAAAATTAGATAAACAATTCAAATCAATTAATTTAATTAACTTGAATTAAAAATTAAATTTACTTAATTAAATTTAAGTAATTAAATGATGTTATTGCTATTATTACTTGTCCATTCACATTATTTGCTTTATACTTTATATTATTTTTTTCATTACTTTTATTGAATGCAATGTTTTGGTAAACCAATAGTACAATTTTGGGATTTTATAATATCCCATATTTTATGATATATACTATTACATATACTATTATGAATGTGCATGTTTGATTTACAGCCTCTCGGTTGGATCCCGGTCTGGAAATCTCCTCATCTGAGCGGTACTGGGCCCAGCTTGATCCTGAAGGTCCAGATACACTACGGCCAACTCCAGGATACAATCCAATCCGACTTGACAAGCCCACTTGTGTCAGTTTAATCGTAGCACTGAAACCACACATTGACCCTGTCCCAAATAGCACAGTTCATGTGCACTTGAGTGCAATTTAGGACATACAAACACTAAATCACTAAAATGACCATTAACACATGAAAGTGTGGAATCAGAGGATGACTGACCGCGAGGGTTTAGTGTGCAATTTAGGACAGGGCCACATTAAATTACTATTAAGACCTTTACCTGTGCTGCCCCCTACTGGTCGTGGCCGAGAAGAAGATGGCATCTCCTCTCCATACTGCCCCCTGCTGGAGTATCCAGGATCTGACTGCATCTCTGCTGACACCACATACCCAGAGCCCTGCGCCTGCCTGTCAAATTATACAAACAATAGGCTGAGTAAATATTATATCTGACCCTGATGGATAATAAACTCTAGTAGACAAATTGGTATGTGCCAGCATATTTGCTTTTCTGTACTCAAACTTATTTTGTTGACTTAACAGAAACAATGTGCTTCTTTATCATGTCCTTTTTTTAACTTCCTCCTGACTTTTCTGGTTAGTTTATTCAATGACACCTTCCAGAATCCACCTCACCTTTGCAGTAAACCTTCGACCGATGTGGGAGACATTCCTAACTCGGCATACCTCTACAGAGCAGAGAGAAATTAAATGAAATTTCACATAACTTGAATTCCATCATTCAAATGTCTATAGTCACGCACCGCAGAGAAAGGACTGTGTGCAGGGGCTGCTGGGTAAGAAGAGGAGCCCCACTGGCGTGCGGGACGTGATGACGGACTGGAGGGTTGACCGGGGCTGATTACTCCGACGCCAGTGACTGCCGTAACGCCAGTGAATGTCAGAGGTGCGGAGCTTCCTTGAGAAGAAGGTGAGACCAGAGCAAACGCGTCATCCAATAAGGAGTGCATCTGTTGCCGGGCTTCTTCGATGGTTGGCTGTTGGGCGACGTAGGTGGGCGGAGCAGGGGCGGGGCCTGACGGCGGTGATCCAGGGTCTAAAAACACCTCATCAGTAGGAGAAGGGCTGCCTGCATCTGGGAGCTGATCTGCATCAGACTACAGGAAGAGGAGTGGTGAGTTTGTGTTTTAGTTGAGTGAAAGCATGTGCATGTGTGTGTCCTACCACATAGGCTACATTGTTGACCCCGGGGTACTTCCTGTACGTGGCATCTCCGTCAGTAATGAGACGATCTTTGTCTCTCAGACTTCCGCTTCCACTCAAATTCTGTCTTTGTCTGTGTCTGGGAGAGCGTCTTCCTTTGGAACTGCAATTCATCAACAAATTGCATTCATTTTCCTGGATGGCAAACTCTAGATGTTTTGCAGGCAGTGCAAGAGAGATTTATTATACTGACCTTTTGCGTGGCTCTCCGCACGATGAAGGTGTGTGTTGTTCAGGATGCAGGATCTTGTGTATCTGTTCTTGAGCTTGCTGATACACTCGCTGTTGTTCGGAGCTGTCGGCGAACGCTGCCATGATGTCCTCCATGGAGGGGAACTCGTAGTGGCCCTTTCTCTTGGCACGCAGGCGGATCTTATTGCGATGGTGTTCGATCTCGGATTTATGCCTCAAGGCCACTTGAATCTGTGTCAGTTGGAAGAATTGGATATATGAATGTTTTCTTTTAGATGACATGAAAATACTACATTATTATTTTTTCTCTGGGAAATATATCACATTAAGGTGATATAAACATTATAAACATTAAGCTTTTCTCTCCCAAAAAATTATACCAGCAATTCAGAAAAAAATATACACAGACTATACTTGAACACAAACTTAAATTGAATTAAATTTAATTTAATATACATTTTATAAATATATACAAATGTAGAATATACATTTTCGTTATTAAAAATAATTAATACAAATAAAAATTATTTAAAATTAATTTTATTTATAGAAATTACTTTTATTGTACGGCCATGAACTGCAACGCTTTAGCAATCCGAAATACAGTATTCTGATGTTATAGGAAAAGTAGCTTAAAGGCACAGCATGTAAGATTTTCGTAATAAAATATCCAAAAACCACTTGCAAATTGTTATATATTTCATGCATTTGTGCACTTACAATATCCTAAAAGTTCCCAAGGATTTGTAAATCCAGAGAAATTAAAATGTAAAATAATGGCTCGTCCTGATTCATTGTCGCCTATCATTTACGTAATATCCGCGCTATCGGTTTCCACTTGTAGAAACTATGTGAACACACGTAGACAAAAATGCTGCTGCAGTAAAACTGAGTCCATTACGGCAGTCGTGATTAAAATGAAAATGAAATGGAAAGTGTTGACTGCAGCATTAAATTTAGATCTGCTCAATGTTGCACCATGAATCAGCGTTTTTAGAGTGTTGCGCGTTATAACCAATCACACACAAGTCTGTTGAGTTTATGAATGCAGCGGCCAATCAGAGGCGTTTAGATGAGTCATCAGTTTTGTTCAGTGCGCACGCTCGCTGAGTGTATTCTCTCATCATAAACAACAAAGTGCAGATGTATGTATTAACACAAAAAGGCTTTTACAGACACTTCATTATAGTGGACATCATGTATCAGAGGGTTAAACATCATGTGAATGCCACTTCTTTGTGTCTAAGGTCTGAGCCTGTCATTTACGAACAAGTCTGTGTTTGCGAAGAACAGTTTCCTTACCTCACTATTGACCTTTGCTCCGTCAGGCATCTTGTCTGTCAGGTTTGGACTCAGGGCTTGGTTATGAGGATGTGAGGGAGGGCTTGGCATGGGCTGCATGGCAATGAGCTGAATCTTATTGGACACTCTGCGTGTTCCATCTGATGAACCTCGAGACAGACGGTCCACATGCTCAAATATGGACGACGAGGACAACTGCTCATCCACACCACTTCCAGGTTGAGCACCTGAACATCAAGGCCAGATGTCAAAGGTCACAAATGTGTAACTAACAATATACAAATGCAACATGTCTATAGGTAAAGAGACTTACCAAGTTTGTTTTTTGCTGATGAACCGATGGAATAAGAGTAGGAGAGAAAGAGATTGATTTTTTTTAAATAAAAATTGTAATAATTATAATAATAATTTATTACTATTTTAAAAAATAATATTATTTTAAATTACTATAATAATTGTTCATTTTAATTACTGATTTTTTTTTTTTACAATAAATAACTTTATATTATACTTTTAATTATTAATAGTTAAGACATAGTATAATAAAATATAGTAAATTAATATATATAGTATAATATATTATATTATACTACAATTAGTGTGTTTTTTTGTCGTATAATACCATGCTTGCTCTTGCGATGTTGGGGTTTGCTGTCACTTGGCGTCACAGCAGGTCTGGTGCTTTCTTCTGCCGATTCTCTACCACTGGATGCTTCACTTCCTAATGAATCTCCATCAGATGGAGACAATCTGGGAAAAAATACATAAATAAATAAATGTTTTATGAGTTTAAAAAAATCATATAAACCAGGGTTTGTATAGTTAACAAAAACTAAAACTAAAGGCTGAATATGAAAATAAAGATGAAAACGAATGCCATGCCTTGGCAACTAACTGAAATAAATTGAAGAGCTTAAAATTATTAAATGGTAATAAATAATTGCTTAAACTGAAAATAAAAAAAAAACTAAATAGCAGTATTTAAACATAAAACAAAAACTAATAAAAATAACAATCGCACATAATAAAATTACACTACAATTAAACTGAAAATATATAAATAAAAAGCTACACAAACTACTACTGTATGTAAATAATACTAAAATTAAATTGATCTAAACAGAATCTGCTCACACACAATCCAAACATCATCATGGCACATGAACACAGACAGTTCCTTACCGGCCTCTTCTCCGTGCTGCGCGGGATGCTTTTGTAGATGAGCTCTTCGATTTTGGAGTGTTCAATTCTCCACCCTCTGAGGGCGTGGCCTCTTTAACAGGCGGCGGTAAAGGGGCGGATTCTTGGATTACCATGATGTCATCCTTACTATGCTGCCCCAGGTGTAACTTAGCAAAATCAAAGCCTTTAACACTGGGAGGCTGCAGCTAAAATGACAAACACATGAAACAACAAAAAATATAAAACAACCAAAAAAAACTACTGCAAAAAAACAACTCCTTTTTCCGTAAAAGCCCTTGACATGGATGAGTAAAAATGAGCACAGTCACTATACATGGAGTGTCTATGAGTGGGCAACATTTCACACACACACACACACACACACACTTGGTAACCCCAACCTTCTGTCTCTGCTGGATGGTGCTCATGGCGTCTGGCTGAAACTCCAGCTTCTCAGAGCGGCACAGTTTCCAGTAGAGGATGATGATGATGAGGATGACCACAAGAACTGGGACCACAACTCCAACGATCAGCCACACGTTACTGGGCTGAGTCTCAGAGGGTGCCAGGGCCAGCTTCTCCACCGCTGAAAAGAGTAATGTGATATTTGGCACAAAAAAGATCATACATTTGCTTCATTAAAAACTCTTTTAAGGCCGGGGCACATCAAGTCAGTCAAAGTCATAGTCACTGAGTGCCTGTCAGCCCAGTTTTTGCAGTGTGTCCCGCACCATCGGCACTAGACGGACACAGTTGGCAACTTTTTGGGCGATTGACAGAGACAGTGAGAGAGATCACTCTGATCAAATTAGTGAACCAGTGCACAAGAAGAAAAATTAAAGTTATTAAAGTGAGTAAACCACAAAGTCAAGAGGACACTCACAGAGCATTCCAATACGTAGTTTGCGGTGTGTTCAAGTGTAATTCTTTGGGCAGATGCATGCGACACAAGATGACAACACAGTCTGCTTTAATTGGTGCTAGCTCTTTGGTTTGTCACGGCCTTTGGTTGATACAACTTTGACTCACGTGTGGCCAGAACTCCATGTACTCTGTAGCCCAGTACGATGGCGGCTCTCTGCAGGTTCAGTCTGTTGAGCATAGCCGCAGTGGCCTGGGCTGGCAGCCTCTCTCCTGACCCCGCTTCCACAAAATACACCAGCTCCAGCGGGTAGTCTGGGCCATCCAGACGGGACACTCGCACAATCTGAGGCACACCAGGGTTCGTGCTTATGTGATGTGTGGGAAAGACAAGCAAACTGTGCATACTAATGTGTTTGAATGTACCTGTACACTGTTGTTGCCAATACTAGTAGCTCTTCTCCATCGTCGACTGCTAACCCCGATCCCAAGTCCCTCTCCAACCAGCAATGCTAATCGCCTCTCCATTTTGGCCTGGAAGGTCCTCTCATTCACACGCTGGTCCAACACACCCAGTAACACTAGGACAGATGCACATTAAAAAAAAAGTATCAGAAATGTGTATGAAGTACTAAATTATAATAATCATAAATTACAGGCTGGTGTAAATCTTCCTGCCATCTTTTAGTAAAATAAACATTTATAAGTGCCTGTACCATTAACAGACTTATAATGAGAAAGATTAGATCATAATATTGAATTTTATACAAGGCGTAAATAAATCAAAGAAAAATCTATTATAATTATATTAATTAATTATACATAAAAAAATGAAAAACTAATTATATAATTATATTTATCTCACATAAGAACTCACCTCAAAAATAATATTATTGACTTAATTTTTATAAATCCTAATTAAATTTTTTCTCGTATGGTACTAACTATTTTAGCTAAGTGAGAACTATTAATATATTGTATATATTATTATAATTATGGGTCAAACAATACATCAAAATGTGTTAATCGAGATTTTTCTTTGGATTCCAAGATTTAAAAAAATCTAAATCACAGAAGAAAAATACTAGACTTTTAATAATAAAATAATAATAATAATAATAATAATTGTTATATATCAAAATCAGTTTGTTTGGAATTCCTAACACACGCACATACCTGTTTTCACCCAGGATGTGTGTAACAGGTGGGACACATTCAGTTCAGGATAATGAAAAGCTGGAAGACAAAAATTGAGAATACGATAAAATGAGTGATTCATGATAAAGTTCCTGAGATATTGAGACAAAGAGCCTGTGTGTGTATTTGTGACTCACGTTCAGCGATCTGCAGGGTAGGAAAACCAAGGTAGAAGCTGAACTCCACAGCGCTGAGCTGCCTCATGTGACCACTCACATCTGATCCCGTCAGGAAGCCTTGGGAATCACGCACAGCAAAAGTGATGTCCACCGGTGCCTTCTGCTGCCGCTGACCTTTAGGAAGGCTACTAGTGATATTCACAATCTAGACAAGCAATCATACAACATCATCACTACTATTTAAATGTATGAAATACAAAGAATTCTAGAAGATATTTTTGTTAATAAGCTTTTCAAGAAAGAACAGCGATATAAAGTGTGCAAAAGATTTATTTGGAATGTGCCTCTACCAACTGCCCTAAATGATTTACGTACATGAACTGTGAAATTTCCGGTTTCTTGCGAACGCTTGCGTACTTCCGCATATGCCATGAGTAGCCCCTTCTCCACACGCTCGCTGAAGCTACACAGACGCACATCCACATGACTCGGTACAAACTGCAGCACTGCAAGCCAAACCAACTAATGTTATAATATTTATATATGATATTATGCATTTATATAAAAGGCGTATTATTTATTTTATAATTATTGCTCAGTTTTTCGTGTTAGCCACACGTTAACATGCCATTTATTGGTTATACTGTGTCTCTCTCACCTGTGTGGACCTGATGTTTGTAATCAGGCACTGCATATATGGTTGTGACGGACAGTATGGAAGAAGAGGATGTGCTGTGCACTGATTGGCGGACAGCATTAATGACAGAGATAGCAGTGTACACCAGTGGACCGGAAACTGCACGGAAGATGAAATTGGGCGGGGCTTTGAGGACCTGGATGGATGGCACAGATCAGTGATCCTAGAGATAAATAGCTGATGTGTGATCTGTTGTGATCTGACACACTCACCTGGAGCTCCACTGAACGGTTGAACTCTCGTCGAAGAATCTCCCGCACATGAGCTTTGGCAAACGCCACCGATGACCCACTAGGCATGCCTGCAAGAGTCAGACAAGAAGGTTGTAAGAGATGGTAAAAAATTTATTTAATTAATACTTATTTAAAAAAAAAAAAAATCTAAATATATAATATAAAAATATATAATAAAAATAATAAAATAATTAATCATAATATTTTTTAATTTTCATCACAACATTGAATTATTTAAGTGTTAATTTAAAATTATTAGTTTTTTTTTTAATTACCTAAATATTAAACTGGAGGAAATTAATGTGCAAGATAATGATAAACAGGATACTATAGATAGATCGATAGATTAAAAAATAAATAATGAGAAATAAATAAATTCTAATTAAAATGAATTGTTTTAAAATCTACAAGAGAATTTAACCATCACAAAAATGTTAAATATTACATTTAACACTGTTAAATATAAATGATTAAAACAACTAAATCATGCTATTAGCAGTTTTAAAAAAATAAACAAAAATGTAAAAATAAAGAAAATGAATGTGCACAATAATACTAAATAATATGATAAATAAAAAATTAAAACTATAAAATCGGTAAATGACTAATATGATAACCATAATATTGTGTATATTGTCTTACCCACTCTGACCAGGTACATGTCCGGTTTGGTGATATTGCAGACGTACTGCCGGGGTGCGATGGACAGAGGAATTCTGGGGGTTGTAGGCGGTAGGCTTTTGGTAGAGAGGCTGGTGGGGCTCATGGTAGTTGTGGATTTAGTTGTAGTTGTAGTTCTGGTGGTGGTTTTGATGGTGGTCATACGGGGTTTTGTAGCAGGGGGCTTCAGCGTGACAGCTTGTATTACTGGACCCTCTGAGGTGCCGGGTGGAGGCAGGGCGGTTGGCACTAATGGTTGGGTTTTGCCCACATGGGATGTGGGTATGGAAGGAACACCCTTATCTGGGCCTTCAGGAGGTTGTTGGGTCTCAGTGGTTGAAGGGATGGGAGGCTTCGTAGGTTTTTGGGGTGGAGTTGGGGTTACCGATGGAATAGGTTGAGGAGTTGTCCGTTCGATTTTGTCTGGGACTTTTCCCAATGTTGCAGTGGGAGTTTGAGTGGGTCCCACAGTGTGTGTTGGGGTAATATGAGGGTGTGTCCTATTCCTTGCAATACTAGCATTCTCTTTGGCTTGCAACGTGTTGTAGTATTCCAAACTGTTCATATCGGGAAGCAGCACTTCAGTCGGTTCAATGGGAAAAAGCTCCGCCCAATCGAAATCCAAATCATCGTTCATATCGCTCGCTTGGGCGGAGTCAGGAGCTAATGGGAGGCGGGGATCAGCAGGATGGGCCGTCCTTAAGTTAGTCCCATATTTTACAGTCACGCTGGGCTGTAGGTCTCTGGACGAGAGGGGCAGAATGGGACGAGAGGGGAAAGCTGTGTTGTAGCTGACCATGGCCTCATCGTCCGTATCATACGGATCGTATCCATGCGTAGGAAGGGAGGTGACGAGAGAAAACTCCTCCCCTTCCGATCCCATGAACGTAAGAGTTTCAAGGTAGTCTCCGGAGCCCCAGTCCACCTCAGCGGAGTGGACGGGATAAAGGTCTTCGGGTGACACCAGGGTTGGGGGGGCTGGTGTCGGTGGTCTGTCGACATGGAGGGGAGGCATCTGGCTTGGCGTTAGAAGGTCTGGGGGCCGTAACAGCAGGTGGATGCCCTGGGCCCCATCACCTAGGTTACCCGACCCTTCGGATCCAAGGGACGGGGTGGGATCTATGCTGGAGGCACTGTCATGGTGACCAGGGGATGAGGGATGTTTGGCACCTGGAGGCGTATGAGCTGGACGCCTGGTTCTTTCAGAGTGATAAGGAGATGAGGAAGATGATGATGATGATGATGAAGATAAGGCAGGAGGTGAATGTGTTCTTGTTGGAAGTTGATTGAGGCTCCTTCTGGACATGTTGGATGGGAGCTCCACTTAGGAAAGGAAAAAAAGAAAAGCTTGAGTGTGCTGCAGGATGGCACACAACCAAACCACAAGAAATTCAATATTTGCAAACAGCAGAAGCACAGATTGTAAATATAATTCATCCAAATATCTCATAACACACAGTACTGAAGAAAGCCCAGACTGGAGACACAGTAATTTTTAACAACATCCCTATGGGAACTAGTTCTGTGGACGAGTATTAAACTTTTGATCTAAAACCATTTATCCAAATCAATCCAAAATTTATGCAAATTAGTCCAACTAAATCTACATGATATGAATAGGCTCCATGAAAAAAAAAACAGGGCTTTTGAAAGCTGTAACTATTTTAACAAATATTGGGTCATTTTGAGAAAACTATTTGTGCTCCCATGACTTACAGCTCTATTTAGTATAATGCAAAACGAAAAAGAAAAAATAGAGGATTTTTTTTTAAAATAAATACATAATACTAAATATATAATAATAAAACCAAAACAACTACTACAAAATATTAAAACTAAAATATAAACATATGGACATATTTAAGCAAGTGATTACTAATTACCAAATACAAACAACTTACATGATGCTTATATTTAAATTATGTGATTTCTAGACTTACTGTATGGGGTTAAAATAATGTGAATGTTTTAGGCTGGAGGTTAAAATTCTTGAATGTATTATACAAATATACTAGATAAACATAGTATATATCAGTAACAATCACATCACATAAAATCTAAAATTAAATAGAAAACTGAAAATATAGAAATAAAAGCTAATTCAAAATATAAATAAATGCTATAACAGTATATAACAATACTAACACTGCTAACAATAAATATACAGTAACCACATATTTAGGATTGCAGGTGATGATTTAGGAATCTGAATATAAGCACACACACCGCCCTCTGGTGGTCAGTGTCTATGGAGGATGCGGATCTGATTCTTGAAAGTGCACAAAACAATCATTTCCATTTTCATACACAAATGGCACTGTTTCCTAAAAATCATGATCATATTATGATTTTGCATGGACTGATACAACATCAAACTAAAACTCATATCATAAGTCTATATAACAATAAATGTGACACTGTTGACTCTTAAAATGACTGTTTTTTTATTTCATCGAGCCATATGGTACTGAGGCTGGTTATGAGAGCTGCCCTTTTATAAATGTGACTGTGATTCATCTGCATTGTGGGCTGCTGAGGGTAGAACTGAGGGTTTGTGGGTAATGAGGCTGATTGAATGGCACACTGTGGAGGAGCACTGACATTAGTAGGCCAGTGTGTCACACTAGCTGAGGACCCAGAGGGAGAAAGAGGAAGTCAACATCACATACACTGTACAGTATCAAATATGGACTTTTGCTTTATAGACAGACATCCTCCATCACTGCAAGCTGAAGTCGAACAGCTTTAAACTTCATGGTACCAGACAGCGCCAGACACAGACATGCCCCGTCATGTTTCCTCTGGCCAAATATCAAGTTGTTCTTCTTGTTAAAAAAACACTTTTCCAAAATAGCAATCCGTCTGTTTAGTGAGTCATAATGACACTAACTGCTCGAATAAAATACATATTTCTGGAGCTGTGTGCCAATCATCAGATATCAAATGTTGCTAGCTAATACAGTATGTGTTTCCTATGAGAACACCAAAGGGGTCTTTTCTTTGCACAAAAAAAAGTATTCTTGTAGCTTCATAAATTAAGATTTTTTGATGAAATCCGAGAGATTTCTGACCCTGCACAGACAGCAATGCAACTGAAACGCTCAAGGCCCAGAAAGGTAGTAAGCGAATACTAAAAATAAATAAATATTTAGAATAAACTAAAACCATTAAAAAATTTACTGAAATAAAATATTAAAAAACACTTGAACATATTTTGTTTCAGATAGCTTCTCATTTACATTTACTTGAACTAAATTGACTAAAACTAAAATAAAAAATTAAAACATATAGATGTTGAAAAGAGAAAAGAAAAAAATTACTAAAACTTTCAAATAAATGTGATCCAAATAAAAAACTAATCCAAAATATTAATAAATCTATAGCATCTCAATGACACTAAAATAGCACTGTTTTGATTGTATTTATGTGTTAATTTCTCAATTTCACTATCATTTGTATAAGCAAGCTTTTGGAAACTCATTGCACTACAAATCTACACTTCTTTTTAAGTAAGTTTAAATAAAGAATGTATGAAAAACACATATAAGATGATATTCTGAAGAACGCTGAGGTCCATTGACTTTCATTATATGGACCAATAAAGCAGTCAAATATTTTCTTTTGCAGAAGAAAGAAAGTCCAACTGATTTGGAACTACATGAGGTTGAGTAAATGATGACAGAATGTTAAATTTTGGATAAATTGTCCCTTTTAAATCTAGTCATGTACATCATCCCGTGTATGAAGGCTCTAATGTATGTGTGATGAAACCACAGGACGAACCACTATGGGGAACGACATACGAAATAACTTCAGTAATTAACTTCAGACTCAGTTAACTGTCAGAGCATCCCAACAGAGAACACAACTTCACACAGGGGGAAAGCGAGACCCTGTCACACACACACACACACACACACACACACAGAGTCCTATGAATGGCTCTGTGGCGTGGTCAGGAGGTGTTTCCATGGTGATGCTGTGTGATGCATGTGTGTGTGTTGCAGGAGTATGTCACACGCCGAGCCTTCATCAGTATGCTACAGTCGCAGCGGAGAGAGAGCACACTCACACCGACAGAATGAGCTCACGCGGGCACGTACACACGTATGCTGATTCCACTGACACAGATTCACAGGAGAAACTGCGTCTATGAATAGCAGCACATTATTACAGACCGAAGTCCCATTTAGCTTTGATGTTCCTAAATCCAATCATCAATGCCGACCATCAGATACCACAGAGCCACAGAAATAGAAAGGGGGTGTGTGTGTGAGAGAGAGACTCCATTCCTCAAAACTAGATCAATGGCTTTAATGGGGAGCTTGTTGCACAATAGGACACATTTCCATCACAGCTGTGGGCTCGCCGGGGTGTGTGACTCCTAATGAACCCCCATCCTGTCCGACTGTGTGTGTGTGTGTACCTGATGAAGTGAGTGTGTGTTTGAAAGTTGCAGTGCTACCCTACAATTATGTGTAACTGTAAATGTGTACTGAGCAACTATCTTCAAAATAAAGCTTCTAAAGTGTGTGTGTGTGTGTGTGTGTGTGTGTGTGTGTGTGTGTGTGTGTGTATTTTACAGTTATGTGTAACCAGTGTAAACATGCTCAAGGTAATCAGCCTGCTGTCTCCAGTTACTGAGCAACTATCTTCAAAATAAAGCTTCTAAAAAGGGGTTTTCTCCTCCCAAAAAACAATTCCCCTAAATATAAACACTTTTTTAAACAAAGAAAGAATCTACTAAAAGAACCATTTTTTCTTTTTGTAAAAAACACTTTAAGAATCTACAGCAGGGTTTCCTATGCAGGGGTTTCTAAGTTGAAAAAAATCTAAATGTAAAATTCATATTTTAGTATTTTTTGTATTTATATTATATAATGTATTACTTTTTAAATTAATATGGGTCTAAAAATGGCGGGCTTAGTGGCTTAGACATTATCTCTAATAGTTCTTGTCAGAATAATAATTAAAATAAATATATTTAAATAAATAAATGAGGCTGTGTGATTATTAGTTTCAAAGACTGCAATTTAATTAAATAACAGTATAGTCTAATTAAATAACTCTATATTCACATTCCATTATTATAATTATCAAATATTTTTCATTTTATAGTACAATTGTAATTTACAACAGTAATATATTTCTGTCTTTAATTTTTATAATTAGAGTTAAATATCACTACTACTAATAATTATTATTATTGTTAACTATTAACTAATTATGAAAACTGAATGATTTTATGAAAAGTTTATGATTAAAACAAGAAAAAACTTCTGCCTAACGTAAAAGAAAAATAAACTTATTTTCCTTTGAATTATAAGTTTATTTTTCTTTCCCCAATAGCAGATATTTTTGTTGTTTAAAGCTTACACTCACTTAATTTTGATATTTTTTTTTTCAGAAAACAACACTTAATATCTTAGGCTATTTTTCTTATTAAATATATCTGGATCTAAAAATGTTTAGATATTTGTACTGGAAAATAAAAGAAAAAGACTGAGTAAGAAAATCTTTTATTTAATTAATTTAATTTTTTGCACTGTGGGAACAGCTGATTTAAAGAACCTTTTTTCTTCTTAGAGAACCTTTTATGCAATGGAAAGGTTCTATGAATGTTAAAGTTTCTTCATGCCAGTCAAGAACTAAGTTGACCATTTCTGATCTGTATCATCAGCATGTAATTTCAAGGAAATATCATTTTAAGAATTCACTCTGTGGGCAGATATGTGCTTTCTTCAATGTCAAATCTGTCTCACACACATCTTAATACAATTCACTGTGAATCCCATTCATTCTTCTCCTCTAACTGCGAAAGACATCATTCACACAAAGAGAGAATCACTCGTACATACGCCCACCCTTCCTCTGACGTTCAAATCATCTGTGATGAAAAAGACTCGCTTTTTCTGATACTGACTCACAATAGGTCCGCAGAAACTAAATGAAATGTGACGGAAGTGACAAAAAAAGCAAAAGTACCAGCCTAAAGCCAAACTTTTAGTGCACTCTGTGATGAGATACCTGCAATGGGTTTGAAAGACATCGCCATGAATCCCACCAACATCACAGCGGGGAGCAAAAGCACACAATATCCGAGCAGTCGCCGCGAGCTCCTCAGGACCATCCTTGAACAGGAGCTCTCCATTTTTGCACGTTTCTTATTCAAGACAGGCCATCTGACCCTGATAAAATGTCCCCTGGATAGCCACAGGTCTTCCCGCTTGATATCCTTCCTTTTCTATACGTTGCTGTAAGAAGAAGAAACACATAATCTGTTAGAGAGTAAAGCTAAATTTTTACATATAGCATAGTTCAGCCATCACCATCCTCCTCTCCACACCAATCAATCACTTTAATTCAAAAATGACAATATATATATATATATATATATATATATATATATATATATATATATATATATATATAAACCTATAACACCATAAAGTCCCTATCCACACTGTGAGAATGTAGGTTAGAATGACAGATCATCAGTGCGCGCGGCCCGGGGCTCCCGTGAGGTTAATACCGCGCGCATCTTGTCAGACAGGTAACATTACAGCTATAACGGGTGTGATCTGAAGCAGATAAATAGCGGTACAGATGGAAAAGGGCGGGTGTAGGAACAGACTAAGCGCATGCACAGGGTCAAATATAGAAAAACAGCATCTTTAGACGCACATACCGGCGGGATCTCCCAAAACCCAGATCATATGTCACACATTCACGGTATTTTTAAACTGGTATCGACATGCAAAGATACAGGAGGTGAATGGCACCGTACAGAGTCATTTTCGTTACCTGCCATGTTGAGATGCACCTCGCGCGGATGCGGCTCACGCGCGCGCCCCTTTTACACACCCGATATCATGATGACAGAACGGCCATACACATAAAGAACACCGATGCAATCAAAGCAAGGGATCAAATCAGATGAAACACATCATATATTTATGCTGACAGCTCCTCGTGTAGACGGTATCCAGGTCGTTGCTCGCGTGTGGCTTATTTCCCGGTATCCGGTGTAGATATAATTGTGCAGAAGCGGTTATAACGGTCTTGCTGTTCCCATGCACGACCTATTTCCTAAGATCCCATCCCCTCCAAACACACTGGACAAATTGCACCGCTTAAATAAATACGTGAGCCGCTTCTACGAGATATTGTTGGCAGCGCATGACCATTTCTACGGCATAAAACACTCCATGGAGAAGAAATACGGCTCATCTATATCTGCGGCAAAGCCCCGCCCCTTGGATTTATTCATAAGAAATGTATAGCTTAAAATATTCCCAGCGTTACTCGTCGTTATTGCTATTGTTTTACTAGTAACAATGGCATTTACAGCCATCTATAAATAAATAAATCCACACCAGAATTTTACTCATTCAATTCTTACTATTAACTATTCCAATTAGAGAGCTCTACAAATAAATTTTTACTAGTCATATGTCTCCATTTTTAATTGCAGAGCTCTACAACTGAATTTTTACTCGTAAGAATTACAATTGGAGAGCGTTCTTATTTTATTCTTACTAGTAAAAATGCAATTACAGCTCTCTAATTCAGTTTTTACTAGTAAAAACACATTAAAAATATGTTTAATAGCAGAGCACTGTAATGGCATTAAAGAGCTCTCTAATTGTTACTAGTAAAAATTTTATTAGAGCGCTCTCTTAATGTAATTGTAAATAGTAAAAATTGATTTAGAGAGTTCTCTTATTGGCATTGTTACTAGTAAGAACTTAATTGTAGAGCTCTCTAATTGAATTGTTACTAGTTAAATGCATAGACTGTAAAAAAATATGGACGTAGTGTCCGTGACGTCACCCATAGACTCCTCAATAGCGTTTTTGAAGCTCAAAGTGTGCGGAGTGGGCCGTCACCATCTTGGCAGCGCTTTACCGCACGACTCTCCCGGATAATCGAAAATGGGCAAAAAGGTGGGAGCTGGTTGCTGAAGCCACGCCCACCTAGCGCGAAAGCATTGTCAGCAACGGCAATCCACCTGTCACTCAAATGGCCACGCCCTTAATTATGCAGAACTTTAAGGCTTTATATAATTTAAACGGATGAGTTATACAAAAAATTCACCCCCCTTACAGTTGTCATGAAGGGCAAAAAATTATAGCAATATAGACCAAAAATCAGTTTTTGAACCAGGATGTAAACGTTTTTTTCTGTTGTAAAGTTGGGCATTTTAACATGGGGAGTCTTTGGGACTGACTCCCTTTTGCAGCCAGCCTCAAGCGGCTAGTCGATGAATTGCAGTTTTAGTCACTTATATTGGCTTCATGAGAGAGAGCGGGAGGTTGCCGCTTACTTAAATGCAATAACGATAAGTAATGCTGGGAATATTGAAAGCTATAAATGGACTTCAATACCAGAAGGTCATGAGTTTCGACTTCAGTACTCCGCTCATATTATTTATTTCCCTTGTGGAAATACTAAGGTCTTGGGCGTAGATATCAGAAAGCATTGTGCATTATTTCTTTATATTTATTTAATACTTTCTGAAGGGTCATGAGTTTCGTTCGGTAATTTTCTGGGCGATCGTTGATTCTTCTGTTGGCGCCTCTAACGTAGTTACCGTCAGATATCTTAAACGCGTTTAAACTAAACACTAACAAACTTTATTGTGATATATTTGTGCTACGTATATCTTTAATAACTTAATAAATAATTAGCTTTTGTTGACGTACCATATGTTACAGCGATCGAGAAGCATATGATAACCTCACCCCCAAAAGAAAATCTATTTCGTTTCCTGACAAAACAAAAATTTAACTAAACCATATCTACTTAAAAAAAAAAAAGACTCAACAAACAAACAAACATATTTACGTCTCTTACTAAAATTAAGCATGGTTTTACTAGCGTAAATATATATTATCCATGATAATCAAAATGCAAAAACATAATTACGACAGTTTTACTAATGTATAAGTAATGCTAGCTATAATGTAAAATAATATTATATAGGGTACATAATTTTTTTTGGCCCTCCTTAGGGAGATTTGACAATTTGAGACTCACTAAAAAGTGAGACGTTTTTACATAATTGTAGTGTTTGGTGGATAAGGAACACATTACAAAATGCAAAAAATTATATTATTTAATTATTATATTATATAGGGCACATCCCTCAACACTAAGCAAAGAAAATATTCTCTTTAACATACCAGGATTCAAAGATTCCTGATTTATTCAAAGATTTATTAGAGGTCAAATGAACCTTAATTAAATCCTTGGTGCTGCGGACTATACGACTGCAATGACTTGATTGAATTGAATTTCTTGCAGAACTGAAAAAAAGTATTTTTGTATTTCACTGAAGGCACACCAGACGAATCCAGGCATGAAAAAATCCCACGAAGGTACCACATTCACTGAAAACGCACAAGAAGAAACCACACACAAAAAAAAAACACCAGACGAATCCAGGCATGAAAAAAAAAAAGAAAAATTAATATAATCTAAATGTGTCTATTTGAAGGAAGGACCCTTTCATATGAACATCTATCTGATCTAAAAAAAAAATAACATAAAAAAAAAAATTATATTGATTAATGCAATATTTTAATATTTATTAAAATGAATACTTCTTAAATATTATTGTAATCAAAGTATATACAGTATTTATATATGATGATGGACTCACAAATATTAACATCAGCCAATGTGAGAAAGACCTTTAGTTGCTCAGAAGTTACCCTGAAATCCTTTGAAACCTTGCAGACTATTACATGTCTTGCTTTTAGAGTGATCTTTGTTGGCTGACCACATCCTGGGGAGGGTAACAATTGTCTTGAATTTCCTCCATTTGTACACAGTCTGACTGTGGATTTATGAAGTCCAAACTCTTTAGAGATGGCTTTGTAACCTCTTCCAGTCTGATTAACAACAACAGCTCTTTTTCTGAGGTCCTCAGAAATCTCCTTTGTTTGTGTAATGATACACTTCCAAAAACATGATCAAACTTTAATAAAACAAAACAGGGCACGCACAGACTTCTTATACATACTGATTAAAATTTCACCTTGAAATGAACAGCTAATCCTAGAGATTTGCCACTCACAGAAATGCAATACTGGATCATTCTCCTGAATAAATAAATGACAAAGTAAATATTTTTGTCTCATTTGTTTGATTGGATTATCTTTGTCTACTTTCAGGACTCTGATGAACTGATGATTTTATGGGTCATATTTATGCAGAAATATAGAAAATTCTAAAGGCTTCACAAACTTTCAAGCAGCACTGTATATATAAATATATATATATATATGTGTGTGTGGGTGTGTGTCTACACAAATATTCAGGATAAATTGAGGATATAGCTCCTCAATGTATTAATTGAGGAGTGACACAAAACTAAAGCAGTAACTCATAATCTGAATGTGTTTGTGTGTTTGGTCTGTCACTGGGCAGCTTTAGCCTCCACCTCATTGATGGACATAAAGCGTGGTCGCCAGCGCACCCTCCTCTTTGTGTTGTGTTTGGGGTTTCTATGATACATATCTGTAAAAATAGAACAGTCAAATACTTACAAATAATATAATATAAAATAATATTTTCAATGACCGCAGGAATCCTGTAATACATATAGCGCATATGAAGGTGTATAGTACCTTGGAAACTGACATATTCTCTTTAAAGACAGTAACTTCTGCATTGCTGTCCTCCTGAAATGCTTTCTCCAGGTCTACATCAGACATCACATGTTGCTTGTCACCCTAAAGAAAAGTTATATTGACACAAAATTACAACCTGACCTTAAATTCCTCTCAGCTGAGAGTATATAAACACTATGTTTGCAATCCAGTTTCACTGGTTGACCGTACTCTATCCAGTTCTCATGATCTCCTTTGTAGTACCAAATCCACTCCGTTGCCAGGGTGTAGTGGGCGCGTTTAGAGATGGATGAGACCGTTGAGAGTGTCATGGTTCCTGGTCATGGACAAAAAATCCACCGGTCTTGAGCCTGGGCTGAATCCAAGAGAAGCTAGCAGGATTATTATAATGAACTAAAACTAAAACCATAAAATAATAATTGTGACTTGAATAACAAACTTATATATAAGTTTGTTTTTTCATAATATAGTATATATTTATATTTATTATATATTAATATATGTAATATAATATAAATATATAGTATATATATATATATATAAAAAAATATATATTATAATATATATTAAAAAATAATTTATATATATATTATAATATAAATTAAAACTAAGCTAATTAATATAATATAATATAATAATATATTAAAATATACATTTTATGTCAGCTAGTTGCCAAGGCAACATTTCTCTTTTTCATTTAGTTTAATTAACTTGATGTACTAAAATAACTAAAATAAAAATGAATAAAACTAGACATATAAAAAAAATGCTGTTAAAAAAATGACAAAGCACATAACAAAAATTATTCAAACTTTAATTAAAATTAAAAATAAAAACAAAAACTAGTATCTCAATGATATTAAAATCCCACTGGAAAGAATAGAATAGGGAAGGATGTAAAAAATAAATAATAAAAAAATTTTTTAGCACGACTAATGCCATATACAATCAATTTAAAAAGAATTTTGTTATTCAGTTTCAAAAATAAACTACAGAAAGCCCTTAAAAAGCCCTTATATTTTAGAAAATAAAATAGCAAAATAAAAGACAAAGAAACAAAATGGTAAGCAAATTCTAATGTGTATTTGTACTGACCTGTGTTCATTCTTTGTGTCACAGTAAGCTCTCTATTTCCTCCATGTTTCTTAAATCCCTCCAGCCTTTCCCGTCATTAACCTCCCATTTATATGTAAGATTAAAGTGGACAAGAATGCACTGGTCTGAAGCAATGAACAAAACCATTATAACTTAAATCTAATGTAAATGGCTTAAAGAAAACGAGATTAACCAGAGGTAACGTGAAATGAAATGGACACCAACCCTGAAACTTGCATTTCCGTCTTGTGAAGTGGAGACAGATTTCATTCTTCTACATCTGAGTGGCTGGTTTGACGCCTTGATCAGATATCAGTTCTGAAATGTATATATGTATGTATTATATGAATTACTGTATATATAATATGTGTGAATGAACATAAAGTCTGCTTTTATTTGATCAAAAACACTGTAAAAACAGTAATAATGTAAACTATTATTACAATTTCAGCCACATGATCTTTCAGAAAAAAATCCAAAATTCCTACTCAATAAACAATAAACATTTTTTTTTTGGGTCATCAGTGTTGATAACAAATCATATTCAATGTCTATTCATCAAAGAATCCTAAAAAAAAGTATCAGCTTCCATAAAAATAAAGCAGAAAAAACTGTTTCCAACATTAATAGTAATAAATACTATTAATAATTGAGAAAAAAAAAAAAATTACAACATAAGATATATTCAAACAGAAAATTTAAAAGATCAAAAGAAACAAAAGACAAGAAAAATGAAAATAATAATTATAATTAAAAACATATTAAAATATATACAAACAAATCTGAATAATATTCCTATTTTTACTGTGTTTTTGATTAAATAAATCCACCCTCAAGAGACTTTATAACAGACTTCCTTCAAAAGATTAAAAAATGTAATGACTCCACTTGATTCAACTTGATCGGTTGTATATATGCAAAGTACAATATTCAAAACAACACATGCATTATTAATAATTAAAAGTAAACAAATTAAATGTCTTACAAATACAGTCAAACTTCAAGTTTAAACCAGTGCATCACAGAGCTCAGCAAAACATTCTACTTTACCTGTTTACAGGACATTCTCTTTTTCTCTCTCTCTCTCTCTTTTTTTTTTGTCCAAACCAAACTGGAGAAACACACTTGGGACACTCGAAGATCTCAGAACTCCTCATCCTGAACGCGGACCACTTGTTTTTTTGTTTTTTCCTCCCCTCAACATTAACATACTGACTGGAACGCTCATGAAGTACATCACATGGACTTTTTCTTGCTGTCTTGCCTTTTTTTGTTGTTTTTTGTTTGTTTTTTTACGGGCGATTGACTGATGAAACTGATCAGATTGCACCTTATCCAGGATATAATGCAGAAAACAAGCTCCTTTTGCGTTCTGATGGACTAATTACATTAGCATGAGCTCTGTTCTACTCTGAAAACGTCTTGTAACTGAGCACCCAGAGAAAGAAAAGAGGGAGGGCTTTTCAAATGGCAGCAGAGGTACCTGGAATGCAGAAATATCCCAGTCACGGCATGATTTTGGCTTTGGGAAGGAATATCTCATGAGAATAGTGTCCTATAGGTGGCTATTTTAGCCTTCCTGTTTGCATTTCCTCACCTCTGGCAGAAGGTTAGGGTCATTCTGAAGCAGGAAGAGATCATCCTCGTTCAGGTCATGAAGAGTACATTCCCACTGCAGGGGATAGTTATACTGTGTCTGGATATTATGGGAGAATTTACACTCCTTCCTGACAAACACAAACACATAAGCATTTAGTGATTTTGGGTTCTACATAATTTCCATACATTCATTTGTGTAAGAGATTGACCGATATTGCTTTTATAGATATTGTCATGTATAAATGTGTAATAACGTTTTATTTCAGATTTTTGACACAATAACAACTAAATAACCATTATACATAATACCACAATTAAAACATATTAAAATGTTATTATTGATTATTATTATACTATTGAATAGCGTTGCTGGGTGTTATTATCAATATGAATGAAACTTAATTCTTACCTTGCTGGGCAGCTGAGATATTTCCATAGGTCCTTTATTGCCGCATAATATGCTGGTCGCATAATGTATGATCCGAGAGTAACCCGACATGTCTGCACAGATCTGAGACCACTGCTGGGCTGCTGTCTAGCCTTATTATTAGTACGGTTGCTTTTCTGCTTTTCTTCAGGAATGAAAGTGGTAACTGTGAAAGCCATATGCCAAGTTCCCAGTGCAAGTTATTTTCAAAATAAAAGTCTTACAAAAAACACCCACCCTCAGGCGCCAAAGATACAGACCGATAGATAGATAGATAGATAGATAGATAGATAGATAGATAGATAGATAGATTAGTGACCAATACTGTAACACTGTATTAAACAAAATATTATAGACTAAGTAGGAATATAATTATATATACATGTACAGTATTTCAGCATTCAGTTTATTTCAGCTATCACAGACTTTTTTATTTTTGTTTTATGTCTTGTATACTGAATGTATACTGTAATAATTCTGTAACAAACCTATTCATGCAAACAAATAATACATTTCTAAAATAGATATATGTTCACTATAAATCTATTCTTATAGTTGTCATTTTTATTTATATATTGCTTCACAATCTATATTTTTTCAAAGCAGCTTTGTAGAATTTTTTAATTCCTCCTACATGATGCATCTTCCTGAGAAAATAGAATAGAATAGAATAGAATAGAATAGCTACTCTGACGATGTGACAAAGTGTCTTCTTATCTATTAATTCAGTGCTTTCAAAGTTTCCTCCTACATGATGCATCTTCCTGAGAAAGACCCCTGGTTGATCTGGTAAGGGGCCGTCGTCGGTCAAACCTCACAGCATTTCCTCTTTGCAATTGAGTCCTAATGTCACTTTGTGGCCCAAATACGCAGACCTGGAAAGCCGTCCAGGGTCTTTTTTGTGTTTCATCCTGGTTACAACATGATGCTCTTTGTGTAGAGAAGCTCCTAGGGACTTTGGTAGGTGCTCGTGTTATATGTGACTTTGAGGATGGTTGTTGCAGCCCACTGTGTGATTGCTTGTAAGCAGCTGTCGACCTACCTAGTGACAGTTTATTGTGTGAGGTGGTCCTGATTACCTCTAGAACATGCTTCCTCTGTCCTACAGTGTCAGGGTTTGAAACACTGCAGAAGACATAAGATTAAAAATGAATTAAGAGTATCTGTGTGAATACAACACAATATTGCAGTGAAACTGAGCTCACAGTGTCAGTGGGTGCTCAGGGCCCAGGAGGTGAATCCTTATGTCTGCAGCTCTCTGAAGCAGATCCAGCCCCTCTCTCCTCTCAACTCTACTGCAGCTACGCAACAACACCTTACCTAACCAGACAGTGTAAAATACACAGAACATCTGTGACAGAACAGAGCATGATGTAATGACAACAGAAAACAACAGTAGAACTTACATATTTTAATATTCTGTAATATACTACAAGGCATTTTAAACTTGCAGTGAATGACTTCAGTTGCTGGTTTACAATGCTCACCAAAAATGCATGACTTATTTGATCAAAAATACAGTAAAGAAAGTCATATTTTGAAATACTATTAGTATACTATACATTATTTAAAATAACTGTTTTCTATTTGAATATATTAAAATATAATTTATTTCTATGATGGCAAAGCTGATTTTTTTTAGCAGCCATAGCAGCAAAATTGCCTATAGTTAATACAATGTCTAATGTGGACTATCTAAATAAAGTGTAAACAGAATGATTTCTTAAGGATCATGTGACACTGAAGAATGGAGTAATGGCTGCTGAAAAACATATTCTATAAGTATATTAAAAACAGTTATTTTAAATTGTAATAATATTTTAGAATATTACTGTTTTACTGCATTTTTGATCAAATAAGGCAGCCTTGAGAACATTAGATAATTATTTCAAAACCATTCAAATTAAAAATTATTATAAATAAATTATTCCTAACCTTGGGCAGGTAGTGTATAAATATACAAACACAGCACACTTATTTTTTGTCCAAAAAAATAATAATAATAAAAAAAATATATATATATACCATAGAAACCAAGGTCACTTAAAAAGTTACTGTTGTGTTCAAGCACACAGTGGCACAACCAGTCGCCATTTAAGGCCATTTAGTCACTCACCAAGCTTCATAAGAATGAGAGCAAGATCGTGTTGCATGGTGGGAAGTTGCATCATCTGAGCCTCAGTCTCTTTAGTGCTTATAACATGGCGGTACAGTTCAACCATCTTCCTCTGTGTCCATCTAAAATTCAAGCCAGTGACCTTGAAATCAAATAATAGGACTTTGAGGTTTGATGACAGATTGATGTAACTAAACACAAGCATCTCACTCTGTGTTGGGTTGAGCTCTGGACCAAAGATCTGCAAGCTGCTCTTCGACTTCTGCTACCAGAGGATGATCATGGCCGTACCAGCGCCTCCTGCTGGCCAGTGCTGCTTGAAAGCATTTCTCAGCAGTCTTGGGCTCACAAAGACTCAACCTAGACAAAATGTGAAAATGCATTAAAATGGACTTCTAGTAATTTCTGTTTATATTTCTGGCTAATAAAACAGTGGTCATAGACTGACACCTATTGACGTGGATGTAGCATCATTTTTAACTAATTAAAAATAACTTTTTTTTTTGAATATAAAAAAATGTAAATGTAGGAGCATTGCAGTGCCGTCAGCACAAGGATGGCCAGTGATGCATATAACTTTTTTTTAATCTTACTTGTGAATGGCCTTCAGTAGCATTGCAGTGCCGTCAGCACAAGGATGGCCAGTGATGCATCTAGCCGAGGTGATCTCTTTGAAAAGCCCTGGTACTGCATAAAGCCGTCCATCCTCCAGCAATGCCACACACAGACAGCAAAGCAGCTGTCCTGTAAGAGCAGATTAGTGCTACATGTGTTCAAATTTACCCTTGCCTGTTTATAATGTCTGTTTATAAGAGTTATTTGAATGCAGGATGAAATATGACATGCATCTTACCAACTATCAGTTTGACCTCTGTGCTGTCAAGGTGGGCTACTGTAAGAGACCGGGCCGTCTCAAGTCCCTTGTGGCAATACATCTCTGTGTCTTTTGGCAGATGCATTTGGACGTAAAGCTCTGCCAGCATATGTTGCACTCTGAGTAGTAACCTCATACTGTCACTACCCAGCTCTACACCCTGTGGAAGAAACCATCAAAACAAAACTGAATGGATACAATTTCTGAAAATGATTAGAGCTAATCATTTATCAAAATATCAGTGTCTTTTATTATTTTTTTACCTTTTGGAAAATTCGATCCGCTTGCAGTAGCAGCTTCTCAGCTTGTTGCATTTCACCCAAACAGAGCAGAACCTTAGAACAGAACAATGACAATCTCCACAAACTGCTGTGATCTGGAGGGTGAACGTCTAAGAAAAACCAGGCGAATATCAGAATTATTATTTCCAAGATGATCTGTAGAAGGCAATACCTTAGAATACTTTACAATTTATAAAACTGTTTAATACCATTTACATAACTGTACTGTAATGACAGATATTCATGATTTTTAAATGTTATACTAAAAAAAAAAAAAAAATTTTTTATTTTGTTTTACCATTTAGACGCTCCCAAGTCTTAGCCATCAGATTCTGGAATGAAGTCACAGGGTCAAATCCTCTCTGCCTTAGTAGTGTCCAATAATGTATAACATCGATTGTCATCTGTGGGTATCGCTTCAGGCTGCTTGACAAAAACTCCACGGTACTATGAAAAATATGGAGGGTTTATTTCATCATTGACTGAAAACTCAGTCGCTGCATTAGCAAAATATTTATATTCAAAGATAAACTAGAGATAACGTACGACAGATCGCTGAGGAAATCATGCAACTCATTGAATGAACCAGTTTGCTTGAGATGCCAAGGAATTTCTTCCATCTTTCTTGCCCAGTTACAAAGCTCTAAACTGGACTTCTGAAAAAACTTAGCAAGGATCCGCTGGTAGAAATTCTGACCATCCGTACCTAAAATAAAAGAAACAAAAGCACAAAATTAAGAACGCCCTAGAAATGCCCATCTGTTTTAATGCTTGGAGACTATATTACTTTATTTCAAGAATCCTGAATCCTGAAAAGTTATTTTGTAAAAATTAAAAAATTTATTTAATTTTTACAAGAAATATTTTATTTTAAATAATTATTTGTAAAATATTTATTATTATAATTTGGCATTTAATCAAATGTTTGGCTACTCAAAGCAACTATTTGCGAAGAATGGAAAGGAATTAAATATGTGACCCTGGAGCACAAAACCAGTCTTAAGTCGCTGGGGTATATTTGTAGCAACAGCCAAAAATACATTGTTTGGGTCAAAAAATTTTATTTATTTTTTTATGCCAAAAATCATTAGGATATTAAGTAAAGATCACGTTCCATGAAGATATTTGGTAAATTTCCTACTGTAAATATATTAAAACTTCATTTTTGATTAGTTATATGCATTGCTAAGAACTTCAATGGCGATTTTCTCAATATTTTGATTTTTTTGCACCCTCACATTCCAGACTTTTAAATAGTTGTATCTCGGCCTATCCTAACAAACCATACATCAATGGAAAGCTTATTTATTCAGGTTTCAGATGAAGTATAAATCTCAATTTCGAGAAATTGACCCTTATGACTGGTTTTGTGGTCCAGGGTCACATATAATAAAGAAGAATAAGACAAATATCTAAAAACAATCCTCACCATGCAACAACAGGTTAATAGCCTGGCTGAGTGATTGATGTGTGATGGTCAGAAGCCCACTGGCTTTCTCTTGAACCCAAGGCCAAAAAGTAGAGCGCAGTCGGGCCCATTCCAAACCCTGGACTCTCAGATTACCACAGTAGCCTAAATCTTCCAACAAAGCCAAAACCTGAGGCTCAGTTAGCCCAGCACGAGACACATGAATAAGACACAGTGTGTCCCACACCCAGCCTGAGAGATCTGTAGAGAAGAAGATAAAATGCTTATTAGATTTAACTAATAAAGTCCTGGCAACCATGGTTTTATATAACAAAATAAAAAGGACTTACCATCCCTGAGTGATGCAGAGCATGTTTGAGCCTCATTGACTTTACAAGAAGTAATATCTTCTGTTGGAGCAGTTCTGCTGTAATCTTGAACCCAGCGATGAATGACCTTCACCCAGAGCTCTGGAACTGAATCAACCTCTACATACTCCTTCAACAGCTCCATCTCCTCCTCTTTCTCTCTCAGCACTCCACATGTCCGTAACTCTGTGCCAATGAGCGCTAAAAAGGCTGGAATATGGCACTGCTTTTTACGTCCAACTCTTTGCAAAACACTGGCTGGCAGCTCCTTGTAAGGCAAAGACAAATGTTTGCGCAAAATGCTGCCCAGAACAGTTGGATCGGAAAGATGGGGACAGATGAGAATCTGGACATCGGTCCTGCCGGTCAGACTTTTGTAAGTGAGGTCAGTGAAGGTTGTTGTGATGATCATTTTACAATAGCGAGGCAGAGCATCTGGCAGCCATCGTAGTTCCTTCACCTGGAAAACAAAATACAGAAATAAGGTGTTTATTTTATTGAAATAAAATATCTAAAGACAACTAACTCAATCAAATGGGAGACTGAAAGATCACCTCTTGCTTTGAGAGTGAAAGTGTTTCTGTCAGAAGGTCAATACCATCTATAAGAAGAATACAAGGCCCAAGACTGGCTGCTGCAGTAAATGCCTGGACTGCCCAATGGAGATGCACAAACTCAATCACATCCTCCAAACTATCATCCCAATCTGGAAAATCACCTGCAGATGCAAATTGTAAAATGTAAAATTTTAGAATATTTTGGTCTTTAAGATGCACTAAAATATGATTTTGAAATATATAAGTATAATATTTTATATTATTTAATATTTTTAATAATAATAATTGTTATAGATATTTTGTCTTTAGTTATAATGCTTTAAAATATTATTTTAATATATATATATATTTTATATATTTATTTTTTAATTATTACATGTTTATTATTTTATTTATATTAAATATTTCTTGTCTAATTTTTATCTTCTAAGTAATTCAGATTTTAATTTAAAATACAATATTTACATGTAAAATAAAAATTTTATTTAAAAAAATTTATTTATTATAATTTATTATTTCACATTTATTTTAAAATTATGTCAAAATAAATATATACACACACACAAACACACACACATATATATATATATATATACACACACACACAAACACACACAATATTATTATTAAAATATTTATACAAAATATTCTAAATGTTTACTTTTTATATTTTATATTTTTATATGTTTAATTTATTTCTTGTCTGGTCAAGACAGTAGTTCAGTTTTCTTTTAATTTATATTTACTAAAAATTTAATACATTTACATTAACATTATAATATTTGTGTGTACAATACAATTTCTAATTTTGAGTGGATAATCTTTACATTTATCTACCTTTTTTTTTCATAAAATAATGAGCATTTGCAATAATAGCTTGAAATTACATTTTTTTGGTAATTATATAAACAATTTTTAAAACTCCAAGAATCATAAAAATATTTTTGCTGGAAAATGAGGCAATTTACTGTAATGTGCTCTTCGAAGTTGAGCAGTACACTGTCTGAGCATAGACCTGACATCAGTGCTGGATGTGCTGGTCCCACAGAAGTGAGAAATGACTGGAACATCAGGATTTTGTCTGCAGAAGGACCGCAGCCACCATGCTGCCAGAGTGGACTTCCCACAACCCCTTTCACCGGATACTAGTAAAATAGATTTCTCTGAATCGTTCTGGTTAAGATCGCTGAAAGCACACAAAAATTTGACCCATAACATAAAATATGTTAATCAAAAACTTTATTTAGGTTTTTATATTCTTACCATGTAAAATGAGCTCCTGGATTTTTCGAGTGCGTCTCAGATTTTGCATTATGGGTTACAGGATGCACTAATTTGTTTAGTGCGTCCAGTACTTCTGTGGTGGGTGCCGAGGGCACAAACCAGTCACACAATGTACACACATGCCTCTCATGATATTGCACATCGAATGAATCCTGCCATCCTACAACAAATCAAGTCAAAAATCATAAATGTATCTTACTTGAACCCTCATATTCTGTTTTTGGGACTGAGAAACCCCAAAGCCAAAATAACAACTCATCAAAATCATACCTATCATTGAAGCGTCAGGTTGACTATCATAAGTGACAATAATTAACTGCATCAGATATGCTCATATTCTTTTACATATAACCAATATAAATAAATAAAGTATTAAAAACTAGAATAAAATAAAATACAATTTAGAATTGATTAAGAATTTGATTAAAGTCCAAAATGTGGCCTTTTAAAAGGTAACAAAAATCTTTGAGAACTGGTCCAGAAGTGTAGTCTTACCTGAGATGGGATGTTTTGGATCCTCATGAAATGTACATATGACTCCTTCCAAGTCCACCTTTATCATCTCCTCAAGTTCATGAAGGTTTTTGAAGAATCTGTCATACAGTGGAAAGAAAACAAGAGATTGCATTTAAAATACCCAATATATATACAAAAAATAATACACAAATGGGCTTTAGTGTTTCATATAAATCTGCATTTGTCTTTCAAGACACTCAGACCTGACAGGAAGACAATGATTTATGATCCTCTTTTTTAGATCTCTCATTCTCTGTCTCTCACGTTGGCTTTGAGCGGACAGCATGTTCAAGTAATTGCACATTTCACTACTTCTGTCGTCCTCTGTGTCCTGTGGGGTGCAGTCTTTAAAATAAAAGAAGCAGCTTCTGTTGTGGTCAATGAAGGCTGCCTTGGTGATCTCCAGCTCTGTGAGGCTACTGGTGCGATACTCATCCTTCATAACCCAAGGGTAACCAGCCTCTGCAGCAACATGCAAGTTCCTAGCCACCTCAGACAGAGAGCATGGTCCCATATCAGATTGAGAGCCATTTTCGGCTGGCAGACACTGTCCGTAGCTGTATCCAAGAAGACAGATGAAAAAGGACGAGCGGTCAATAAGATCCAAACTGATTTTCAACTGTTGGTCAAAAAGATTATGATTATTTTCATCATCAGTCCTTTCTTGTTTGCTTTGCTGCAAGTCCACAGGTCTGAAGCAGGTTCCCTTTGCCCGGCAAAGTGTGTCTAGGTGGGGAAACACCTTTGCGTTCAAGTAAATCAACTCTTCTTGAAGATCACCTGGAACATAACACAGATAAGGCCAGAAAGGAAACCTGTCAGAGGTTTCTCCAAAAAAAATTTCCCTGATATTTATTCCTTGCATTTTTAGTGTGTGAAAATTTCAGAAATAGTTACATGCAATAGAGAAAACTGAAAAAAAATAAAAAAAAAAAATAGTAGTCAAGATAAAATAAGTAAAACAGAAAAATCTCAATCCTATCGTGACTTTCTTGTGTTCTTTTACCCATGTCAATAACTGGTTGCTAAGGTAACCGTAACCCTAAATTAAATCTGATTCTGAATCACCTAGTTCCGTTTCCCTCGACCCCGTTCAAAGCAGTAAACAAAACTCACACCGTCCCCAGATCAGCTGTCACAGTCTGTGACGAAATCCCCTTAGAACGCTCGCTCGATGAACTGGCATCCCGTCGAGCCAATCAACGCGAGCCACGATTGGAACGTGTAAAATCGGACATGTAAGGCGGTGATTGGAGGGAAGCTGCCGCGGATCGCTCTCTGATTGGTGCGGTGTTGTGCGTGGGGTGCTGTGATTGGCTCATACCGGCCGAGTACAGCCCTAGAGCGCTGGAGGTTATAAAGCCGACTTCTCGTCTTAGCGCTACGCACTGCAAGAGTCTGTTGAGGTGTGGAGGGTGCAGCGACTTCTCAAGGCATTAATCTGCTATTGAGTCTTGTTTTTTTTTTCCCAGAAAAGATGAGGCGACTGTGGATTATCGGTCTCCTCTGTGCACTTTTGGCATTCGGTGAGTACGTTTTATTGAATGGCCATAATGCACCGCGTTATGCAGTTTTGATGCCTTTGAACTTGACAAAGCTTCAGTGAGTGTTTGCAGTAACGCTGCAGTCTTTGCGTGCTTCCTCTTTTTGCTATGTAACGTATAGCATTCGTTTTTTATTTTCATTTTTTTTATATATATATATATATATATATTACTTTGTGTAGCTATGTTAACGCTTCCTAAATGGATGAAGGATTCGGAACAGGAAATAAAACATGGAGCGTGGATTTGACTCGCATGTGCTTCTGGAAGTTTCCTTAAGATTGAAATGGCCTTCGTATAATACTATCCCATTTATTAATATAGCTATTATATATGGTGCCTTAAAACTATTAATTGCATTGAAATGATGTAATCGTACTAGTAATGTACGATTTGTTTAATGTAAAATAGTCATGCAAGAGAGAAATAAAATTACAATGCATATCAATTGCACATTTAGAGAAGAATTTAACCAAGGATCTTGAAACGTGTTTGATTGTCAGATCAAGGCCTTTAACTGTCTAACGTTAGCTGAGATCTTCAGGATAAAAAAAAGTGCATTTGCACACAAGTCCAGTGCATTTGCATTTGTCTCAAATGTGGAGAGCCTTATCTGGGCAATTCTAATCAAATTTAACTTCACATGCAGTGCATATTCGCGTGCAATGAACAAACAGCCTTGCTGGGCACAATAGGGTCTTTGCTGAGCAAATATACTTGGGAATTAAGTTCTGAAACACTTGTGATACAAATAAAAATTTTATTTTGGTGCTGTGTGTTATATCATTAAGTTACTGAGTAACACCATAGATTGTGTCTGGCTTTAAAGTGCTTTTTTATCACCAATGTCACATTCACATTAACTAATAATCTAATGTTTTGCATAATTGCAGCATCTGTGAAAGCTGATGACGACGTTGACATAGACAGCACAGTAGAAGAGGACCTTGGGAAGAGCAGAGACGGATCCCGCACAGATGACGAGGTTGTTCAGAGGTCTGTATGGACTTGAACTTGACTGTTCCTGACACTTTGTGACCCTTCATTTAGACTTTGTTAAATAAAACCTCAAAACTAATCCTGGCTGCTACTTTTAGCTTATTAAAACACATTTGTTTATCTCTTAAGAGGTTACATTTAGATGCATTCACTTTTAGCTCCTTGCCAAAACCACAAGTGATCCCCAGAGGGGGTTGGACATCTGGCTGATGCACTTGTGTCTTGTTCCACAATACCCAAGGGTAAATGGCAACGAGTCCCTAGGGGATTGAACATGTAACAAACATCCTTTGCACTTTTCCATGATTCCATCTTTTCTCCAACAGGGAGGAGGAAGCCATTCAGCTAGATGGTTTGAACGCCTCGCAAATAAAAGAAATTCGGGAGAAGGCCGAAAAGCATGCGTTCCAGGCGGAAGTGAACAGGATGATGAAACTGATCATCAATTCCTTGTATAAGAATAAGGAGGTGAGTTATAAGAACTCATGCCGTTCATCATGTTTTTACAAATTGTACACCAGAATCAACGCTTCCTAATTCTTCGTTTTTCATCCTAAAGATCTTCCTTAGAGAGCTGATCTCTAATGCTTCCGATGCCTTGGATAAGATCCGGTTGTTGTCCCTCACCCATGATGACGCTCTTGCTGGAAATGAAGAGCTTACTATTAAAATCAAGGTGCGTGAAAAATGAGACCTGAAACCCACCGTTTACTGGTGAACCCTGTTTACTGAAACCGAGAAATATAACATCGCATTTTTAATTTGCATTGCAAAAGAAATTTAAACCTGTATGAGGCACATTGAGGAACATTTTCATATCTTAATTTTGATACTCAACACCTTGTTTAGCTATGCAAACACATTTTTAGTTCTTGGTTTCTTTAGTAAATAGTTTTACTACTTGTATCGAGGTTATGCAATATTTAGTTCTGTGTCTTTTATCTGTCCTCACCAGTCCGACAAAGAAAAGAACATGCTTCACATCACTGACACGGGCATTGGTATGACCAAAGAAGAACTGGTGAAGAACCTCGGTACCATCGCTAAATCAGGAACCAGCGAGTTCCTCAGCAAGATGACTGAGATGCAGGATGAGGGTCAATCCACCTCTGAGCTGATTGGTCAGTTTGGTGTGGGCTTCTACTCTGCCTTCCTTGTGGCTGATAAGGTCATAGTCACCTCCAAGCACAACAACGGCACTCAGCACATCTGGGAATCTGATTCTAATGAGTTTTCCGTCATCGAGGACCCTCGTGGAGACACTCTGGGCAGAGGCACCACCATTACGTAAGCAGTTGAATTTAAAAAGTCGCAAAAAATGTGTAAATTGTTACGTGTTAATAAAGCAGTCTTGTTTTATCAGACTGGTGATGAAAGAGGAAGCTTCAGACTACCTTGAGTTGGAGACCATCAAGAACCTTGTGAGGAAGTACTCTCAATTCATCAACTTCCCGATCTACGTTTGGAGCAGCAAGGTCAGTGTGACCACCAAAGACCCCAGACCTTCGAGTTTAAAGTTCACCGATAGCTTAACTAGCTGGTCGATGTCATAAACCCATCGATTTGATTACAGACTGAGACTGTAGAGGAGCCCATTGAAGAGGAGGATGCTGAGGCAGAGAAGGAAGAAGCCACTGAAGATGAAGCTGAGGTTGAGGAAGAGGATGAAGACAAGGACAAACCAAAGACCAAGAAGGTACTGTATTTTAGCTGCAAATATGAGAGTAAACATCAGTAGAGACTGTTTTATATATGTTTCTCAATGAACAATTCCTCACTCCTTTTCAGGTGGAGAAGACCGTGTGGGACTGGGAGCTGATGAATGACATTAAACCCATCTGGCAGAGGCCTGCAAAGGAAGTGGAGGAGGACGAATACAAAGCCTTCTACAAGACCTTCTCCAGGGTGAGTCAACCTGTGCTTTACACACAAAGAATCAACTCGTATGATGCTCTGTGGCTTCTTGGATCAGTTCAAGTGAAATCATTTTTAATTTTCAGGACTCCGATGAGCCCATGAGTCACATCCACTTCACCGCTGAAGGAGAGGTCACCTTCAAGTCCATCCTCTTCGTCCCTGCATCTGCACCCAGAGGCCTTTTCGATGAGTATGGCACCAAGAAGAATGACTTCATCAAAGTAATTTTGATCATCTTTAAGTCGGAAAAGGACACATTCACTTATGTTGTATTTTTGAGTTAATTGTTCCCATTTTGGTTCTTTCAGCTGTTTGTGCGTAGAGTGTTCATCACCGATGACTTCCATGACATGATGCCCAAGTACCTTAACTTCATCAGAGGCGTTGTAAGTGTTTGTCTATTTTTTTTTTTTTTTAAGTGTAGCCAGTAAGATATTCAGGATGCATTGACATTTGTGACTCGAATCCTTCACAATCCTAATTCTGCATGTACAGCGTGTGGCATATTTAAAATTTTTAGAAGTATAATGCATGTTTGCATTGCATTTCCCTAGAAGCGATAGCCTTCCTGTGTACTGGCTCATTAGTAAAGAGTATTTCCATTCTTGAGCAGATTGCATGCCTGCACTAATGTAATACTGGGTACAACTGAAATTTTATTAGCCAAAAATAGGTTTGTTATATTTTTGTTTTCTGCATAAAAATAGTGTTTGGAATAAACCAATTCTAAAGTAATTTAATACTTTAACCCTGGTAATAATCAGTGTTATAAAATGTATTAAAAATTGATTTTGTTATTTGAAATAAAGGTAAAATATTAATGTTAGATGGAAAAACTGGAAAAAAATGTGTTAGATGGAAATTAAAAACGTAGCCCTGGCAACTAGCTGAAATCAAATAAGTTGAAGTACTAAAATAACTAAAATAAGTGAATGAAAACTAAATTGAAATAAAATGTGTATAATAAATGGTGAAAGCACAAAATAAAAGCTAATTAAAAATATTAATAAATACTACAATATTATATAAATACTAAATAGGGATTTTTTTTATTTAACATACAGATTGCATTTAATTACCTATTAATTAAATAGAACAAAATTGGATAGTTTACCAGTTTTGGCCAATAATTTATTTTGCTGCATCACTATGTTTGGTGACTCAGTGTTTGATCTCATCTCTCAGGTGGACTCTGACGATCTGCCACTGAATGTGTCCAGAGAGACTCTGCAGCAACACAAACTGCTCAAGGTGAGCTCATCGTGTTACAGATCAAAGTAACCTCGATTGATGGTTTATGTACATTTATATGATGACGTGAACACTTACGCTGATACCGCCATTCTTCAGGTCATCCGTAAGAAGCTGGTGCGCAAGACCCTGGACATGATCAAGAAGATCGCTGAGGAACAGTACAATGACAAGTTCTGGAAGGAGTTCGGCACCAACATCAAGCTAGGTGTGATTGAGGATCACTCCAACAGAACCCGCCTGGCCAAGCTGCTCCGCTTCCAGACCTCCCACAGTGACACCACACTGTCTAGTCTGGAGCAGTACGTGGAGAGGATGAAGGAGAAGCAAGACAAGATCTACTTCATGGCTGGAACCAGCAGGAAGGAGGTGCATAAATGTTTTTACTTTGAACTGTGCTTACTAAGATACCCTATTTCCCCATTTCCATATTAACATGTAATCTTTCTGGTTTTAGGCTGAGTCTTCTCCATTCGTGGAAAGGCTTCTTAAGAAAGGATATGAGGTCGTCTACCTGACTGAGCCAGTGGACGAGTACTGCATCCAGGCTCTGCCTGAGTTTGATGGCAAACGCTTCCAGAATGTGGCTAAGGAAGGCGTGAAATTCGACGAGAGCGACAAGGCCAAGGAGAAGAGGGAAACTTTGGAGAAAGACTTCGAACCGCTCACCACCTGGATGAAAGAGAAGGCCCTGAAGGACAACGTATGATTATTCTCTATCATTTATTTGTATTTTATTGCATATTATAAACTGACTGACCTTTTAGAAGTGGTAGATAAACTGAAACAAGTTCGTCCTTGTATTATGTTTCAGATCGAGAAGGCCGTTTTGTCTCAGAGGCTGACCAAGTCTCCCTGCGCTCTGGTTGCAAGTCAGTACGGATGGTCTGGCAACATGGAACGAATCATGAAAGCCCAGGCTTACCAGACAGGAAAAGACATTTCTACAAAGTATGTCCTTTAAAAGTCTTAAATACATGTGTGCATATGCAAATTCTAGTGCCAGTCACCTTAGTAACTGCATAGGAACGACCTGGCAACTTATAAAAACTTTGCAAAATGTCACTAGCAAAAAAGGCCAATTGTCTGCTGTCTGTAGAATTCCAACTTGCTGCTTTGTCACAATCGGCGTTGTATAAAGTGCTAAAGAAATAAGTGTCTTGACACTTCTAGAATTGTGGCGACCGTGCAACCCACCACTTCCTGCCATGTGAAAAGTGAAAAAATGGCTGATATTAAGTATGGTCATACAAAACTGAGCAACTTTTTTTTTTCTCATTCTAGTTATTATGCAAGTCAAAAGAAGACATTAGAAATCAACCCCAAACATCCTCTCATCAAGGAGATGTTGAGGAGAGTTAAAGTAAGTCAAGCATAACTCCGATCAAGTTAATTTATTTAAAAATTTTGCTGTTAAAATTTCAGAGTGTCTGATATATTGTGCTTTGTGTCGTAGGAAGATGCTGAGGATCAGACAGCTGCGGATTTAGCCGTGGTGCTCTTTGAAACCGCCACACTGCGATCTGGCTACCAACTCACAGACACCAAAGCTTATGGAGACAGAATAGAGCGCATGCTGCGGCTCAGCATGAACGTAGATCTTGAAGAACAGGTACACACACGGTCGAGTGCCGGTAATACGAAAAAGATGCTCAAATGAAGCATGGCTCAATATCCTGTTGCTGTGTCCACAGGTAGAGGAAGAGCAAGAGGAGGAGCCAGAAGAACAGACAGAAGAAGCAGAGGATGAGGAGGAGGTCCAGGCAGATGAGGATGCAGAAGAAGAAACGGTGAGTGTGGAAACGGTCACTTACTCGCCCTCAAGTTGTTTCAAACCCATGTTTCTTTCGTGAAATGCAAAAGGAGAACTTGAGAGGTTTGAAACCACATGAGGGCGAGAAATGAGGGGCGAACTGCCATTTTAACAGTTCCTTATGCCTTAATGTGTGTTAACACATGGATTTCTCTGTGTTTCAGGATACCACAGCCAAAGACGAGTTGTAAAGTTTAAATCTGGGAGGGATGAGGTGTCGGACTGTGATGCAGAGTGAAGATGGCGATCTCAGCTGGTTATCTTTTCTCTGTGCCGGGTGGGTTAGGGGGATAGGAGCTGTTTTTTTAAGGCGCTATGTTTGTGTTTGAGAGTTCTTTTTTTTTTACATTCCTCCATGATTGTAAATTTGTTAATATTTAACTGACCCAGTTGTGGAGTGCTGACTCCTGTCCACTGAACCATTAAATGTTTCCTGAAAAGGACCTTGTGTGTAATCTTTGACCTTGAGTCTCCTTGTTTTACTCAGTTTACAAACTCTCCTCAAAATAACAGGATTCCATTTTGGCTGTTTATTTATTATTTTTTTATTTAGTAGCCTCAGTACTTGGATTGATTTTGCATCAAGTCAAAGTGATGGTTTAAATTTTAAATATTGTTCATGGTCGTACCAGGGTGAATTTTCCTGTGGGGTCTGGGATAAACCATTTCTCCCAGAGGTCCAGATGGACGCAGGGATAGTTCCAGGGCTTGAAATGGCCGTTCCAGTGCAGTAAGCGTGCATCTTTGAGAAAGGATCTGGGATAACGGGTATCAGGACTCCATCCTTTATAGAACACAAGAAGAGAACGTATAGTTAAATTTCAATTCACAAATCAAATGAAAAAAATGTTATCTCCAACGAGACACATCCACTTATGGGGTCTAAGGACTCAATTAACTTGAGATGTTTGATTAATAGTTAACATTGTTAATGGGATTATTTACAGGATTAGGAAACAAATTGATTGTTTTAAGATATTTTAAAATATAATTTATTCCTATGACGCAAAGCTGAATTTTCAACATCCTCCAGAAATCATTCTAATGTGCTGATTTGCTGCTCTAAAAACTTTTTATAAATATGTAAAATGGTTGTGCTGCTTAATATTTTTGTATGAACTGCTAATATTTTTTCCCCAGGTTTCTGTAAATAGAAAATGTCAAATAATATTGAAAAGAATCACCATCTCAAATAAGTATTCGGTGAGATCTGGCAGAAAAAAGGTTTGAAAACAATCAGTTACCCAGATGTCTGACGTGCCACAGTGGATCAATGGTTGTGTATTTATCATGAAAGACGATCAGCATTGGAGGGGTGGCCACGCCGCCTGCCATGGCACTGCTGTACAGATTCTTCCTACATCAACATGGAAAAAGAGAAATCTGTTGCTGCTGAAGACATTTGATCTCATAAAAAATCTAAATGAACCAATATTTCACCTGACATTCTCAGCCATCCATTTCTCAAGCTGTTTAGTTATTTTTTGCTTTTTCCATTCACCAAGGTCTGCCACAAAAACACCTGGATTAAAGGAGCAGTCGCTGGGGTTGATGCCCAACTCTCTGACTTCCTCTTTGCGGTAGTCCAGAAATCCCATATAGGTTGTCTGTAAAGGCAATAGTGTTTTGATGAAACGAAAGAGAGAAATCAATCCATGTAACAGTAACTAAAATGATAAACGTTCACCATATTCAGAATACTAACACATATATCCAGAAATACCCACCTGCATCCCCACACTGCGCACCATCTCATGTGTGGGGGGCAGATCACAATCTGAGGCGAATGCAGCAGCATGTCCCGCTTTCAGCTTAATGTTATACAGTTCCTGTATATCTCCTGTAAGCCAGATGTAATAAAATCATTCATTATCACAGTGAATAGCGCAGTGTAGTGGTTTCATTTCATGCACTTGACATATTAGAGCATGCTTGCATGATCAACTTGATAATGATAGCTTTTGTATCAGTGCAACACGAGTACAAGTGTAAGGTTAGTGTCCATTTCAGAGGCTTACACACATAATAATGGATTTCACCTTGCACTATGACATCATCATCCAGGTAAACGATCCGCTCGTGATTTTCAATGGCAAGGAGCGGCAAGTAGAACCTAACAAAGTTAAGCTGCAACACACAAGAAACCAGGATCAAGAAACACGTAGTGTGTAAAAGCCTGAACACATTTTAGAAATAATGAGGAGTTTACTTGAAGTAACCCAACAGAACCCAGCAGAACTCACAGGATGCAGCAGTTCTGGTCTGGACGAGTCCAGATTGACCTTCCCCTTCAGTACCATTGGATTGAACTCCAGGATCTTGTATTTGATTTTTCTCAGTTTGGTCTTCTCTATGTATTCCCTGCTTGATCCCAGAAAAAGAAACACTTCTTAGAGAGTGTATTTGATGACTGAGCATAAATATAAAGCATATATAAAAATAAATTAAACATAAATTGCAAAATTAAAAATAACTAATAAACGACAAGCACATTACAAAATTACTGAAAATGAAAAAATAAAAGATTACAGTTTTACAAGACGTCTATTATGTTGATTGAGAATAATAATATTTTATAAATATTTAATTTGAACAAATTTAAATTAATTAAATTGTATATTAATTGTATACTATATATATATAATATATACATTTGCAATATAAAATCCTCACTTTATTGTTACAGTAGAAATCAACTATATATGTGTGTGTGTGTGTATATATATATACACATCTATAACAAAAATGTAAGCATGTGTATATATAATTACAGTGGTTCTCGAGTGATTGCAGGAAAAGATTGCAAAAGATTGCAGGAAGCAGAAAAAATGCAAATGAATGCAAATAAACTTAAACTAACCATAATAAATGCAAATAAATAGGCTTATCGACTTTCAAAAGGGAGCAGCAAATGCTTCCCATAGCTTTTGTTGTTGATAACAAAGGTTAAGGGTCCAGTTAAACGCTCCAGTATTTTGCTGCATTAAGGTTTATAGTATTAATAATGTTTGATTTTAAGAATATTTGTATTGGCATGTTGTACAATAAACTACTTGATGTGTTGGATCATCACTTAAATCATTTTAAATCAGTTCAGAAACACTGCTCACGGCCATCAGCTGTTACACTTGCGTCAAAGGTGAGACCTTATCTTTTTGATGGCATCTCGCAGGGTAACTATGTAGAAGAAAATGCTTGCATGGCTATTGCTGTAGACGCTGTTGATGGTTGCCATGGCAGCACCAATACGCTCTTCTGAAGCACAGATCACCACAGGAATGCCAGTGTCCATCGTTTTCTCATCCTCCACACCCGTTTTAGCCCCATCTTTCTTGAGCACTGCATAAACAGCAATAAGATCAATATAACAAAGTGAGTACATACTTGCGTATCAGTACCCTGCATGTGTACCTGAATACTTGGCCAGTGTCTGGAGTCTGGTCTTTTTGTACAGGAGAGCAAATGCCACCAGGATTAGCAGAATGAGGAGCCCACGGTTGACTGGCATATAGAGATGAAGCGAGAGAGAGAGAGAGAGAGAGAGAGAGAGAGAGAGAGAGAGAGAGAGAGAGAGAGAGAGAGAGAGAGAGAGAGACTAATGAAAATGCTGCACTGTGTGTTGCGTATATGAAAAAATTACCACTAGAGGTCACTGTAAGATGACGAGTGAGGGATGTGGGACTGTTCTAATTGTTAATATTAAAGGGATACTCCACCCCAAAATGAAAATTTTGTCATTAATCACTTACCCCATGTCGTTCCAAACACATAAAAGCTCTGTTCGTCTTAAGAACACAATTTAAGATATTTTGGATGAAAACTTGGAGGCTTGAGACTGTCCCATAGACTTACAAGAAAAAAACAAAGTCAAGGTCCATAAAAGGTATGAAAGTCATCGTCAGAATACTTCATCTGCCATCAGACGTGCAATCTGGGTTATATGAAGTGACGGGAACACTTTTTGTACGTGAAGAAAACAAAAATAACAACTTTTTATTCAATAATTCCTTTGTCAGCAGTCTCCTCTGTGTCTCTCCATATCACCGAATTCTGCATATGCTCTTCTGTATCCTCCGCGCCACAAGGATGCGCTGTTTTATTTCAAATCAAAGCTAAATACACATAGAAACAGCATCCTTGTGGCACGGAGGATACAGAAGAGCATACACAGCATTCGGTGATATGGAGAGACACAGAGGAGACCATTGACAAAGGAATTGTTGAGTAAAGTCGTTATTTTTGTTTTCTCCGCTTACAAAAAGTGTTCCCCTCGCTTCATATAAGCCAGATTGCACGTCTGATGGCAGATGGAGTATTCTGACGATGACTTTCATACCTTTTATGGACCTTGTCACTGTTATTTACTTGGCAGTCTATGGGACAGTCACAGGCCTCCCGGTTTTCATCCAAAATATCTTAAATTGTATTCTGAAGACAAACGGAGCTTTTACGGTTTTAGAACGACACGGGGGTAAGTGATTAATGACAAAATTTTCATTTTGGGGCAGAGTATCCCTTTAGCTTAAAAATAGCATTGGTAATCAAACTGAAATAAGTAGTTCTAACAATTCATATACTACACTGTAAAAAAAGATTTTTCAAAGTTGTAAATAGAAGATTTTAGGAGTACGTATTACAAGAAAATACTATTTCAGTCTTGCTACTTCAAGGTTTCATGTTTACATCAATGTATTACTTGATGTTTCTTTGTAATTAATTGTGAAATTTACAAGCAATTTTTGAGGGAAAATTGTTGTATCACTTTTTTAGCCGTTTTGTTATTGTTACTAAAACTAAAGACAAAACTATTAAAAATCATTTTTTGGTAATAAAGCTGAAATTAAATAAAATATAAATAGATGAAAAGTTTAAAAATATATATATATTTCGAAGTTGAAAATAAATTATTGGAGTACATTTTACACGTAAACACTATTTCAGTCTTTTTACTTGCCATTTCTCTGCAATTAAGTGTGAAATTTATGAGCAATTTCTGAAAATTGTTTCTACACCTAGTTGTTTCAGTGTTGGCAACTAACTGAAGTAAGTTTAATTTGAAGTACCACAATTATTAAAACTAAAACTGAAATAAAAGTAAATTAAAACTTTATGGAAATATTTTAAAAGAACAAAATGACAAAAAGAACATAAAATTGCTAAAACTTAATTAAAAAAAATAAATGAGCTGATAAAAATAAATAAATAAAACCCCCCAGAAAATATGGCAATAAAAGCTAATTCAAAATAGGAATAAATATTATAATAGTTTCTAAATAATATTAAAATAGTACAGCAAATCAGACAAAAATATATTTTTTTGGTGGTTAGGGCTAAATAGTCCAGGCTGAGGTTGCCTGATGAGGATAAAATAAACATCTGTGTATTCTGTTGCTTTCCATTCCTTGACTAATGCAAAACATGGCCTTAGTAAATCTGAGGAAAAAGAAAGGAAAGGGTTGCTTAAACTGACCAGATCTGTTTAAAAAGAAACTGTTCATCAAATTTCTACCATTACAATGATACAGCATTTATTAATAATGTTGTTAGGTGAGCATTTATGCTTCAAATAAGTCAAAACTACAATATAAAAGGCCTGCAATTAAAAAAATACAAACTCTGGTTTCAGTAAATGTGTTCTGATGAGAAGAGTGGAGTTTCCAGAGACCCCCGCTATTCATCACTTTTATGGGTTTAATCTGCCTGGTTACCTCATTTACTCTGGGACTGACCCCTCCTCCAGCACATAAACACAGACGGGACACATTCCTGTTTTGCAGGACAGTAGTGCAAAAAGAAGCACTAAAAGATCACTGTTTGCTCATTGACTTCAGTTATCCATGAGATTTCACAATGAGAACGATCTAAAATCATGCAGGTAAGACTTGTGGTTTTGTATGAGGAGTCTGGTTCAGAGTGTGACTCATACACTGGACATGATCACCGGCCTTGGATGTTTTTCCATGTATTATGAAACCGTGATGCAATAAACAACCGTATAAGGGGATTCACAGGGACGCAACCTGCAAAACTTGCATTTGTTACTTACTTTTCCTCAACAAAGCCATTTTTCCTCATCAGCTCATCTGTAAAGAGAGAGAAAAAATGAAATGCCTCAGATATTTCAGAGGTATTAAGCCTGCTCCAGAGGATCCTTAGCAACATTTAGCTTCGTTAAATCTAGAAAACTAAAATAATTATTTTTAAAAAGTAGCACTTTCCTGTAAAACATTTAATAGATTAAAATAACTCATTTAAAGAACGTGTGTAATGTCAGCAAGATTTAAAAACTGAACTTTACTTTAAAGTTATAAAAATTAGTTATTATTATTAAAACCGACGTCAGCATAGTATTATTTATAATTATTGAAATATAATTTTTTTAATTATTAAAAAGTGACTATTGATATTAATATGACATTTACAGTTAAAAGGAGTTAAACGTGTATTACTACTGAGGTTTTTTTTTTTTTCTAAAGGGTTTTTTGGTTTCTTGAGAGTTTTGCACACATGTGGGACTGTTTATCGGGAGTCTCCTGGCCTTTCCTTCCTGATGCCATTCTTCACTAAGCTCTAAACTCAGAATTATCAGTTTCATTTCAACTCTTTTTCTGTCCTTTCTTCAAATCATATTTTCTCAGGCCTCTCAGAATGGAGAAAACTTAGCTTTGCTGACAGGTCCCAGAAACCAAGTAAAACAAAAAGTATTAACCATCAGGCAGAAAAAGCTAATTTCTTGTTTATGGTTTATTCTTTTCATTTATCTAGGGTCTTATAAACTATATTTAAAAAGCTCTCAAACACCACTTATAAACAATTCATTGTGCTCTTTCTTACAAAAGGCTGAAATAGCATTTATTCTAATTACTGGGGACAATTTTTGTGGCTTTGGGTTTTAAAAACAAAAGACATCATTAAAAATGATAAATGAACAAAAATATACAAGAACATCAACTCAATTTAAGATGTGACTATCCTTCAGACAGATAATGTTAACTTATTGCTAAAGTCAACACTTTATATTTTCACTAATCATATTTTTATGTAATGTACGATGTACTGATATATTGATATCTATTGATTTATAGCTATACGTTTGTCCATATTCATGCACTATTACATAATAGCCTAACTGTATATGTCATTTGTTACATTTAACCTTAATTTAATAAATGCCTTCCTTTCTTTCGTTAACATTACCCAACATAACATTAACATACCTTGTAGAAACAAGAGATGATTAAGTTCCTTGTGCACCGTAAGATAAACCAAACAATGTCGCAAAAAGGTTTAGATAACCAAATATCACAGATAGTCATCATAAAAAAGAGGCGAGTCTTTATGTAAAGTGGTTACTTACCAGAGTTCCCAGCAGTCGCGCGCTGACGTTTATTTAATCTGTACCGCGCGCGGTCGCACTGCTGCCTTCCACTTTTTTATCCTCACGAGACCCAGCTAAGCATTTTTTTTGTCCAAATGTCTTCTTATTATTTCTGAAATCCACACACTCCACAGCGTCACATGTAACTGTGTCTTACATGGGACGTCCCGACCTTTTCTCCTGTACCAGAGCTGGGTGGGGCCAGTACGTTAATACATGACAATATAATGACACTTTAATTTACTATATATAATTATTATATATTTCACAATTATATAACATTATAATTACATAGTCATAACGATATGTGAGTATATATATATATATATACACACACACACATACAGACACACAATTCACAAAATTATAAAAGACTAATGTGTTATAATACATGATTAATCATAGGTCTATATATAATACTTATGTATCTAATAATTATTTGATTACACACATATACATACATACATACATATATATATATATATATCATTATTTACCATTAATTCATGTACATTACATACAGTTTCAAGAAAAAAACAACGAGATTGAACCAGATCTGACCAAGATTTACTTGGCTGCACAACATATATACATATATAAATACACACACACACATATGATTACAAATTTTCAAAGAATGGCATACAAGTCACTTGTCTTGCAAAAAATGTCTGCTGAAACAAAAATTTGTTTTAAAAAATTAGACCTTTTTTTTTTTTTTCAAATGGTACAAAATTAAAGGTTACATAAATTATGATCATGCTTGTTCAAAGAGTTAAACGTCAAAAAACCCTTTGAAAAAAATAAAATTAGACAACGAATATATACTATACAGTGCAAAACTTAAGTTAGTCTAATTACACACTATGTGTTCATGTAAAACTATATGTAGGAATGGTTATCTGTCTTCCCACATGTCACTGATGTTACAACTGTGGTCATAAACACAATCTTATACATTAGTGTTCCTCAACTATTGTGTCATTCACAACAGCTGTAATACTGTGGTTATCGAGGGCTTGAACAGGCACTTCTAAAGCTGCCAGAAAAACACACTGCTTATTCTCCACCTAAAAACCGTGAAGTCAATGTTAAGTGTTCAACAAATGAAAAAAACATTTTGAAAAATACAATAAAATAAATTTAAAGTATTAAAATAGTTATGGAACATACTTGAAAATAAATGTAACTGAAAAAAAATAAAAAAAATCCAGTGGAGATTTGAGTTATCCACAAATGTGAACTTTGCAAAATCGCCCCAAAAGACACAAAAGCAAATGGCCACTTAAATGTGGTGTTTAAAGTAAAGATAACAGCATGGCGACGTTGATGGGCAGATCTATTCTTTCATTGGTATAGGTCATGGATCTGACACGTTCAGGTGGAGAGAGCATGAAGGCTGTAGGTCCCACACGCTGCTCCACACAGGTCAAACACAGCACGCCGCCCGCATCCATGCTGTCCATCTGAAACACATTAATTTAATCAATACAGGAAGTGAGTTTTTGAACCTACAAGAATTGCTGAAAATGTACTCCCCATCAGGCCATCTGAAATGTAGATGAGTTTGTTACTTCATCAGAACAGATTTGGAGAAATTTACATCATTTGCTCACCATTGGATCCTATGCAGTGAATGGGTGCCGTCAGAATGAAAGTACAAACAGCTGATAAAAACATCACAATAATCCACACAACTCCACTCAATCAAATGATGTCTTTTAAAGTGAAAGGCTGCATGTTTGTAATAAATTCTTCAATTTTTTTTTTTTTTTTACACTTCAAACCATTGCTTCTGGCTTAAATACGAGTCTTCTATCTATAATGTTACATTCTCCAGAGAAAAAGCCTGAATCAGAAGAGAAATATGCATGGATCAAGCACTATTTACATGTGAAAACAGTCTAAAGCAGTTCTAAACAAATATGTTGGTGGATTTTGATGTGAGAAGACAACACAGGATGGACTTTTTCACTGGAGGAAGCATTATTATGAATAATGGATTATGCATTTTAGCCAAAAGTGCCAGTTTTAAAGTTAAAACGACTTAATGATTCTACAAAAACACAGCTTTTCACTCCACAAGACACTAACTGATGGACTGGAGTCATTTGCATTACTTGTGGATTATTGTGATGTTTTTATCAGCTTTTTGGACTCTCAATCTGATGGCACCCATTCACTGCAGAGGATCCACTGGTGAACAGGTGATTTAATCCTAAATTTCTACATATCTGTTCTGATGGAGAAAACTCATCTATAAAATTTACCAGGGATCTCCAACCCTGCTCCTGGAGAGCTACCATCCTGCAGACTTTAGTTCCAACCCTGCTCCAACACACCTGTCTGTAATTATCAAGTAGCCCTGAACACCTTGATTAGCTTTTTCAGGTGTGTTTGATTGGGGTTGGAGCTGAAATCTGCAGGGCAGTAGCTCTCCAGGACCAGGGTTGGAGACACCTGTCTTGGATGGTCTGAGGGTGAGCACATTTTCAGCAAATTTTCATTTTTGGGTGAAATGTTCCTTTAAAAGACAGAAAAACGACGGTCCAGAAAGACACTGACATATCTGACGGGGATTTTGCTCATGCTGAGGACAGAGTCTGCGGTGATGTGGTTCCCACAGCCTTCAATGGAGCAGACGAGAGATGGGTCTTTACTCAGCAGAGCGCTGGTCAGCTCTGACCTCAGAAAGTACTCCTGCGAAAGACGAAGAGGCAAGAATAATAAGAATGCTTCAATGTCATGATTTCTGGATATTCTTTGGATTATAAAGATCAGAACGAAACTGAAATGCATAGACAGAGAGGAATAACTCACCCCGGTGAATGTGAGAATGTTGCTGATGGTCTTGGTGATGTACAGCGCTCTTTTGGCTCGTGTGATCGCCACGTATAACAGGTTCCACTCGTCATCTTGGATGTTTGCTGCAGCCAGAGAGTAAAAGTTAGTCATATGCATATCTTATATAACAAGATTCTTACAAGACGTCTTTTAATGAGGAGTTGTTGTGATGCAGGTTTAGTTATTTAAAATTGTACCTATGTTGTTATGTGATTTGTGCTGTTATTTGTGACCGTGTTTGTTTTAATGTAATTTTATTGTGAAGCACTTTGGGCAACCTGGTGTTGCATTAAACTGTGCTATATAAAGAAACAAACAAATGCCACAAACCTGCATTGAAACTGCCCACTCTCTGCAGGTTATGACGTGCACATGGTACTTTCATAAAGTCATCTGTCACAACCACTGCGTCAAACTCCAGGCCTTTTGCCTTATGCACAGTACCAAGGATAAAATCTGTCACGATCAGAGACATAAAGGTAGTCAGCTTGTTTATGAGGGCTGTATGCGTACAGTGATTTTCCTGCATGCCATCATTGTGTATTTCTTAAAAACAGTACTTTATTTGACTTCCATCTCTTTATTTTGGTCTCACTCACCGGCGCACACTGCGCTTTTCTGGGCGCGATCATAGATCCGTTTGACCAGCTCTGGAATGCGTTTGTTGTATTTTTCCACCACGGCTAGCTTGGCCTCCAGCTCTCGGTCTTCCGAGGCCATGGCGTACCCCTTCAGACCTCTGAATCCGCCCATCTTATCTTTGCAGAAACTTCGGATGAAGTAATCCTTGATCGAAAGGCTCTCTAAAGTAGAGAAACAAATCCAAACAAAGCAAACTTTAGAAAACCAATTTCAAATCAACAACCATCAGTCTCAAAGATCCAACAAGGTATTAATAATCTGAATAAATAGCTTTACAGATAAGAAACAAACACTACAGAAACCATTGTGAGCGAATCCAATTAGGATATTTTGTAAAAAATTGATACTAAGATTATAAGCTGAAGTGACTCACCATTCTTGCGTTTATCCTCTGGCTGCATCAGGACCCAGAGATCCATAATTTTGTCCAGTCCAAAGTTTTCAACACCCTGAAATCAGAGGCTGGCATTTTTTAAAGATTCACTGACTGTGTTTTACACATCATGTAACTTTTTCTGATTGAAAAACTGCACAGAACAACAGAATCGAGACATTCAGAATATATCTGAGGTTTAAAATACACATCAAGATAATTCACTCCAGGTAAGACAAATGTTCAATCACTCACTCCCACAATGTAGATCTTGCAGTTGGGGTTGACGTCTGTAAGTCGGACAGCCTCGCTGAAAACAGTGACATTACAGCGGCTCAGAATGGCCACGCTTCCTTGGCAGCCTCTGTCCCAGCTTCAGTTGTTGCAGTGTTTGTGTGTCCTCCCCTCGTACACTCCCTGAAAACATGCACATAGCATTTTTATTATCGCCAGATTTGCAAAAATATAATAACAATCAAAATTGCCCAAATATAATTCCTTAAACTTACCATCCTGATTCCCACCAACCAATATCTGCTTGACTTTTTTACAACTGTCCAATACTGCAGCACCAACGTATGCGATTTCTGATCCAAACCTGAAGCTCTGTGAAAAATACGAGTGGTGACATTAGAAAATGTTTACCCGTAAACACGTTTATCCCACTTCCTCTACAAATATTATCTGTAATTTCCTTTTCCTGTGTTTTCGTTTGTACCTGTGTAAGATAGTAGATGTGTGTGTGAGCAACAGCGTGCAAAGCATTAACCGCTCCTCTGAAAGTGTAAATCTGTTGATGAGGATCTCCAACCAGGATTTTCCCACAGTTCTGAGAGAGCATAATGCCCATGATGACTGGAAAAATCAAAGAATACAAAATAAGATCAAGTTACAGTCAACCCCGCATTAGAGAAAATGAAAGGTGATTTATTTGAACCTGGTGTGCAGTCTTGAGCTTCATCAATAAATATGGCATCGTATCGGTCCAGCTGTGGTCTCGACAGCTGCCAGAGTTTGAGGTATCCTGTTTACAACAATCAAAGGAAAAACACATGAAACTTAGATAAAACATCTAAGAAAATTATGAAAGCAGATTTTGGGTTTATTTATGGGACTTGTTACAATAGTGATTGAGCGTGAAAGGAAATTAGCTGAAGCTCAGGCATGTAAATATCGGATAAATCCAGATTTTGGTGATTACCATCATGGGTCATGTTGTACACTCTCTCTTTTCTGGACTTCAGCTCTACCATTTGGTCCCATAACTTTTGTGCAATACCAGCAAATGTCTGGAGAGAAAGAGATTTATTAATGGAGTTTTTTGTCACAAAAACTGCAACTGACAAAAGAGTGCAAAGACCCAAATAGATCGTGATAGGTGTTTTACAATTGGTTAACACAAACTACATTCACAAATGTAAACTGATAAAACTGCGTGTCTTCACGTTACCATTTTTTGGTGGTCGTCTGGGTATTCTGGCTGTCCGTGCGTGTTCTTGTACTTATGTGGAACATGTTGTGGACCAACGTGCTGGTCTACGGATGCGCAGAAATTGTGGAGGGTTTGCGTCACCACTTTAGCATTAACGAATCCCCCGTGTCCTTTAGGCAAGATCCACGCCACATCAAACACTTGCAAATTATTGGACAGTTTCCTCATGTTTTTATACCTGTATAGCAGAAAAGACACACAAATGATTCTGGTTATAGCTCACTGAGACCATTATTCATTCTTTAAAATAGGTGATGATTGCATGGTGAAGGTTTCTCTGCTGATTGGCCCACAAATCCAGTCTGAACTGACCTCACTCCCACAGCTCTGAAGGCCATTGAATGGATGGTACTGCATTCGACGTTGTGTGGAAATGAGCGCTGAGCTTGCATCGCCACAGATTTGTTAAAGGCCAGGTAGAGGAAGCGCATGTGTGACCTCTGCTGAGCATACTTCACGAGTGTGGTCGTCTTTCCAGTGCCTGCAAAAAATAAGAACGGCATTACATGCAACTCAAACACTTTCAGCCGCAAAATAATCAAATGATTTTTTCCTCACCTGCAAAAGCCATTATTTTAACAACGTGATGATTCTGGATGTCGTGGTTGAGTATCTGCTGTTGCTCGTGAGTGATTTGCTGCCTGAGAATGAAGACGGCGATAATCATCATAATTGTGTCAAATATTATAAATTATTTTACAATTCTTACATATATTGTTTGTAATTAATGTATACACTTCTGTTCAAAAGTTTGGGGTCAGTTCTTTAGAAATGTGCTTCTTATGCTCACCAAGGCTGCATTTATTTGATCAAAAGTATAGTGAAAACTACAACTGTGAAATATTATTACAATTTGAAATAACTATTTTCTATTTTAATATGTAATTTATTCCTGTGATGGCAATGCTGAATTTTCAGCAACAGAACAGCATTTATTCGAAATACAAATATTTTGTAACATTACAAATCTTAACTGTCACTTTGGATCAGTTTAAAGCATTTTAGCTTAAAAAGAAAAAGAAAAAAAGTACTGACCCCAAATTTTTTAAACTGTAAATAATACACAAATACTACATCCAAATTTGATTCCCACCTGTTGTCTTGCAAGCCCGCAGGAGGAGGAGCGTTCTCCATCAAGTGCAGCACATAGAAGATATTGTAATGCCACCTATATGAAGGTTTACAAAGTGAAGAATCATTTAAATCAATCTGCAAAAAACAGTAAATGTTCTGTACTAAGTTTTTCCATTTGTTTGGCTAGTCACATGAGTGGAAAATCATGTTGTTCAACTCCTCAGCTGCTATAAATGAACATCTAAATTGTTATGCAGAGGTTGCAGCCGTTTATAGAAAAAGCACTTTAAACTGGTCTCTCACCTGTTGCTTATGTTAATATTATTCTGTCTCATGGCCATAAGCAAAGTCGCCACAGCCCACAGGTACTCCGAGATTCCTCCTGCAGTCAGCAGACACCCAGACTTCCTCAACAGAGCGACCAGGTCCAAGACATCTTTCACCCCGTCAGCCAAAATCAACATCAGGGCCATGGCAGACCAAGGGTTTGGACCCTGTAATACATGCGGATAATTGGTTAAATATCAAAACATCAACTGGATGCACATAATAATGCAGATATACAAGATATGCATGTTGTTGCAACATAAACTAGCAGTTGCAGAAATTGTTAACGGTGAAATTTCATTACCTCATCATCCACCATGTCTGGCATTCTGTCTTTGATGCAGGCTTCAGCATGAGCGTAGAGCTGATGTCCTTTCACACACACCAACACGTCCTTCACATTCACCCTTTTGCTGTGTTTGAACTGAGACATGTACCTAAGAAAGAAAAAAAAATTCGACACAATAATATACATCTTATTTAAATAAACTCTGACATTTGATTATATTTTGTATTTACCATATTTTGCATTTGAATTATTTGATTTTCCCAACCATTTTCTGTATCTATTCACCTTAATTAATTTTCTGTATAGTGCAATTTGGCTCTATTAGCACTTTGCCAGTATTTATGTTATCAGTCTTGTTAGTGATGTGCTTTGTTGACTCTAAACTGACCAATCAGCAGATCATTAAACTACGGTTGACCCCCGTTGTACAATTGTCACCTAACAGGTTTGACCTCTATCAGCAGCTCTGATATAGACTTCAAAATGACCCATAGGTGTGAAAGTGGGGGCTGGGAATCACTTTTTGTTGTGCTTCAAAGGTGCAAATAATAAGTCCCGTAAATGAGCATTTTGTATTCTTACCTCACCATATTGAGAAGACACAAGTCATCCTTTTTGTTAATTTGATTATCATCCAGGATAGACTTCATTTCCTTCAGTGCCTCATTTTGCCGCTTACGGTATCTGCAGTACAACTTCTTCCAAGGTAGAAACTAGGAAAGAAACCATGAGATGTCACAAAATACTGCCACCAACACATCTAAATGAATCACCTACTCAGTAACACCTACTCAAAAATTACACAAAATGCAATGCTTATATTAACTCACAATCATCTCACTGTAAGGTTTGAAAGGCATCACCGACACACCTGGGGGTCCATGACGACGGCCCTCCAGTGACGGCACACCAGGCTGATGTTTCGATAGAGATCATCTGCCGGGAGGTGCGCGAACACTTCCCTCAGGACCTCCTCAGGCAGATCCTGCACATGGCCTTTGGGCACCTCCTGGCCTTCCTGCACTCCCAGCAGCCCGAAGTGGGCATCAGGGAGGGCTTCGACCAGGTCCTCCTCATCCTCTTCTTTTTTCACTGTAACTTCCAACCATTCTTCTTCTTTTTTAACAGACGTAGTTCCTGTGTCAAAGTCTTCTTCGAACATATCCTCAGTGATTCCTTCCATGTAGTCCTCCGTCTCATCCTCTTCTTTTGGGATAAGATGCCCGGTCAGTTCCTGTTCTTCGTTCTCCTCCTTCACTGGAGTTTTGGATCCTTTTTGGGGGCTGGTGCTGATGACTCCAGTGACAGAGAAGAAATCGGTGATGCCTTTTTGTTTTCCCACACCACCTGAAACTTAACAGCGAAATTAAAAGGTGTTAAAGTGCAAAGTGAGCGCTGTTTTGTGCAGAAAGCTGCAAAACGCACTGACAAATAAAACAACACCTTGTCTGCTTCTTTTGGTGGGTGTCCTGGGCTGAAGTCCTCGGTTTGGGTCTGTGTTGCTGAGGTTAGCATTAAAAGGCTGTGTGAGAGACTGGTTCCCTGTGTTGCTTTGCAGCAGATCATTACATTCTGAGGGCCCCAAGTGCCTGCGTTTTGCCCTTCCTATATAAAAATCACATTAGACAGCGAATAAGCCATTTAAATCACATGAAACTAACAGATTAAACGCACAGGAGCTGAGTTAAATGCAAGCTCTGCGTCTGTCCATTTTAAAACATAGCGTTATTCAGTCTACTCACAACAAACATGACGTGCGAAGATAAAAAAGGTACAAAACAAATAAATATCACCTCTCATGGACGATTCCATGATTCACAAACGACGAGTCGGTTTACTCCACCAAGATGCGTGCACCAAAACGAACACAACAACTTCAGACGCTCTCCGTTTCCGCTCTGCGTCACTGCAAATTAAAAGTTCGAATGTCACTCCAAAATAAAAGTTCTAAAAAGTCCTGCGATTACTAGGATCCTCGATTCTGATTGGACAGACGAAGCATCCAGAGAGTTCAAACTTTTTTAAATATACATATTTAATTAGTTAGTTAGTTAGTTTGTTATTAATCGCTCTCAAAACCACATTGTGTCCTGTCTGCTCTCTGTAGTATTTTATGAACCGATAGATGGCAGCAGAGAGACAGTGAAACATTCGACGTGGGCTGAACAATGTACTTAAAAGTCTCTACATCGCATAGGCTAACTAGGATAACTCTTTAGTTACTACCGTTACTACATAGATATGTTTATCCGTAAGTTATTAAATATAATTTACCTTGATGCAAATGGAGGTGTCCCTACCGATGTCCTGTAAAGGTTCACTGACCTTGTTTGTTTTTGTAACTAAAGAGCTGGTTGGATGAGAGAGAGAAGAGAAAGAGAGAGGCAGTGATTTTATTTATTTTTAATTAAATATAATCTATTAAAATTCGTTTTTGTTAATTGAAATTAAGTGGAAATAAAATATAAATATTATATGAAAAACCTTTAAAAAAACTATTATCTTGGCAATTAAATAAAATAGGTTAAGTACAAAATTAAAATGAATCTAAATAGATATTTCTTTAAAAAAGAGATACCTAATAAAAATGACCAAAGCACATAACAAAAAATTTAAATATATAAATAAAGCTATTTTAAAACATTAATTTATTATATAATAGTATATAAATAAGTGTCGTTGCACTTAAAGTCTGTAAATGTTCAAGGGTGGTTCTGGCTCTTCAAGAATTGCACACAATACTATCTGCGTCTCTGGGCTGCTCCAAACATCAATCAAAAGCTCTCATTCTGCACTTGAACTTCATGCCCTCTTAAAGCCTTTCTAAAGATTAAAGACTCCAAGACTCTTATGTGTAAATGGAGATGCATTAAGAGATGCTCTAATCCAGAGCTTTAACAAGAAGTGTGATTCAAACTGCAAGCATGCAGCTCTTTTCAAGAAAAGACAGGCATGACGTATTAAGCTACTACAAGTTAATACAAATAAAGTCAACACTTGTTTATTGTGTTTTGCATGTTCAAAGTATTGTTTAATAAGGCGAGTCTTCCGAGGTGATTCCCCTGTCCGGACATGTAGTGAAAGTTGGTTTCGCCATTTGAACACAAGGACAGTAACGTGTTTAGCCTGGTTGTGAGGTGAAAGTGTGACTCTCTTGACCATGCAGTTATTGAATGATGACTGAAGCTTTTAGACTTTAAGAATGATATTCAAAGCTAAGACCAAGTCGTGCGGACTGGATTTATAATACTGTTATGGTCCTTAAGAGCTTCTGTCCTCATTCATTGTGATGGTATAGATAAGAGTGAATAAGAACTTCTTCATCTGTGTTCCGTGGAAGAAAGAAAGTCATTCAGGTTTGGAAAGACACGAGGGTGAGTAAATGATGATTGTATAGGTGAACAAATACTTTTAGTCTCAAGCAGACGTGATTAAATAAGGTCAAAAGTCAAGTGTCTCCATCTGAACTAATTTCTTGTCAATATATATATTTATATATATATATTATATATATATATATATATATATATATATATATATACATTTTTTTATTATTATTATCCTTAAAAAAACTGAAAAAGTCATGGCAACATTGAGTATTGATATATGGATAATGGGTACACTTTAGTCAAAAAGGTTGAAACCACTGCTCTATGCTGTTTTTTTTTCTTTTTTCCCTAAAATGTTATCATTTAAATTAAATTAATTTATTTGTTTATTTAAAAAAAAAAATTACATTTTCATGTGGTTTTGTCAATGAATACAAAAATGATAAATTGAAATAAAGCTTAAATTATATATGGATATTATATGAGAAACTTGAACTTAAAAAAATAGGAATGTTGGCTTGGAAACTAACTGAAATAAGTTACTACTAAGTACGAAAATTAGTAAAATGCTGGCATTTGTTTAGTTATGCCAAACCATACTAATTTATCCAAAGCCTACCAAATATTTCCAACCTCATGTTTTTAGGGGGATTCAATCCAAGGAATGGTATTAATGGCTGTCATGTGGCGTTTGGTTCCTTTCTGTCGTTTTTTCCACATGCTTCTGATGACTGGGAATTCCTGCCCGTGTGAAGCTGCACGTATGCAGAATGATTCCAACACTCGGCTCTGCTCAGAATCCTGACAAGAGAATGTGTGTGTTTAGAGTCATGCTCTGCTTGGCTAGACTGTCTATGACATCACCTGCTAAAAGAGTGCATAGCATGCACTTTTCAAGACCCTCGAAATGTTAGTCAGTAAATCTGTTTCTGAAGCATTTACTTTTGAAATTACTGGATCTTCCAAGCACTGTGTAATGCAGCATAATTGTCTCATAATCTCTACATGAATTATGTTAATAATAAGTATGGTTAAGTACCAGTTTTAATCAAATTTTCTCATAATAAATGTAACTTCGTAACGCTAATCAAGAGTCAAGATGTTAAAAATCATATCATCTCAGAAATGTCATGTTGAATCCCAGCTAACAAAAATATGATTTAATAATGTTTTGGCAATGTGTGCATTAAAGTTATGAAAACATTTTTGGAAATGAAAAAATTACTCAATTTAAAAACTAAAACTATCTCTGAACATTCATTTAAAAAAAGATTTTTCATGGTTATACAAACATTGAGGGAACATTCCATTTTATTGTTTTGGAAACATTATGGCAATGTTACTGTTGAATGTTCTCAGAACGTTCTGAAGCATCTAGTGGCATTTAGAAAAAATTAAACAAAATAAAAACTAAAAAAAACATTTCATTGCTAACATTTTGAGAACATTATTAAACAAAAAATTCAAGAAAACTATAAAAGAATTTTGAGAACATTATTAAAGAACAAAGTCAAGTCACCTTTATTTGAATAAGGTTTTATACAATACTGTGTCTGAAAGCTGCAAAGCAGCTTTACAGTTTCAAAAAGGAAAATAATTTGTCAGTAATGCAAGACAATAACAAAGATTCTTTTTTTCCAGCTAAAGTCAGTTCAGTGATGATTCAGTGATGTTATCATCCAAATCAGCTCTCTTCTATAGTGTCTGTGCAATCAGTCAAACATCCCCAACGGCGTCAGTGGCAAGGAACCAAAACTCCAATGGTAACAGAAATGGAGAAAAAACCTTTGGAGAAACCAGGCTCAGTCGGGGGGGCCGGTTCTCTTCTGACCAGACCAAACCAGCATGGCGTGGTTTAATTCCAGGCTGCAACACAGATCAGATTGTGCAGAGGACTTGTCTGGTTTTTGTGGTCTTGTGCCGATGGTCTTCGAGGTGACGAGGTCTTCGCAGAGGATGGGGCACATCCAGTTAACATGTTCTCCGCTGACATTCAGGGCTGTATCGAGGTCGGCATCTTGCGCAGCACTCATATTTGGACTAAAATACTAAACAGTTGCTGCATACTAACCTATATTTTAAAATGCAAGCTCACATAATTTTTGTGTTTGTAGTCCTTAAATGGAAACTAACATTTTTAAAGAGCACAGCAGTTTGAGAAGTCACTGTAATTTATGTGAATGTGAAAGCAATGTTAACCACATGCAGCCATTATTTTACTCCTAAATCGAAAACCGCAATTCTTAATGTCCATTTAAAAAGTCTAGAGGGAAACCCATAGCTTGAGCATGTTCATTCTGCTCCAGTTTGTAAGTTTACTACAGCCTGAACATCTCCAGTTTTGCAGCAGCTGTGTCGTCCACTGTCTCTGCAAATGCGTCAAGACATTGGTGGTGAAATCTTTCTAGTGAAGTTATTAGCAACCTTACTCTTTACTGCTTAAAGTGCAGAGAAGAAGCAAATGAAAAGATTTTGACATTTAAAACATTTCAGCAGTGTGTATGACTGCTTGTTTGGGCAAGCTTATAGTTTTGCAATGAATTTATGCAAACTCAATTCCAATCAATGCTCTCCCACACACTGTGCCTGAAGATGTTTGCCATTTACCTTCCCATGTTCAGGGATACTGTATATCCGTTTCTAGTCAAAGTGAAGCTTGTGAGATCCTTGCAGAGAAGAGCAGCGTCTGTTAAGCTTTGGATGCTGGTGTGCTGGTGATAATAAACCAGCTTGGAGCAGCATGGAAATTAATTCTGGTTGAGGTTGATATATTGTTAACGATGATGATTTCTTAATATAACGTTAAATGGCTATAATTACCCATTTTATACTTAGAAATGACTAAAATCTGCATGGTGCGAAATACAGCATGCTGCGTTTATGTTCTGATTACTTTAGTTAAATGAGACTCTTTTTCTCTGGACACTTAGCTGGTGCCACCCTGATTTACATAGTACACATTATAAAAATACATTCAAACAATATTTGTTCATTTTTTAACCAGGCCAGATTCTGTAAATTTCCTCAGCATAATTTTACCCAGTGTATCTGCTTCTGCGTATTTTCCCTCCGTTTAATCAAATACTCCAATTTAAAACTAAAACTTAAAAGGTTTCATTGAAATAAATCTGAAATATAATCAAATTAAATATGAGATGAAAATAAAAACTGATCAAATTAAAACAAAATTAAGATAAAACTATTGAGGAAAAAACAAAGACTGATAAAATGACAGAAGCACATAACAACATAAAAAGCTAAAATGAAAAAAGAAAACTTAAATCTAGTAGTATATGAATAATAATAAATTAACACCTTATTTAACATATAACTAATAATAAAATAACACCTAATGCCCCCGATTTATTACATGTTAGCAAAATAAAAAAAGCTGAAGACTTTCCTACACTTGCCTTACTTTAATAAAATAAAACAAAATATGTTTTATAAACAATATAATACTTATTATACATAATAGATATTATACTGGGGATGTACAGTTTTGAACACAGTCTGTCTGGATCTATTGGGAATCATTGAAAGGTTAAAGTAGGGCAACTTTCTCTGAAACCTTCAACTTTAATTTACTTTGAAGTGCCTCAGGAATTCACAGTTTAATCATAAATTATAATTTAATCGTAATTGTCTGAATGTAGACAGTAAGTCACGTGTTAAGAATGATGCAATCCCAGCTTGAAATTGCCATTGACATTCCCACTCTTCATGTTCTGGGTCCACAGATATGAGAGATACGGTGTCAGATCAGATAACATAAGAATCTGACCATATGCAGTTTGCAGACTTGTACGTTGGCCCTATTGCATTTCAAGGACATGGTCATGCAATGACACTGACTTTTTAAAAAGTGTTCTGCTCTGAATAAAATAATGAAATGTTATTAAGATTAACTGTATTAAAATGGATTTTGTTTGGTGCAGACCCATTATTTGTGAAATTACAGAATTTGGAAATGTTTATTCCTCAAATGATCTGTAATTATATGTCCTCCAGATTCATTTCGTCTGTAAGTAATGCTGTATTTTCATGAAGGCTGTAGTCACCCCATCACACAGTCAGCTGATTGGTTTACCTCCAGTGACCTGCTTTTTCTGTCTGCACGGCTGTTAGTTGCGTAGCCCACGTGATAGTTGCCTGGTCATTTGTTAATGGCTCTATTAGAAGCCACTTTTTCCTGTTGAAGTGGAAATTTTTGTTGCAGAGTTGGTGATTAGTAAGCACAATGCCAGGATGAGTAAAAAGGGTCCACTTTCTAACTTCAGTCGAATGTTTAACTTGTAATATGTTAATAATACAAATTGGTTCATCAACACAGATTTGTGCATTGGGAGTCATTGTGTATTAAAGTTTGTGACTCTATGTTTTGAAGTGTGTTAAAGGAATATGTTCAAGTAATTTCAGTGCTCTTTACATTCATAAAGATAGTGGATAAGCCTGGACAGATATTGCAGACAGACACAGACTTATTTGCTAATAGTTAGTATTCAGTGGTCAGGAGTTACATAACTGCAGAACAGTTGTATAATAGTTGTATTTTAAGAAAATCTGCGAAAAGTGAAAATTATGTAGAATACAAAATACAAAATTAGGATGAACACACACACACACACACACACACACACACACACATACATATAATTTTATTTAGATTCATCATTTACAACATATTCTGACCAAAAGAATTGTATTAGTTATAAAATAATTTTTACTAATTTTTATGGTTCTTTCATTAATTTTTTTTTCATAGTTTGCTGACTGAAAAACAGTCGTCTTGGACTTTAAACCCACATAATTGGTTTGGATGTAGAATCATGGAAAATAATATGTTTTGAGTTGCCAAAGATCCTATTTAAAGGCTTATATTTCATTTATGATTCATTTATTCTGCAGCTGAAATTTTTTTGCATATTAGGTCCAATAACCAAGATAAAAATATATTTTTCCAGACCTCTGTTATGACTGGAATCTTCAACCCAATGTCACTGTACACCATTTTTAATATTGAATGAATGTTTGTCAAAGTACTATTACATTGCCATTCAAAATTTAAGGTCAGGTTTTTTTTTTATGAATGAAATTAATACTTGTATCTTGTATCTTGCTTTCTAGCAGCACAACTGTTTTCAACATTGATAATAATAAGAAGAAATGTTTTTTGAGCACCAAATCTCAGCATATTAGAGGATCATGTGACACTTTAGACTGGAGCAATGTCTGCTGAAAATTCAGCTTTGCATCGCAGGAATAAATGTCATTTTAAAGTACATTCAAATAGAAAACACTTATTTTAAATTGTAATATTATTTCAAAACATTACTGTTTTTATTGTATTTTTAATCAAATAAATGCAGCCTAAGTGAGCATAAAAGACTTCTTTCAAAAACCGACCCCAAACTTAAATGTATTTTTAGTCTTAAAACTTTTACTGTACTTAGTGCACCTTTAATTTGTGTTCTGCGATGTCTGTGTGTCCTTTCAAAGTAACAAACAACCACGGTTCACATTTAAAAGAGAACAACACATCAGATTTCATCTCACTACTACGTAGTGCTTTATTTCACAGAGAAAAAAAGAACATTGTATGGGCATGACAAACTAATTTTACCGTCTTCCCTAAATATACTCTTTTTTTCATTCCCAGAGGACAACTCTGAGGTGTAAGAAAACACTGTATGTGATAAATAACGTCTTTGGTGACATAGATACAAAAATGCAAACATAAATACATTAACTGAATTATCAGACCTAATAATAGTATTCACAAAAGATAGTGTACATGATACGGACTCCGTCGTCATTCAGTGTGCTAACGCCCTTTAAAATACATTCGTACAGATCCTGCTCAAAATCAGTACACAAAACTGACAAATCTGAAGTTCAAGTGACAAAAATAGAAACATGCTCCTGCTTTAAAGTGCTTTGCATGGTAGTAACAACACAACTGACCTTTAGTAGCAGCTAAAACATGTAATGTTAGAGCTCATGGCCAGGATGACGTTCACACACACACACACACCCCCAAACACACACGTCTTTAAAAGTCTCCAGGACACAGATTCATAACGTTCTGTGTATCCCTTCATCCCGAACACGTTCACATTAACGTTAAAGCTAACGTTTGTGTTTTTCTTAATGAACCAAGTAGGGCTTTAAAGGGGGACAAAGGTCATGAAAATACGCAATACACAGGGGCAGCACACAAAAACACACGCGTACAAAGAGCGATCAGCGCCAGATACTGACGCACTTGCTACGTTCCAACCCATGTCACCAAGACGTTCACAACAACTCATAAATAGTCAAATAAATAGATAAATAATCAAAAAAAAGGAATGTGATCAATATAGAAGTCAACATGAGGCAGGTTAAGAGGCTCTCCCTGTGCAAAAACCAAATTAACCAGGCTCTCAGCAGTTTAAAAGCCTTTTAATTATGATTAGTCACGAGACATCAATCAGATCGATTACAGCAGAGAGAATGGTGTCGGATATATAGAGAGCCTTTGAGCAGATTAGCGCCAAAGCACCAGCGATTACTACTTCCTATGATCATCATCATTAGAATCAGCCATGACAAGGAACAAGACTTTTACAGTGATGAATACCAGCAAATCCAATTGAAATTCAAGCCTGTTTAAAGACAAATGAACAGTATAATGTGAATGCACAGAAAGGTATCAAGTAAATTCAGGTTTTTTTGGTCAGTTCTCTGATTTTCTGGAGCCATTTGAAAGCAAGTTGTCCTATAACATACATCACATAGTGGGAGAGTTTGGCCTGGACACCCAGCTGAAATTGGATTTTTGATGTTTAAGTAGGATTTTTAGGATTACTTCTGCTATTTTAATCCTCAGACATGTACTTTGATGTCTCACAGCATTCCCCCGACATCCACAGCCCCTCAAAAGGCATGGAAAGTTTTAAATCTGTCATTTTTTACAGCTACTTTTCCTACGTCTGTCGGGTATTTTGGTGTGTGTTTCCACCCACATATTCAGACATGATTATTATAACAAAAGGGAATGCTTAAAATACACAACACGGCTGGAAGAGTGCTTTTGGAAGGTCATTTTCCCGAAAGGCTTTGGAACGCTTGCTCCTCAAATTTTGGTAGAACCAGAATCTTTAATTAGAGTTACAAGAATGAGCTTGAGAATCACTTAAATTATGCCAGTCAGTGTGTGTTAAGAACATTTTTGAGAGCATTGATGATAAAAACAGTTGTCGTTTACCAAGTTTTTGTCCATACAATGCAAAGTAAATGGGGTCCAAAACCAATTTCAGATCCCTTTGACGTGCAATGTATGAACATTTTGCGTTACGCAGAATGAAAAAGTCATACAGGTTTGGAACTTTATGAGTAAATCATGACAAAAAAAATTTTTTGGGAATGATGAAATGTTCCTTTAAGAGTGCTTCGCAACAGAAATGGGAGAAAATGGTTTTAAAACAGCCCTTTAGCTAGTTTTAGCCTCTATTATGGAGCTGTAACCTTGGTAATGGGTATTTATGGGTGAGTTATAACCATCATTTAAAAATGCTCCGAAAAGTCTTGCTTCTGTTTATAAAATGTGGCAAAGCCCAGCAGGATTCTGTCAGAGTTGAAACTGAGACCTTGGGGATTATAACTCATTCTTGTGACTTTATGAACCACGTGAAGGGTAATATTTCAGGCGCCAGACCTCAAAGTGCACTGAGAAGCAACAATGTGTTAATCCGGATTCGATGGCGATTGCTACTGTATTGTTATGCGGGTTCAACCAAGGGACCACTGTGTTTATAAATTGACAATTCTCCATTGTCTAAAACCCAACACTGAAACCCAACGTTGCAGTAGGTATTCAAGGTATCAGATGGTGGTCTTGCACCACTTATGAAGCAACTGTAGAAAGTCTGCTTTCTTCTTAAAAGTCTTTTGGAGACACAAGGTGAGAGGGTTCAGAGTTTTAAAAAAAACACACAAGCCTCACATTGACAGGAATCCAATCCCACACACACCTTGTTGAAATCCACATTAAAGGCTCAGCCAGTGTGATCAGTGATGTAGAAGTAGACAGTCTTAGATGAGTCGGGACATAATGCAGCGTAACCCGGAATAATCTCTTATCTGAATACTTAATGAAATGACAATATTAAAATAAAGAATCTGTTTGAGTACCAAAAAATGAGAGGCCAGAGTCAAAGTGTTTCAGAGGCACCGAATTTCAAAATTCACCATCAAGTAACAAAAGGTCCTTTCTGTCCAAAAAGGCACAGTATACACTCCAGAAAACCAAGGCGGAGAGGAGGAAAGAGTACTACAGCAGTATCCTATTGCAATAAAATAGACGAACACCAGGACAGATATGTGTAACGCTGTTTTCTTGGTCTTGGTTTCAGCCGGACATCCCTCTAGACTCATCCGTAACTGTGTGGACTGCGCGGGTTAATGGGCGATTCTTCGCGTCCGCTTTGCCCGACCAGTTGGTAAAGGCGATGACTGAGGTTTTGTACCTGGCAGGTCCCGAGGACGCATCCCACACGCATCAGCTGAGCGTTATGATGGTTATGGTGGCCTTTTGAGTTCACATTGCGACGACCTCTGTGTCTAGCACTCTCTCCCGTTTTGGTGGACTCTCCCGCCATTGGCTGACCGATGTGGAATGGGTTTCTTATCTGGTCTTGAGGTGCCGATTTGGAGAGGATGGCCCTCCATAGAATGGTGCGGTCGATGGAGACCCCATGGTCAGTGTTTGGGCGCTCAGTAATGTCCAGAGAGATGGTATTTTCCTCTCTTAGCTGATGGAGTCTTGTCATGAACTCCAACCTGCAATGAGACAGAGATGGGTCTTATAAATATTGCACTTTCTCAAGTTTGAACAGGAAGTTATAAGTTATTTCATTGCACTCTGGAATGCTATGGATTCTGATTGGTCTATCTATCTATCTATCTATCTATCTATCTATCTATCTATCTATCTATCTTTTCCTAAATCTCTCTATCTAATAATTTTATAAATTGAACTTTTGACCATAAATGAAATTTTAGATGTTGCAATTCAAACAATATATTCCTCAAATCTGGACCTCAAGATCCACTTTATGCAGATTATTATCTACCAATTTAACAAACCTGAGCATTAATCAATGACAATCAATGTCTTTGGGATCATTAAAAAATCCAGGCAGGTACTTTGATCAGGATACAATTTAATTATCAATTATTTAATCATAATATATACATTTTATATATAATTTATAATTAATACAATTTATTTTTCATTTATTTTATTTTATTATTTATGATTTAATCATAACTCATACATTACACTTTTATTTATTGTGTTGTGGAAGAGTATCAGTTGTACAAGTTTAAAGTATAAAACTATAAAAATAATGGCACATTTCATGGTGAAATTAGGTTAATGCAACTATTTATTGCACAGAATTGGCTTGATCCAACATTTAGCATCATTTACTGCAGATACTAAATGTGCTGTTTGGTCAGCCGTGCAAACATTTACTGCAACCAACAACTGCTCACTGTTCAGAAAGGGTTTGGCTCCTTGTACAGCAAACACACTCTGGTTTTGTTGTAATGGCCAAGACCACCTGCTCTATGTTTGATTATCACACACTGGACACTGAGATCTTGGTTTTTGCACAGATCTCATGGCAGGTGCATGCTAGAACAGTGGCAGTTTATAACCTTGTGATGCATAAAGTTTCCTGCATTTTTTTTTTTGTATTTTTATTTCCAAATGATCTAAAACATCTAAGCATAACTATAAAAGCAACCCATTTGTACAAAAACTCTAAAGCTGAAATTTGAGAAATGACAGGGTGTATTGCTGGGTTGGAGCACACCATCTAATCTCACAGTGTCATGCTAAACTTAGCGAAAAAGCTTGCTGAGTAGCACTGACTTCGCCAGACATGTCTTTGCACGGTCTTATATAATATCTTTATATTATTTATACATATTTTTGCTATGAATTTTCTTTCTTATCTTGTTAATATCTTCCTTCCTCAATGCACCAACTATACAGCCAGACAGTTTTTTCCTTTGCATTGTGGTTGACCAAAATACCAACTCTTCAAATTATAATGATTATCTGCCCAAAGTGGCCTGGATGAATAGTAATTTTCTCCCTGTTTTAATGTTAGCCTTGCCACTGGTCTAATATGTTATGCTGTATTTCAATTTTTGCGTATTAAGCAGCAAGTCTCCACACCTCTGAAAAATCGGTCTCAGCAGCTTCACATGATCAAAGCTAAGCTAGTTTCTCTTTGAGCTTGTACTATGACTTTTAGATACTTAAGCAGAGATAAGCTGCCCGTATACTTCATCTGTTTGGCCTTTCACCTCTTCTGAGACCCCATTATCACACCTCAATATTTCTCAAATCCTTTCAAATGTCTGCTAGGCCACCCTGTCTCATGACTCATTCTAAATGTGCTCACATTGCTATACTTTTAGAGCCTTGAAGAACTTTAGAACCTTGAAGAAATTCAAACATTCCATAACACATGCACAAAAGGTTCTTTAAAGAGGTCAAATGTTCTTCAGATGATTCAAATTATTTTCACATTGAGAAATGTTCCATGAAAGGTTCCTTGAAGAACTCTAAATGGTTCTTCTATGTGGATTTCTAGGGTTTTCTAGACCTAGAGATTTTGCTATACAGCAAACAGCGACCGTTGTTTCTAGAAATGTCCTGTTTATCCATCCTATTGTGATCCATTTGTTATAAGTGCATAAACTTGAGTACATATAATCGAACAGAGGTGCTAATTAAAAATCTCACCTGACGACATTTACCTTTCAGACCACAATGAAATGGGATCTGTGATTCTGGGGCATTTGTAGACTGAGCATAGTGTTTAGCCAGGAAAATTAGCACCTGGACCTCGAAATTTAACCCATCTTGGTATAAAGGTGGTAATCATGTTTTGCAGGAACTCTGTTTGTATTATGCTGAATAGTTCCAGAAACTAGAGGAACGGATCTTTTGTAATGCATCATGTTCATTGCTGCTACTGGCTGCACTCATCTTGTCAGGCTTGGTACTGGCAGGCTGCCACCAAAACCTTGTGATGCCTTGTGAGAAGAGTTTCTTTGTGGGAAAACAAGGAGATCTGATATTTGATTGCAGTTTATTCTGTGATCCTCCACTGAGAGAGACAGGTCTGATCAATCCAGTATTATTGTTTGTTCTTGCCATAAGGCCGTGATTTTTGCACCTCCCTGAAAATGGTCATGGCTTTTTGTGAATTGGTCATAAGCAGGTTATATTTACCCGTTTCAGAGAAAAAAGTAATTAATGTATATGGCTCTTTTATGGGTAATGTGACCATAAGTCAAACCAAGTGACCTTCTCAGTTACTATGAGATATATCCTGGTACATATGGCACATAATGCAGATTTTCTGCTCAGGACAGTGGGGAAAATTTGCTCAGAATTGGTGGTTGTTCCCTAATTTATTTTTTTATTTTAATTCTACGTTATATTTTATTATCTATCTATCCATCTACATATCTAAAAATGTGTTTATTTAATGTTATATTTTATTTAATTAAAGTCCTATAGGAATAATATGCTACATATACCACTCTAAAGTTTGTGTACAATTTTGGTTTTTTATACATTTATATATCATGCCTTATAATGATAAAATTATTATTTGAAGTCCTATAGGAATAATATGCTACATATACCACTCTAAAAATAATCTACATTCAGTAAATGGGTGGTGAGGGTGGGGATAGATAGATAAATAAAATTGTGAAAGCTGTCTGTTGAGACAGCTATTTATTTAAGTAATTAAATTGACCAATGTTAGATAAGTTCATGAAACCAAGGAAAATGATCCTTGTCCCCATAACCACCTTAATCATGCTCCAAGCATCCATATAAAACGTGAAATACTTGACTGTTGGGTATCGTTTGGGAAAACCAGAACTTTAATGGTTAAACTGTGAATAGCAATAGTGAAATTCAAAAAAGTGAAAGTAATTTGAGCCTGTCAATGGTTAGCGTATAGCGGTAACTAGGGGTATTTTGAGTCTTTTGTCTTTTGTTTGTTTTTATGGTTTTTATGGTTTCGGTTCAGAGTGGAAACATGCCGCTTGAGGATGAGGAGAAAGGAATTCTGCTCTTAGTTACTAATCCACAATGGAATTCTGCCTGATGGATGGGTTTTCCCTCTCAACGCTAGCAATAATGACCAAGCCGCATGATGTAAAATGCTGGATAACTCAAGTCCAAACATGACCGGCCTGGAACCAGCGTAGCATAGAAAAAGTGAACTGTCAGACAGGTTTTCTCCAATATGTCAACCAAACACTATCTTACTTAACTGACAGTAGAAGAACATTGATGAATCTGATGCCCTACATAATAGACAGTGACCTCGGCTTCCTTAAATCCTCTTCTTTATGAATGATTATAGAGGAGTCTTAAAGTGAATTATCATACAGAAAGCCTCATAGATCCTCTCTACGACAGCGCTGAACCAAATGGCACGCAGACGGTACCGCAAATAAGCATTCAGTTTCCGGCTGTTGTTTTAAATCTACATTCGGCTTGCCACTTGGCTTCTCTCTCTGCATATTCTCTCACAAACTAAACCTCAAGATATTATGTAAGGGAGAGATCTAGGCTATGTTTGCGTAGCTATTCTCAGAGACCTGTTTTCTTAAAAAAAAAAACATGTTTAAACCACCAAAATGGGCCTCGCTAACCGCCATGTTCGATTTAGGGACGGTATGTCACAGCATGTCAAACAATAAAAATCCCTGGCTGATATAGCAAAGGTTTCTGTACGTTCTGTGTACATGGACGCTTATCAAACACGAAGTGAGTCAATGTAAAGAACGCAAAGTTCTCCAAGAAGAATTAGGACACTATTGAGAGATACTGAAAGGTCAAAGACAAAAAAGTAGACTAGATAGGGGCTATTTTATGATGCTTTTATCAGGCTTTTTGGAGGTTTGATCCACTTTTGTATGCAGAAGAGCAGCATGAACATTCTACTAAGCATCTCGTATGGGTTTGGAACGACATGAGGGTAAGTAAATGATGACAGAAGTTTCATTTTTGGTGAACTGTCTCTTTAAAGCCACCTGACATTATTACAGTAATCAGAATCTGCCTGACACAACGGCATTTATCAGTTGTTTATTGTCACTAACTGTAAATCAACTAGTAAGATGTCTGTGACTCTATAATCTAATGTCCACACCAAATATACAAAGCATGCGGCTTGCATGTGCCGCAATTATACTGTAAATCTGTCCAGCCTTGATATTTTGGTTTGACACGTGAGGCATTATTAGGTTGGGAAAACTGCCAGAAGATATTAATGAGCTGCTATGAAGGCAAGATTAAGTTCTGAGAAAGAGAAAAAAAAACTATCCATTTATTTTTGCAATTCAGACTGGAATATAATTTTCTAATGCAACTTTTCAAAGCGTGAATTATCAGTTTTTGTTTATCTGTTCCTCAGCCAGAAGAGGGCACACAGACACTGATACTGAGCAGTTCATTCCTTTTGAGTGCCATCATCAGCCGGCAATAATGACTTGAATGAAGGCATAAAAAATGTCATTGCTTTAATACGTTAAAATTGCAGTTTTCAAGAAAAACTACTCAAGATCCTATTTCAGAGAGCTGCCGCCAATCAAATCCAACTGTAAATGTATTATTTTGTCAGATTTGTCGGAGAATTATATTTCTGAATCAACCTGTTTCTTATGCAACTTTAACCTTGACTCAGAAGTGATGCAAGCGGTTATCACACACACACAAAAAATAATAATAATAATAAAAAAAACCTCTGTACATTAATTTGTGTTGCTTCAGAAGGCATGGCGGTCACAATAAAGGATTCTCTTAATCACACGATGAGCACCAGTGTCTTTTGGGAAGCGACTAATGACTTGTTTTGTGAGGTTATGAGCCAAAAATTGAATGATGCAATGATGTTCGCTGCTTACCTTATGTAAAAGTATACGCTGTATATAGTAAAAGTTAGTTATTATCTGATTTTCAGATTCTAAATGCATTTAATATTTTTTCCCCAACTCATTGGAAACAAGCTATATGCCTTTTCCAAAAAAGGTTCAGAAAAGTTACTGAAAGTGTGTTTTATTCCTGGTCACAGTTGTTATCGGTGGGAAACTACCACAGGGGAAAAAAAGTTCTTCAATAAGACCCAGTGGAAACTTTGAAGCTTTTCTTATTATCAGGAAATTGTAGGGTAAAATCCAATAATAAAATCCTTCACTTTCATTTAATGTAATAATACTTTGAAATCCATTATTATTATTATTATTTTTCAAAATGTGCCTTAATCAGTTCCTTATTCAAAATAAGGCGTTTGGACTTCCCCACTGATCACAAATTTAACTGCTGGAATATTTATTTATATATATATATATATATATATATATATATATATATATATATATATATATATATATATATATATATATATATATATATATATATATATAGGCTATATATTGTGAGCATAATTTAATAATATATTAATGTTATATTACAATATTATATTTATGTACATGTTTTTCATATTTCTATTGATGGAGGTTTAACAGAAGTCATAGTTCAGAATGAAACAGCTTTGTTCATGTGATTCTTAACACTAGCATTCAATGTGCATTGAATTAGTTACAAATAGCTATAATGCAAACTTAGTGTATCCATAAATGAACGACTTATTTGTTAAGCATTTTTATAATAGACCGTGTGTTTATAAATTATAAAAAAAAATCATAAAACGTAACTGAAGAAGCTTGCTTTTCTAAAAAAAAAAAAAAAAAAAAAAAAAAAACGCCGGCCGGCAGCCTACTGTGAATGGTGAGGTGCGTGCGTTTATCCAGTCACGTCTACCATCCCAACTGACCTTGTTCACTTCAACCACTATCTCTAGCGACACAACATCCTCTCTTTGTGTAATAATCTCCTTTTGTATAAAATACATCCTCGGTGCCAGACTACTATGAAATGTTTTGAAAACATAGGTTAAGTTTGTCTTTCAACAGGTGTGTTTAACTTTTTGAAGTAGCAAAGATTAAATTTGCACGTTTGACTCTTTTCAGCGAATCGGTTCTTTTGAACGTTCCGTTTTAAAGATTCACCGGCACGGCATTCAACATTTGAATAAAGCCGCTTTAGACTTTGTTGCTGTTTAATAACGTGTTTTATTAACAAGTGTCTTTATTTTTAATTTCCTGTGTTCTTGTTCAGTTCATCAAAACATAAATACAAGAATCTGCTTGGAAAAAAGCTTTTGCCCATTTTAACATTATGCTATTTCTATACAGAAGTTATACAAACTCAGTTTGTCCGATACGGTGTATTTTGTAACATTTCTGGAAAGTAACATAACTTTTCAAGGGAGTAATATTTTCTGACAGTTTTCGGTTTAAGTCAGTGATTTGATTGTTCGAGAACCGCTCGGACCGATTCGTGATTCAATTGTTCAGAACGGGTTTGTAAGCTGGTTCAGCGGAATCATTAAAGAGATTCGACTCAAAAGAACGGCTCCTTTAATAGTACAGCGCAGCCGTTCATCAATCCTTCAGCGCTTCTTTAGACTACTTTACAACAAAAGTCTGCACATATACCTACCTAGGCTACTATATTAAACTATTAACATTCAAATCAAAAGTTAAATAGACTGACCAACAGACTGTAGGTATTTTAAAAGCGGATTCCTACCTGTCTCTCACCGGTAGAGCCAGCAGTTGTGAAAAGAGCAGGCTGATGCAATATACAAAAACCGGGAAAAGCGCTCTCATCGTGGGCGAATAATGTTATCACGCCCCCTTGGTCAGGAGGGGGCTTCCAATGCACCTGAACAATACTGAATTCCCAGCAACTGAGACTTTCAAGTTAGACCAAAAGTCTAACTTCAGGGTACTGTGGTGTTTCAACTGTTCCTGAAATGAAGGGGAGGAAAATATTAATTGATGCCTACTAGATTTTTTTTTTTCCACGCAGAAATTTATAACACATTAGACTACTGCTAGCATTTGCTGTGCATCAAGTAGCCTATTTGTGGGAATGCCAGCATTTAACTAGCCTACATTTAATAGTTAAATGATTTAATATTACCCTTCATACAAAACTAGAGGGTTAAAGTCATGCTCTAATTAGTTGCCAACTAATTACAGCCTATACTCCTTTTTCTTAGTTCCATTTTAAAGCATGTTCTGAGTAGCTATATTTTATTTAAGTGCATCATATATATAAACGTTACCGACCTTTATTTCAGGTGAAGATCTGGTGCCACGCGCAAAACTGTCTCGAGATTTTTCCCACGGGTGCGCACGCGCTCTTGTGCAGTCTGAGGTTCAGCTGACATTGACGCTTTTAAATATGAACTGGGCGGGACTACAGTGCGATTTTTCAAAGGTGTGTCGAATCCCTTAGTCACCCTGGGTCATGCTTCTCAGAGTCACTGCGATATATGGGCAAAATCGTTTGGTGTCAAATTAAGTTATTTCTTTTATGCATAACTTTGCTTGGTATTGAATTTTTAGGGCTGCTTGTAAAATGTAGGCTATTAAATGACAGTTTAGATATAACAGGAGTTCTAATGAATTATAACTATTGCTTTATAAGATAATTGTGCATTGTTGGCACACATTGAACTTACACACTGATCAAAAACCTAAGGCAACCCTTTAAATAGTATCGATAGCATCATTTACAAGCATTTTCCAGCTCATTTTACTACATTCTCATGAAACATTCTCTAGTTTATCTCTAACATTGGTGTGCGTGTGTAGAGGGGATAAGGATGCTAAGACTGGTTCACTTCCCCAGAAATTCAGGAGGGCAGGACGCACCCTTGCACTTCTCTAATCAATGTGCATTTTAGTGATAATTGATTGCATAGACATTCTCTTCCAGTTGTCGCAGAAAACCAGCACTTCTTTTGCACTTTTGTTGCAAAACAGGTGATATCTGCAAAGTCATTTTATATTATACTATAAGTCTGTACTTAAGAAGCGTGCACTTGTGTGGAGTTTGAATGGGCTGTAGTGTTCATTATCTTCTTATTTAATGCATTAATTTCATTGGAACATTTAATTATGAATAATAAAACTGTGTTTACTTTTTTTGGATCTCATGCATGGTCACGGTGCAATTTTAATGAAAGTTGAGCTTGTGACACTTCAGATATTTGTGGTATCCTCCACTTTTCCTTGATAAATCAAAGAAATGTCACAAGCTCTTATAAGTTCAGTTTTAGCCTCTAAATGATTTTTCTAGCCCATGTTTAAGCATGTTTAATGAAACAATTCTTATAGCGACCGGCAAGATGTTTGTATCTAGGGATTATGGTTGGCTAGTGTTTCCGTTTACATAATCATGAAAAATCATGTGACAACAGAACTGTGAACTGGAGCCAAATCTCAGATGAGAGCAATTGGTTCCCCCTCTGATCTCTCAGTAACTGTATGTGCCAATTAGTTTACATGAGTTCCTACACGCTATGATTTTCTGAAAACACGATAATGTAAATGTTTTCAATTGCAATTAGATATACATATATATAAACTTACCACATAAATAGACGGTTTTAATAAATATGAGTATGGGAGGCCATATGATTATTAGAAGATAAACCAATTTAATTAGGAATAATAGAGAATGGCATAATGCAATACCTAAAATAATAGGCTTATTCTATGGAAAGAATGACATGCTATGTGTTCAAAAGAAGAATAGAACGCTCATTAAAGTAACACATGAGCTTGGGCCCCCCAAAGTCAAAATCAACACACTACAATATACTGTAAATAGGTGTAGAAATTAGGTTATTTACTCTTGTTAAGTACATTAGGTCTAATAATAATAGATAGATAGATAGATAGATAGATAGATAGATAGATAGATAGATAGATAGATAGAACTATATTAGTAACCTGTTGTCTCTTGTTTGCTGCCCCCTAGTGAACATTACTATAACTACACTGAATAAAGATCATCAATGTAATGAAAGATTTTTGGGGTTCAAAAGAGAAAGTTACAGTGGATTTGATCTCCCAGGGAAAAATTCTTATCGTGTTTAAAGTGCACGTAAACAGTATGTCTTAAACATTTCAAACACAAAAACAAACCTCTCCAATGATGGTCCTTGCGCTGGAATATCAGTGATGTCTCCCCCTCCCCTTTCCCAGTGTTAAATCCCTGTGTTAAATCAATTTGAAAACATGCTTGTTCCCACTGAGCTTGTTTCCCTCGCATGTTTACGATGGCCCATTGTCAAGTTTGAGAACACAACTGGTTTGTTATGGCTCAGAGTCAAGTTTATTTGTACCGCTGTGATGGACAGTTGCGGTCATGTTTATTTTACGGCACTTCTGTTTCTGTTCTGTTACTATTACCCATGAGCCAGTGTGCCTGTATGTCTGTACGCCTATATTTACACTTAACTCTGGATCTGTGTGTGGGAATGGCAGTGTGTTTGAGCGGTTGTATTTGGGTGTGACTACAGGGGAACAATGGATGTATATTTCCAAAAATACCTTCTGTGAATGAGGACAAAGACATGAGACTGTGTGCTAGTGGATCAAAAAGCTGGCAGTTATAAAAGATGAATAAATGCTGGTTCATCAACACAGAAACGCTAATGTTTCATCTTGTCATTTCATCATCCTCACATGATTCATTGTTATATTCTCATCCTGCCACTGAACAGGATTGATCTGGCTGATATTGGTTATCTTCTTTATTAATTTTATTAGATGTTCAATTGTAATTTAGTTCATCAGCAGCATAATCCACATTTCATCAAAGTACTTTATTATGAGAATGATTGTTTTGGGTTTAACTTTAATTTTATATATAAAAAAAAAATTCTTATGAAAATGAATAAAAAAGAAAAAGCAACTGAAGAATACACATAATATTAATAGTTTATGCAAATTATTTAGGCATTACCTATTTCTTGATGCAAATTCGGTCAAATGTCACTTCCTTTCAGTCTCACATGGATTGTTCAGGATGTTTCCTGTAAACAACATGTTTCATGTTTTATGTTTGCTGTCAAAACACAAATGTAAGAAACTCCAAAAAGTTGAATTTACTATACACAAAATCTGTGTGAGAATATTTATTTATTTATTTATTTATTTTTTACAGAGCAACATATTATAAATCCATGTATATTTATCCGGCTCTCTGAAAAACTCTCTTCTCTTATAATAAAATAATGTCAACTCAAATTAATTTTAATATTCATTTATTTATACAGTGCAGTCAGCTGTTAATTAGCGCCAAAAAAATTATAAATGTATTTTATATACAAATATATAAATATATGTGTGTGTGTATATATATATATATATATATACATATATATATATATATATATATATACTGTTTGTTTGTGTGTGTGTGTATATATATATATATATATATATATATATATATATATTCATATTAATAAATATATGTATATTTTTTAAAACATAATTAGAATTATGCTTTAATAACACTAATCACTGAAAAAAACTAATACTGAAAACCCTTTAAGACAATAAATATTATAACAATAGCTTTCCTTTTTCTCGTATTACAATTTAGCCTCCAAAACGCTTTTTATTAATATTAGTATTAGCTCAGATACTGTGATATAAGGAATTAGGATGTAATGAGATGACCTATGATTTTCACTGAGCTAAGAGACCTCTTCCTGTCTATTGGTTTGTTGACAGGATGTCACATGACATGCAAATCCGGCCGAACAGATCTACTTCTCCCAATAGGCTATGTGTCATGCAATGGAGGCAGACCAGTGTTACCAGGTCTGAACTGAGCTACTTTAACACTTTTACCGTGTGTTGTTTTTCATGTCCGCAGGTTGAAGCGACCCCAATAACATGATATTTAGCCACTGCAATGTGAAGTTTACCAAGAGAACACCACCAGTTTTGTTGTAAAATTCTGGCAACCCTGGCCCAGACACCTCTACACACACAGACAGAGCACTACCTTGTGTCTACATATTTGCACTTCCTGTCACATGGCTCCGACCAAAGCACAGCCCACGACAGTTCCTGTCATCTTCTCACTTGTCACTTTTCAGTTTCATAAGAATATTACTCAGCTTCTGTAATGACAAAAGACAACTTTTTTGTATTCACATAGAAATCTTCTGCAATACTGAGTAAAATATGTTTTCAAGCCATTCAGGTTGGATAAATAATAACCTCAAATATCCCACAATGCAACTATATGCGATGCTTGCCTTAGATATTCATTTACAGAATACTACAGTCGATTGGACAGCGTTTGTTATTCCCTTGAATGTTAAAAAGCTAAATTGAGAGTCGATGACAGGCTGACAGTAGGCCTATAACATGACTGTGATTGTTTTTAATTCTGGTGAGGTAAGTACTCTGGGTCAAAAGACTTTACACAGGAAGTGTTGAATTCTTTTGGAGGTGTGTCGATGCTGACAGGCAAGGACACAGGCCTCAGATTGTGGGATGGGGGGTTATCCGGTAAGGCCTTTTCAGCTTTTTCCTCTGTGATGAGACTCGTAACTGACATTTATGCAACAACTGTCCAGACTTTGGCTCTTTATAGCAAAATCCACGTGCTCATGGAATCAGTGCAATTTTGTTACCTAAGCAATGACAGCTGAGCTAATCACACATGTTTAGGAGGCTTGAGATGAAAGGTAGGAGACCGAAGGGTCTCTATGGTTTGTACGGCTACCTAAGAAAAAAAACTGTGCAGGATATTTGTGGCAGTAATTAGGGTTCAGTTGACCTTTTGATTTAGATAGAGACTTCTGTAAGCAGTTCACATGACAACTCTTGAGTGAAGTCCATAAATCATTACATATGATTATGATTTTTTTTCTGCTTAGTCTTTAAAAAAGGAGGGCATTTTGTCCAACAAAAAAAGTGCATTAGATTAATTCAAATACATCTGGAAAGCATCTGTGTATTTTTTGCATGCCTCCCAATCATTTGTATGCAACAGAACAATTTTTTTTTTTTTAATTCAAATTATTTATGCATTGCCTCTTTATTTTTGCAAATTTGTCAGTGAATTTGGTCAAATGTCACTTCAGTCTCACATAGACTGTTTGGGATGAAATATCAATAAATATCAAAACATTGAATTTATATATATACAGAACAAAAATAGTCTAAAAGAAAAAAAAAAAAAGATAACAAAAAAAAAAACATAGCACAAAAAAAATATTCAAATTAAAAATACATCATATATGATCTCACATAAAATAATATCAAATCAACTTAACATTTCAAGACAATTTATTTATACAATGCAGTCAGCTGGTCATTAGAGCAAAATAAGAATAAATAATAATTATACATTTATTTTTTTCAGCTTAGTCTTAGGGACAAAAAATGCATCTGAGGGTGTTTTTGGCCAAGAAGATGGTGAAAATAACGTCCCTTTCCTTATTATTTGTAAGGCAATTCATACTTTCGACTATATATATATATATTGGCTGGGTTTTTTTATGTTAATTTTTATTTTAAGTCCTTTAAAATATTATTGTTCAGTATGTGGTAAGGTTACAAATGAATACAATTTTAATGTAGCATTTAAAAAAAAAAATCATCTTTTTTTTTTAAAAGGCCTAGCCCTAGTGTATCTAGTACACGAGCTGTAATGAATGACCACGCAACATTCCCTGACTGCGCGCCCCTCCCTACCGCCGCTGAGCTTAGTGCGCATGCGCAGAGCGCTGTCAGGGGCCAGGGCACGGCACACTCACAGCGACAGTATGGCGGCGGGCTGCTGCTGGAGGGATGCTGCTGTCGCCGTTGCCTTCACAATGTGATCGGAATATCGTTTATTCTGCGGAAAGACTACAGTCACCCCCGAGGCCTGTCGCAGTGATCTCGATAAGATGACCAGGCTCGCCGATTACTTCGTGGTAGTCGGCTACGATCTCGACAAGAGAGGTAAGAGAGAGAGAGACACAGCAAGCGATTCTTCTTCCTCCTCCTCCTCTCCCCCTCCTCCTCTTGATCTGTAAGATTGGAGTGTATTAGTCGCGGTTTATTCACGGTAAACACAGCAGAAGGCGGAGGAGGAGACACGCGGCCTCGACACAGCTGATTCCGGCCCGGGATTGGCGAGCTACTATCAGCCGCGGATGTCCCAGGCCTCTGGATCTCGAGTCCCGAACTCGAAAGCCGATGCTAGCGAAGTTGCACGAAGCGTGTGCGTTCGACCTGGACTGTCGATGTGACCTTCTTTACATGATTGCTTTAAGGCTGATAAGAAGTTTGCCAGCGGGTACTGTTTTGTTGTTCTGCCAGGGTGTGACTGTTCTAATAGGGATTTATCAGTGTAACCTTTGCCCCCAGTGACTGTCACGTAACAGCCTGTTATATTGTACCATATAAGTCTGTAGAGTTGAATAGAAAGCAAAAGCTCATCCCTAAGACATGTCAACAAACATCAACAGCATGCAGCATGGCGCAGACGCTTTTGGTTGTGTCTAAACCTCATAAGTTGTTGACCTAGCCAGCGATTTTGGCCACCCGTGATACACAGAATGCTGTCTTGGTCGGCAAGACGCAAGGTTTTGAGAAACAGCTTTTGTTTTTGTTTATTAAGTGTAGCAGTGCTCCAACCTGCAGCATGCAGGGGCATGTTCGTGTAAAGTTGAAATTTGATCAGGACTTTGTATTCTGAACTTGTATGACTTTAATTGTTTTGCACAACATAAAAAGAGACGTTCCAAACAATGCCGTGGTTGGACTGTGCAGTTGCAATGAATAGTGACTAAAAATGTCAAGCTAAACAAGTAATAAAAGAATCATGAAATGGTCCACGTGGTTTGTGGTTCACATCGCAAGTCGCCTGAAGCCTATATGATACGTTTTTTGTGTTTTGCATCATTTGATGTGATATCTTCAGTCACAATCATCAGTGCTAAAAAAAAAAAAAAACAATCTAAAACTTTTTGCAAAATTTCCCCTTTTTTTCTGTTCCACAGAAGAACGAATGTCAAATGTTTTTAAAACAATGTGAGGTTATAAGTCATTTTAATTTCTGGTAAAACACATTTTTTGTAAAAATGTTTTTGCAGAAAAAGAAAGTCTTACAGGTTCGGAACGATATGAAGGTGAAGTTAACATTTTTGTATGAGCTATTTATTACTTTTTTCCACTTTTTATGTAAGTGCAACATATTTTCCCCTTATAAGTATTTTTATATTTCGAGTGTATTTAGTGAGCTTTTAGTATCCGTTCTTAGTTTTGTTATCAGGAGGTTGAGTGTTTTGGTGAGTGGCCTAGATTCGTCCCATATAATGGTCCCAGTGAGCATGCATAATTTACCAACCCTCATCTGAAAGAAAGCAAGATGCTGGAAACTCGCGTTAAACCTTTATTTAGAGAGATGCCTCCATGCATGTCTTATTTTTTATTTATGAGGCACACAAAAAACATGGCGAGTCCCTTTTTACAGTATCAGGGACTCTTGAGATGGATATGCATGTTTAATTGAATTTTTTGTGCAGTGGTCCACTTCAGAGTTGTTTGGTGTGCAGAAAGGTCTTTGCTTTTTGCTCCCCGTGAGACGCAGCTATTCGTATGTGGCCGTACATGTAGACTGGCAGGATGTTGAAAGGCTGCATGCTCTGCAGAATGTCTTCCTTTCCTGTTTCTAGCCTGCTGCTGCATTTCAGCATCTGGTTAGCAGACCGTCAAGTACAGTGAAGGTGTGTCGGGGAAAAAAGAGCTCTCCTTAAGGCTATCGAACTCAAAAATAACATTCAAATACATCAGCAACCGTTCATGTTGTGGCATGCAATGCCACATAGCAACCTAAATCAATCTGAATAGACTTCTTTGAGCTGTTTCATGGGCAGATCTGTGACATCATAATCTTGTGATGTTGTGGAAGTGGTTGACAACACATTCATGATAAGTCACACTGTATCTCTGAAGACTTGGTTGCTCCCTCGACACTTGACATCTGTACATCTCACAAGTTAAGATTTTTTTTTTTTAATGTAAAACAATGTCTAGCAGTTTGCAGACATGCTCTGATATGCTTAGGCTTGGTGCTTATAGGGGAAATTTGAGTTTGAAAACATCTCCTGATTGTGTTTCTTCTTTTTCTAACAATTTGCTGTCTGATATTTGTTTTACTCACATAAAAAGTGGCAAAAAGTAAGCTTAAATTGATGGTTCACTCAAAAATCAATCCAAACATCTACGACTTTCCTTGTTCTCATAACGATTGTTCAACTGATGACATGTCTTTGTCTACTGAGGGTTTTTTCATAAAGACATCATGAAAGAGTTGTGAAAATTACATGATCTAGGACCTTTATACAGTGTGTTAAGACTGTAAGTCTGTCCCTCACAGGCTCATTTTCATCCAAGATAAAATTTTATATGGCATCTATCCTGACTAAAATCTATTAAAGTCAATGGGGTCCAAAAAAACCCCTTCAGAACCCATTGGCTTTCATAGTATTCAGATTATTTTGAAACAACATGAGGTTGTAAATGATGACAGAACCTGTATTATTGATAAAAACACTTTTTTTGGGTTCCACAGAAAAAAAAAGGTTTGGATTAACCCTATTGAGTTTCATTGTATGGACAAAAAAGTAGACACCTTTCAAAATAGAATAGAAAGTAATTTTTGGGTGAACTGTCCCTTTAAGTCCTGTTATATTTATCTCTATCTGATGCATGTTTCTCAGTGGTCATGCATCTCTGAAACCATGTCGTGAATGTGAACTTGAACATGTTCCAAAGGTTTTTATAAAGTGCTCTTGAAGTAGTACCTACTTAACACCCAGAGGGCTGGAGTTCTTAAATGAGATAACCTTTACTCAGTTTTGTTTACCAGTGCAGAACATGTCCAGCTGACCCATGGGCCATGTCCCCATCTCAGGCCCTTTGTCTTAGTCTCCAGCATTCATATAGCCCACAGTGTCAGATATTCTTCCATCCCTAAATCACCATTCTTGAGGCAGAAAGGCTACATCACTGGAGGGCAGTGAGCTGTCAGGGTGGAGTCGCCCAGCGTCTGTTGTAAAACTGTGCAATGCCACTTGTCCGCTCGATTTCCAGACTCTGCGAGGAGAACGGGGTTGAATAGGATTCTCTGGCCGAAAAAACAGGAAATGGGAGTTGAGGCTCTAGGGAGAAGACATGATTGAGTGAGAATCCAGATTGTGCTAAGCATTGCAGAGTGAGAAAATGGAGGTCCAGAGTTTTGGGTGGGTCCCGCTAGAAGTGGACATCCATGGAAATGTCTTTTGGGGTTCACCGTACAGCACGCCCCGCCCCCTTCTCTCCCTCTCGTGCCTCTTTCTCTCACTCTCTCTTGACGCTTTTTCTTGGGAGGAGCCCGGGTTGAAAACAGAGAGGCCCTAAACAAAAGAGGAGAGCGTTTGTTCTGTTGCACACTCTTTGTGAGAGTTGTCTCTGCCAGTCTGTTTTCTTGGTTAACCCCTGCGTGCTGTTGGGAATATGTGTTAAAATGTTTGTCTGCAGTTTGTCTACATGGGAACTTAATGATGTGTAATAATCCATTTTTATGTGTGTGTGAATCTAAAGTATATAGTGCAACTAGTGTTTGAGTAGATTTATTTTATATATATATATATATATATATATATATATATATATATAATATATATATATTTTATATATATATATATATATATATATATATATATATATATATATATTATATATATATATATATATATATATATATAATAAAAAAAAATATATTTTATATATATATATAATGTACATATCTGTGTGTATGTATATATACATACACACACATATATATATATATATATACACATACACACACACACTGCTGTTCAAAATTTTGGAATCAGTAGGATTTTTAATGTATGATATATATAGATCATATATATAGATCATATATATCATATACATATATCTCATATCAATGTATATGATATACATACACTGCGAATCAAAAGTTGGGGATCGGTAGGATTTTTAATGTTTTTTAAAGAAGTCTCTCATGCTCATCAAAGCTGCATTTATTTGATCAAAAATATAGAAAAAAATAGTAATATTGTGAAATATTATTGCAATATAAAATAATGGTTTTCTTTTTAAATATACTTTAAAATATAATTTATTCCTCTGATGAAAGGCTGAATTTTCAGCGGCCATTACTCCAGTGTCACATGATCCTTCAGAGATCATTTTAATATGCTGATTTAATATCAATATTGGAAACAGGTAATATTTTTTTGGAACCTGTGATACTTTTTTTTCAGGATTCTACCAAAAGAATCATTAATGGAACCTGAATTGTTGGAATTGCAGGAAACATAAAAATCTTTGGTTCCCATTCCAAATCGTTTGGCCACAAAAGTACAAATAGTCCAGGATGAGGCAAATCATGGTAAAGTTTGAGTTTTTTTTTTATATATATTTTTATTTCTTACCCACAGCACCCCGCCTTAAACAGATCAGCTCTGTGTCTGCCTTAGATAAACGCGCTAACTCGGTCTGACGTCTAGAAATATTCACCAGTCGAGTACAGATTCTTATTCATGAGGAAGAATAAGGCTGAAGGGGGCCATGGCGTGACATGCCGGCCGCTCTGTGTTACCATGACTCCCCATTTCTGGTCATCTGGCTGGACTATAAACGGCTCTGTGCCGAGGAAAGGGTGGCCGGGGCCGTGGATACAGAAGCCTGGTCCCCATGCCTGCAGCGTATGGCCGCAAAGCTCTGACGGCCAGCTGGTGGATGAATACTTCTCATTCATGTGGCAGCCGAGGGGCTAGAGGGCAACGGAGATTGCCCTCATTCTGGGAGACACACACACACACACACTCTTTTTGTCTTTGAAAGAGTTTGCATGCATTTGATTGTATGCATATGCACAGTCACACACTGAATAGACAAAATCAAGTATACATTTGAAACTCCTTGTCGTTAAGTTTCATTATGATTGTGGTGAACTCACATGACACTGTTGGGCTGGTGTCCCAGGGCTCGTGTGAGAGAGTTTCGGGTCAGTTGACGCAACTGTCACATGCCTCTTTGGGCCAGCACTGCATTGTCATTTTATATTTGTTAATCTTCTACATGTGCTAGCAAACCCAAATATTTAGTTTGGTGTGATCTATATTGAATATTGTTTCAAATTGTAGTTGTGGTTTAAAGCTGTCACCAAAGTTATGTATATTATATGGCTTATGTAGATGAGGTTTTGAAGAAATTGTGAGAGTGATCGTCTTTGAAGTATGATTACGAATAGTTTGAAAGTGCGTATTTAATTAATGCACTGCATTTCATACCATTGTTTACCTAGAAGAATGTGTTTTATTTGAATTTTATTTATAGTTACATTTTTATGTCTATAATTTCAATTATTATTATTTTGGTATTTGTAGTGGTGTATTATACTATGTATTTAGTAACACTGAATATGCAAGATGAAAAAAAAACATTGAATAGTTGAGTAAATAATTTTATTTCTTATTGCAAATTTAAAAACTAGATTTTTGATTAACTAAAGAATTGTATTTAAATGTAAAAATATAAACTACAGTTTAAAAGTTTGGTATCAGTAACATTTTTTTTAAAGAATTAATACTTTTATTCAGCAAAAATATAATATTTAATTTTAATTTTTAATATAAATTTAATTGATCAAAATAACAGTACTTTAGATCAATTAAATGCATCCTCAATATATTTATTTTGTCAAAAAGCCTAAGTGCTGTTCTTTTGAACTTTGTATTCATCATAGAAAATGTGTCTAAAAAATGTTTCTGATTTCTACGAAAATATTAAAAGATTAGTTCACTTCTGAATTAAAGTTTCCTCATAATTTACACACCCCCATGTCATCCAAGATGTCCATGTCTTTCTTTCTTCAGTCGAAAAGAAATGAAGCTTTTTGAAGAAAACATTCCAGGGTTTTTCTCTATATAGTGGACTTCAGTGGGGTTCACTGGGTGGAAGGTCCAAATTGCAGCTTCAGTGTAGCTTCAAAGAGTTCTACGTGATCCCAGACAAGGAAGAAGGGTCTTATTTAGCGAAACGACTGGTCATTTTTTGTCAGAATAAAAATTATATACTTTTTAACCTCAAACGCTTAACTTGTGTAGCTCTACAATGCTCATGCGTACCCTGTGCAGTTCTGTTTGAAACAGTTAGGGTATATAGAAAAACTCTCGTCTCATTTTCTCCGCCAACTTCAAAATTGTCCTACATCACTGCAGAAGTACCGACCCAGTGTTTAAAAGTGAAAATGCAAAGAAGTTCAAACACCCTTTACAAAAAAACATAAAACAGCAATGTAGAACGATTTTGAAGTTGGAGGAGAAAATGATATGGGAGTTTTTCGATATACCCTAACTCTCATGTACCGGAATGCACAGAGCTAGACTTTAAAAGTAGATTTTTGTTTGTATATGCTGTCAATTATAGTGCTTAGAAAAAAAATCGGAATCTGCAAAAATTGGTCTCGGCAGATCACACTAACAAAAAATCGGAAATCGGAATCGCCCAAGAAAATTGCAATAGGTGCATCTCTAGCTATAATTCATGTTTATTATTTTATATTTATAATAAAATGTAAATGTTATTTCTAGCTCATGTGACAATCACGTAGGGCTGGGCGGTATATCGAGTTTGTACGATATATCGATATTTTCTTTATAAGCGATTCAGTGTTCTGTCAGAAGTGCATGAGCCTTCTGGGATTCTCGCTTAACTTCACTTCAGTGTATGAGCTCCGCCGTGCACATGCGCGCCAAAGAGACAGAGCTCAATTAAATAGGAGCGCAATAATTCTGACTAAAATATACATTTCGCTGAAATATTTGTAGTTGGACAATAAATATGACGTAGAATTTTAAACCGCCAAGTAAGTCTATTTGTATGATAGCACTGACTGTATTGGGGTAATCAAAATAGCCTAACACAATTGTGCTTTTGTTCTCATTTATTTTCATTTTTAGTTTAGTGAATTTAAGTTCCGCTTTAAAAGCCTTATTTTTGTTTTTAGATTGCAGTGTTACAGTGTTATAATGAAATGTGATTTTAACCCTTATTTTGCACATAATATAAAGGCTTAAATGGTTACATTCACTTTATTTGTTTTCATAGACTTTAATAGGCCTAATGTATTGTTTTGTTGGACAACATTGGCCAGTAAGTGAAATATATATTAATCCAAATACAAAAATGAAAATACAGAGATATATACCGTATATCGCAATCGGGCAAAAAATACTGAGCCCAGCCCTACAATCATTTACTACACAGAGCCCTTGTTAACTGACAAGCTGCGCAAATCCACATTCATTATCAGCATGGATTTGCGCAGCTTGTCAGTTAACAACGGCTCCGTGTAGTAAACGCTGCTCTATGTGAAATCATGCACCTGATGCAATTTATTGCTGATTAGAGAACTGGCTTTACTGACGAGATGCGCATTAATTATCGGCCGATGTTTCTCGTGCATCCCTAGTGTTAGAGAATGTACAAATTAACATTGTTTGTGTCTTATCAGTCAGAAAAGCAGTTCTGGGCTTTTTTTATTATTATTTTTTAGCTAAATTAATTGTTATTCTTGGCTTTAAAATTCAAAATCCCTTTAAAATTAAATATGTACACCGTTTGGATTAAATGAAAGTATAGTAAAATTTTTCAATTAGCATGTTTTTGTGGTTTGCTTTGGTACCGAAATTGGTACAGAGAACCGTGGATTTTCACTGGTATTGGTACCGAATACTGAAATTTTGGCACCGTGACAACACTACTGCAAACCTTTCATGGTCTTCCCTGGTATTTTGGGAATGCGGCCCTCTCCCCTTCCAAAACCCTCGGGTGGAGACTGAAGATCTTGTACTCCACATGCCTATGGGGTTTGCAGGGAGTAATTCTTCTATATCCTCTATTATTTTTTCTTCAATGCTGACCCACCAGATTATATTCAGGGGTCTTTGGCATTGAGGCTGTTGGTAATCAGACACGGAGGAGTGAATTATAGTCTGGACTCCCACTCTTCCTGTCTTAATTTTGGTTTCAGCTGCAGCCCACCATGACCTGATTTGTAGAGAGTTGGCGGAAGCTGATTGGTCCGTGGGTGAAAGTAAAAAAAAAAAACAATTTCAGAAAAACCGAGATAATTGGTTGGCTTGGTGTAAATGAGGAATATAGCTTTCATGTGACTAGTAGGATTTTCAGGTTCTCTTTTAGGGGTTTTCCCTTCATCATAGGTTATTTTGGTTCATCAATTTACTGGCTATATATATATAATATTATAAATATTATTATTATTAACAATAATTACAATATCATTTAATCATAATGTCAATGTTATTCATTTTTTATTATTTATTATTATTAATAATAATAATAATAATAAATGCAAAATTATTAATTTTAGTTTTTTTATTTAATATAAAGGGATAGTTCACCCCCCCCCCACACACTAATTTCAGTTTAGTTGAAAACATGTTAGGTGCTTAATGTGGAAGTCTATGGGGCAAGACATTTCAAGCTATGTGGTCAAAATTGTGGAAAACTTTGCATAACTAGTGTTGTCACTAGTCTCAAGTTAGCATGTATAATGTTTTGTGGCTGTACTTTTGAAACACTGTGTATTTTGCAATATCGGGGTGGGCAGTGTGACCAAAATTCTGTTTTACGGTATGATTAATTTTATTTCACGGTAACAATATATTTCTGAATTCCCAGTGCTAATAATCTGTTTACTCGATCTAAACATCGGTCCCAGCCTCACATCTATTGGTTACTCTCTCCTAGCCGTGGCGGAGGGGAACTGATGAACCCTGATGCTAATTTCACTACTACTTCCCATATGATTTCCAAACCTTGTCAGAAGGCTTGGAATTTCTGCTGAGGTGGAATGCCTAACCAATGACGCCAGAGTTATGTAAGCAAAAGGAGTCCAAGTGCGCACTTTTAGTTTGCTTTTCGCATTTAGTGCAGAATATTTGTCACAGGCTGAGCTTTAGTCCTTTGCAATGTTTAATTATTGATACAACTAGGTGTACAAGGTACCTAAAGCGTACCTGCTTATCTCTTAGTAGATGTTCGGCGGAGGTTAGTTAAATATATTTAAGTGTGTGAGAGAGAAGGGGTGTCTATGAGGTAAGCATAAACGTGTGCATATGCTTGTTAGCATTTGGACTGTTAAAATATTTTATTCAAATTTTAATTATCCATTATTTTGACCAATCAGCCATTGTTGCATACTAAATTTTGAATATTTAATGCAATAAAATAAGATAAAATACAGTAAAAACCTTGTTAGAAATAATTGAAGGTTTGTTTTCCCACGCTATTTTTAAAAAACACAAAAATTATATTCAACATATAATATTTGTTGTAAAACTTGCTCATATCCTTGTTGTGGCTTGTCTAAAAAAAAAAAATAATATTTGTTAGCATTTTGTCAATATTTAAAGTATTTTCTTATTTAAGTGTTGTTTAATTTTTTTTTATCCATTATTTTTTATTAAGTAAATTTAGAAAATTCAATGCCATTTAATAAGGTTAAATATAGTAAAAACCTTAAAATAATTACATTTAAATATTAAACTAAATGTAAAAACTAAACCCTAAATGTTTGATATAAAGGTTTCTTCAATAAAACAATAAAGAATATGTAATGTAATGTAAAAATATGTAGTAATAATAATAATATAATAATACAAAATATATATTAGCTGTGAAGTGTGTGCATATTCTTGTTAGGGCTTGGCTAAAAATATGCAGTATGTGTTTACATTTTGGCAATATTTAAATTTTTCAATTATTTATTCATAATTTGGACCAAACAGCCATTCTTGCAAAGCAAATTTAGAAAACTGCAATGCTTATGCTGACAAGTAACAAATTCACACTTAACACTCTTATAATTGTCTGTCACATGAGAGTGAGGGTGGCAGAGTGGAAGCCAGTCTACTGATGTGGCATTTAGGAAACTTAATGGCTAAATAAAAAGCTGATTAAAATCATTGCAATGTGTCTCGCCCAGCCTTAATCCTTGTTAACGCAGCGGTTAATGCCTCTGTATCAGTGTGTGTGAGAGTGTTAATCTGTGATCTGAATAAAACTCGGTTTATGTCTCATGCTGTGACATTAATTTGAAGCCCATAAGCTCTTTAAGAGTTTTTGGAAAGACCAGTACTTGTCCATTGAAAACCAAAGTGCCTGACTTAAAATATCAAAACCGCACATCTTTTGCATAGAACTCAGACACGAGGTCCACCACGGTTTCACACGTTGCTGACATCATTGTCGCTGAGAAAGCTAATCTGAAACGTTGTAGTTCATAAAACTATGCTTTTTTTTTTTTTTTTTTTTTTTCCATTTTGAACACCACCAGAAAGGCACTTTGTATTTCTAGAAGTAATAAAGTGTTGTTTTTTTTTTAAAAAAAACTAGTGCTCTCTCTAAAAAAAGTGTGTAAATTGTCTTGAGCCCTTGGGTATTTCCTCTATTGAAAAAGCAGCCCGGGCTGAATGCGGTTGTGGGACGGGTGGTTGCTGGCGTGCAGGAAGGATGTGAGTTTATTGAAGAGCTTTTCTGCACAGAAAGAAAAGAAAACTGCACTCACGGTATCCCCGAGCAACAGCAGATTTTGGCAGATGCAGTTCTCTCAGTGCAAGTCTGCTCTGAATGACCATCGCCCAAGTGTTTGGGTCTGAAGTAGTACAAGGTGCATTGAGCCAATTTTTTTTAAAATTTGAAGCAAAAACAGAATGGTCTGACTTTAGTTTTGTGAAACTATACTACATAAAACACATCTGAATGAAACAGCAGAAGCTCTGAATGAGACGTAGATTCACTCTCTGCCAGTAGGTGGCGATCAGGAACAGCTATAATATAGTGTTTCCTGGGTTACTGCTGTAAACAAAGCAGAACTGCTTTTATGAACACTACTATAATAGGGGCTTTCGTACAACTTTAGTTCCAGAACTAAATGTACAGTACTAAAGTACCGGGACAATTGTGCATGAACTATTTCCCAGTACCATTTAAAGGGTTGCGTTCGCACCCACAGTGTGTACTAGGAAGTGACGTAAGCCGGTCGACAGCGACATCATTTGTGCGCGGCGTTCAACAACGAAAACAAAGAAGAACAACGTTAACACTGGTACTAAAAACGAACCTGTGATCGAGCTGTGTTTTTGTTGTGTCTCACGGGTTTCACAATAATGAACATGGAATGTCGATGTATACGTAAAGCGACTGAAAGAATGGAAAGGAGGACTAAGATTCTCCAACGACATCTGGCAGTGCTACATTTGCTACATGTGCCTGCACTTCAGCGTCCGTCTGTCGCTGTTCATCATACTTGCGAAATAAGTTGACACAATGTTTACAGTATGTTTACATGGCTTTTTAAATCATGGCGGGTGAGGGCGTTTTCGTACACGTTTGGCCAATCAATGTCTACTTAAATCATGGGTAGTACCAGTTGTGCTGGTTAGACCCTGCTCCGGAGCGGTTCTCGAAAAAGGCAGTCCGTTACTAAAATCGTACCCAGTTCCGGCGGTGTGAAAACGGCAAAAAAGGGGGTAGTTCCACAATTAGTTCTGGTACTATGAAAAGGTAAAAGGAGAAAATAAAATACCACGTAAACTTTTCTAAAGACAGTAAGTTCCCCTTAGAGATACATTCATATAAACTCCTACTCCAACTATATCGCAATTTGTTTGGCATCTCAACCGATTTGAATCGTCACATATTTGTATCGATTTTCAACCGGCTCGCAGATAATCGTTACATCCCTACTTTCCAATCATCTGATGTTCACCTAAACTAAATATAAAATGCTGCAAAAATATTAAACAGTGCAACCATTTTCAGCATTGACAATAATATTATTTTAAATTGTAATAATGTTTCACAATATTTCCTGTATTATTATCAAATACAACAAAGCGGATGATGCATATAATTATGTAAGTAAATACATTGCAATTCAAATGTCATGTTTGACAGGTTAGATTGCATAAAACTCATATCCGTCATTGACGCTTTTAGGGCTGTTTTGATACAATCATGTAAAGGTATGTATTGATATACAACACACACTTCATGCTCTTAATTATTTATTTATTTTTATAATCATCAGTATTTTTAATCATGTTCAGTCTTATGTTTATTTTTTACATGTAGCTTTCTTTTCTTTTCTTTTCATTTTTTTTTTTTTTTTTTCAGACCCATAATTTATTTTTGGGTCACGACCTAACAGTTGAGAACCACTGCTATAGATGGTGGTTGACAACTTCCTGTGTCTGCCCACCTAGCTTGTGTTGTTCTGCCTGACACGCTTAACTGTGGCCTCTCAGGTCCTGGCAGCCATGGCGACAAGCTGTTTTGACAACGTGGGGCGTGAGCATAGGAGCTGGTTGCGGTCTTCTGGTTTTGACACGCTGCCAAGCTTTTCTCTAGAATCCACTTCAAGCTTCTACAGAAGCAATCTTTAAGACTAGACTGTAGTTAATTCGTGAAAGATTGGCGGGTTACGGCGGCACATTCTTTGCACGACTGAGAACTGTTATAATATGATTCAGTCCGTTCTCTTTGCAAACCAACATACTTGTTTTGTTTTTTTGCCACCCCACCCACACGCGCTAACAGACAGTCGCAACCATGTGGCATGTCTGCATCTTACACAAGCATGATAGTGAATTCCTGTGGTGCACAGGCGCAGTTGCTTAAGAATGCGTTTTCTGCATATTAAGGAAGTCGGTATTACTCATGGCCTGACCACGTAGTTTAGTCGTCATCTCTGTGATTGATACATGAATGCCACGTTGTTGGCATCCATGCATTAGTTTCCTCATTGAGCTTTGTTTGATGGGATCTTGTGATTTCTGACCCAGAGTGACTGCTGCAGTCGGTCACCTGCCTTCGGTTTCACTTCACCTGCTTCAGACTGACTAGCAGGGCGTTGTGACTGTCTCGTGGTGTCTCTCTCAGATCCTGCATGAAGGAGAGAGTAAAATTTCCCTATTAATAACCAGACATTCTAGTGAGTCATAGTAGAGCCAGGTAAAGCAGAAGTGGCTTGAAATGTGATCATTCAGGTAGTAGGGAGGCCTTGTCAAACCTTAACACCATTTAACAAAGCTGATGGGTAATGAATATCAATGTATTTAAGGAATGGTTGGAACAAATATAAAAATTGTCATTATTTGTCAAATCAAACTCTTATGATTTTCATCCCTCCCTAGACCACAGAATAGGGCTTGTCACACTGCGATAAACTCTGTTATTGTTGTTATGCACACACACACACACACACACACACACACACACACACACACACACACACACACATATATAATGGTAATTGAATGTGATGGTAATTACGGCATTTGACAAATAACATGTCTTGTAAAAAATGTTGACTTGCAAAATGTGAATGTGTACATATTCAAATTGCATAAATGTGATTTGAGAGCTTTGTTGTGTGCCAGGGCCAGTTTGCATAGTTCAGACCCATTCATTTGTTTGAACTCTCACCTATAAACAGATTTTAGTGGATTATTTAAGTTCTTTAGAGGCCTCATTAAATGGTGTAGGGGTAAAAGGTCAGGGCTGGTTTAATTCCTGCAAGTGAGAGCCCCTGAGTGTGGCACTTAACCCCAGGTTGCTTTGGGGGTTTGTCCCTGTAATAAGTTCACTATGCTCTTCTGTGGCGATAAATAAAAAAACCCAAAGCAGATTTAACTTTTGATTCACTAACAGCTGAGCATTGCCTTCAATCTGAACAAGCAGGCCTTGTCCGGGTTTCGTATGTCCAGATCCTTCTTGTGGGATTATCCAAGCGCATTCCCCATGTCCATGTACCGTACGACCCCATTCAAGAGCCAAAATCTTAGGTGCTTGGTTTTTGGTATTCTGGTCCTGCAAACAAGGTGGATTGGATTGGTAGATCATTGAGAAACCTTGACGGCTTCTGTGGCCTCCATAAAATCCCACTGACCCCATTTTTCTTTGTCGGATTTTAGAAGGTTCTTAGACTCCCAGCTGGCTGTGGGTTTGTCCTTAACTCGCTTGTTTTGATTCCAAGCTTTTTGTTTTGTGGGAATTCTCCTCTGATTTGTACAAAGCCTTGCGTGCAGCATTCCTACTTTTGCATTTTGGCTTTAAATGTCCTAAATGCATGTGTATTTGTTGATAACTTTCACAGTGTCCCCCTTGGGAGAATTCCTGCCTTGTGCTGATTCAGCTGATATCTGGGAGCACCGGAGTTCTGAGTTCTGAATGTTCTGAGTTCTGAATGTCATGGAATGCTGGAATCGGCATGAGTGAATTAGTGTTTGAAGAAGGCTGTGTCTGTTTGTGCTCGGATGTCTCTTTTTCTACTTTACTCATCTAGTCGTTTTCACTCTCATTCTAAGATAACGCTTGTCTTGATTTTTTTTTTTCCTGTTTTGTAAGAGAAAACGAAACTAATCCTGACTCTACGCTCTTACCTTGCAGCGATAACATGTCAGTTTCACTAAATGGGGGTTGAGTGTAGAGTGGCAGCGTGGCCAGAACTGTTTATGAATATTACCTGAAGTTGGTACACTCCCTCTGCACATGCCGTCTTAATCTTTATCTTTTTCTCTGGAGACAAAGAACTCCTGGCCAGTGCCATCCAAAGATCATTTTCACAGCAGGCTAATTTTGACCACGTACAGTGTTGTGAATAGGATCTAATTTGCACCCTGAGTCTTTAACCTTCAAAATATACCAAAAAAGTACTATCACTACCCATATCCACTAGATTTTCACCAAAAAAATTAACTTTCTTGAAAAACCTGAATAGGAAATAAATAAATGAATGTTCTTGAAAAACCTGAATAAGGTGAAAAAAAAAAAAAAAAAAAAAAAAAAAAAAAATATGTGTTCCACAGAAGAAAGTAAGTCATACAGGTTTGGAATGTTTTTAAGTAAATTGTTTTTTTTTTAAGTAAATTGTTTTTTTATTATTAATTTTATTTAAATAATGAATTTTTTATTTTATCCTTATCTATATATTATTTTCCCATAATTTCATGTAAAGTTAGTCGAAATTAATACAAAGTAATGGAAGTTAAAATTTAAGTTCTGTATTCAGCATTCTGTTTTTGCATTTCTTTAGCTGGAAATGGCTTTTTGTTTTGTCTGTAAAATGATAATTCATTGAAAAATGCAAGGAATTAATTGGTCAGAATGTATAGGATTAAAAAAAATATATATTATGAATAAAATTACTACTATTTACTTGTCCCGTGAAGTCATCTGCATCAGTGTTTGAGTTTCTGTTGATATTTGTTGTCTAACTTTCAGTGGCTAGTAGGTTTGTTTAGGGAGAGGTTTTATTCCAAATCCAGACTTGTTTGATGACACCCAGGCTGCACGTACCAACCTTTATTTTATTTCCAACAATGCATCATTTATTTATGGCTCACCTGGATTGCTCTCGAGTAAACATGACACTCTTCATGAGCCCGAACTGATGCAAGGAGGAAGGCGTGGCTGTTCACACCTCCATTTATTTTAACCCCATCAGCCATGTGCACCACATCACTCACTCCCCCGTAGTGAGTAGACTTTTTATACGTGCAAACCTGCACACACGAAATAATCTTCACAAAGAAGGTTTGAGAAATTATTCTAATAATAAAAAAAGTATTATTATTAATGTTAAAATATTTTTCACAAAGTAGGTGTGAGAAATTTATAATTTTACATTTTATTTCATTTTGTAACTTGTGTTTATTTTATTTTATTTTTTAATTTAAGTGTTGTTTTATGATTATATTTTCCACACTTTAATGGGAAATTAAGGGAAATACACTTGTAACAGAATTTTAAACAGTTAAAATTTAGGGTCAAAGAATGGGAAATTCTATGTTTAGTTCAAGTTTTTCAGAAAATTGTTCAAAGCATGGGACCCAAGGCTTAAAAAAAGTGTGCATTTTTAAACTTTGACCTTTGTCCTTTACTCAAAAGGAGGGCTTTTCTTGAATAAGACTTCGGTTTGACACCTAAAGTCTTGTCCTGCTGGTCATCGTGCGGTCACTAACGCATTTATTCTGGGTGAAGTGGGACAGCTATCTAAATGAACTCAGGCTCAAATCCCATGATTCCTCTGTGCAATAAGAGCACTCTCTAACTGACACAAACCATCCTTGTGTTCAGCTCAGTCAGTCGTGTGTGTGTGTGTGTGTATGCGGTTGTGTACATTATCTAATAAGATGTTCAAAGAGGCAGAATTCCTGAATGATGGTCTTTTGGAGTGCTGTCAGCCCTGCACATTAGAGCATCCAGCCCTGCAAGATGATTTAATTTGTGTGTGTGTTTCTCGATTTGTGTGTCGTATCTTGGGAGACGTCCCAGTCATTGTTTGTTTTATGTATGGTTTTGTTTAGCTGATGAAAGCCCAGGCAGGTGCTGTTCTTTCTCTCCTCTCCTGTTGTGACATTCTCAACTCTCACTTACACTTTATTAACCTGCTTCATACTTTAAAATGCTGAAAGCTTTTGTTTAGTTTTTATTTTGTCATATTTGTGATTGTTTTCTATAATTTATTGTTTTTTCTTATTTTATTTTACATTTTGTTTAGTGTTTTGTTGGTTTGATTTTTTTATTTCTTGTTTGTTTGTTTTGTTTGCTTTATCATCTTTTTACATTTATTTTACTTTACATAATTTTGTGCTTTATCATATTTTATTTTTATTTTATTACTTCACACAGCTTCAAACTTAAATGTTTTATTATTGTTTATTTGTTTTTCACTTTTTGTTGGTTTCTCTTTAGTTTTTTACTTTGTAATTTTGTGCTTTTTCATATTTTATTTTATTTTTTATTTTTTAATTCATACAGCTTGTATAAAGTAACTGAAATATTTTGTTGTTTATTTTATTATTTTTTTCAGTTTAATTTGTTTGTTTATTTTTTTTGTTTTATTTTTTGTTGGTTTGTTTAGTTTGCTTTATCATGTTTTCTTTTTGAACTTTTGTTTTAAGTAATTTCAAAGGCATTTTAATGTTAGGTTATAAAAAAACAGAGCTTTTTCTACCCAGAATAATGTGCATAGATGAATCATGCACAAAACAAACAGAGACATTAAGGAATTAAATTTGATTTGAAATGACTAATTAACAATGCCTAAAATACAAAGGCATAAACAAAAGTTGCACTGCTTGTTTATAGGTCAGGAAGTACTCATGTCAAATTTGCTTTACATGAGCTGTTTTCAGTCCATTTATCCTTTGTTTCTCTTTTTTCCTATGTGTAGGAGGTAGTGAGGGTCAAGGCCGGATTCTCCAGCGTTTCCCAGAGAAGGACTGGGAAGATAACCCCTTTCCTCAAGGCCTTGAGCTGGTAAGCCCATCGCAAACAAACACAGAGGATATCCCAGAATTTAGAGATTTATCCAACAAAATTGAATGATTCTGGCAGTGTTTTCATAGGATCTGATTAATCTTGTGGCGTCTCTTTCAGTTCTGTCAGCCCAGCGGATGGGAGCTGGATCCAGAGAGAAAGCCTCCGTCTTTCTTTGTGTCAGTTCTCACAGACATCAACTCTGAGCGGCATTACTGCGCCTGCTTCACCTTCTGGGAGTCCGTGGAGAACCCGCAGGTTTGTGCCGAGCACGTGCAGACATTATACAACAGGATACAACGGTGATGATGGTTGGGGTGATTTCCTGCTGTGTTAAAATTGGCCATCTAGTGTTTGAGTGATTTGAAGTGTAGTAATTCTAGGTGTAGTTTGAGGGTGTTTTATTTGTTGTGTGTGTTCAGCTACAGAAAGGAGAGCCCAGTGAGGCTGATGAAGATGAGAGTCCAGACGTGCTACAGCCCGCTCAACTGTACGCTCCTAAAAGCCTGGTCCTCGTGTCCCGCTTAGACCACACAGAGGTCTTTAGGGTAAGAGAGACACACAAAGTTGCACAAAATGACAGAATCTAAAACAAGTCAGGGCTCAATAGTAATGTTTTTATTAGTTTAGCTTCTATTTTTTCTGACCTTCACAATAAAGACTTATTTTATGTATCAGGAAAAAAACCTTTGTGTATAATAAATAATTAACTCAATCTTGTGTCTCTTTACTCTGCAGAACTGCTTGAGTCTCATCTATACCGTTCATGTGGATGGCCTCACCGTTCCTATGGAAACGGTGATTGGAAACCTTCTCACCTGCATCATCCCTTTAGCCGGAGGCTCTCAGGTGAGAAATGCACACAGTCTACCATGTTTTTTTTTTTTAATGAAAACAATTGTCTTCTCCTTAACACAGACCTTCATTACCTATGGATAAATCAGTGTTTTTCTCTGAAGGGAAGCGCTCACGTCAGTTTTGTGTTCTGTGCACGACTCAAATGCTCCGCTCTCCACCCAAATATAAAAGCTGCTGTCAGTTAATAAAGATTTCACAGATGAACTCACGGCTCGATTGGACTCTTGTCGTGTCAGAAAGTGATAAGACTTTCAGTTTTATGGACGTAGCCATCTTTGATTTTACTTTGGTCACTGTTGCTGTGGTAACTGGTAAGGAATACGGGCTTGACTCCCGTTGACTCCCGTTCATACAGACAGTATCTGAGAAGCTACTGTAAGTTGCAGTGTGAACGTGACATTTCGAGACTCGCATATGTAAGCAAATTTGGTTTTCAATCCCAAAAAACTGACAGTGTGAACGTACCCTAAATGAAAATGATAACTGTTGCCTTGGCAACTAGCTGAAATATTTTTTATATTGTATTTTGTCAATTAATGTTGAGAAATTTCCAAAATGACTCAAAAAATAAAACTATAAAAGTGGTGTATTTGATGCATGCACTATATTCTGAGTCCTCTGAAGTCATGTGATCACTTTATCCGAAGATGGAGCTAAATTTAAATATTTATTCTCTGAAAATCATTCTTTTTTTGGAGCTTGACAGTAAAATCCCCATTCACTTTCATTATAAAAAAAGTGGGCAGTTTCTCTTTTGTGTTTTATGAAACCAAGTCTGCGGGGAAATAAAATGACAGTTTAATTTTTTAGTGAACCATCGCTTTAAGTATGATTGGTTTCTGTATATCATGCTCACGTCTTGTCATATTCTCAAGTTGACATGCGGTTTTTTTGTGTTACAACCACATGATTCCCTCCCCTGAAGTGTAAACCTGACTCACTTGTGTTCCAGATAAATGACCCCCCTCTTTGTAGTTTAACTGACTGGCTGCTGGGTTGTTTCCAGGTAACATTTACCTTTGAGCAGCTTCAACCAATCAACCCATTTGTGATTCTGCCTGACAATCAACCAATCAATCAATAAATCAGTCGATCTATGCTTTGCATTTCTCATTTGAAATCACTGCTGTTCACGAGAATCAACAATACGCCTTATTTCTGTCTGATTCTTTGGCTTCAATCAGTTGCACCTGAAATGCATCAGTAAATTTTTTTTTTTTGGTGGCAGTTTTTTTCATCTGCTCATTGAATATTTTATGGGACAGTGCACAAACAAACACTTAAGCGCGCACACACATGCTTACACACAAAGGCTTATGGGGCTGGTGTTTGTGTCCTGGGTCTGGTTGGCATGGACTGAACATATGGGCTGGGACGGTGGCAGATGGTGTCTAAGCACACTGCAGCATGTATGAATGACACGCAAAAGCTTCAGTGCCGTCTTGATTGTTTTGCTTATCTTCTGTGCATTGGAAGGGGAGTGTTTTGTGTGTAACATATATTAATGCTTTCAATTTGAACATTAGGTTGATTGTGACCTTTTAAATGATGGATTATTTTGAATCAATCTCTGATTGAATTATCTGTGTTTTAGGCTCTTATGAAATGCAGATAAATGCAGATGTTACGTTTTTTTTAAACACCCTATAGTTGAGAATATAACAGAACAGATTTTTTTGGTCATTGATAATAAATGAAACTAAATTTATTTATAAATGAATAATGAGAACTATATATAGTTATGCGTCTTTATGTTGCAAGGTCATTAAAGTAATGTCTTAAATTCAATGTCCAGAATTTAAGACTGTTTACAAGAATATTCAAATAATTAAAAAAAGTTAATTATTTAATATTAAATTTGGAAATAGAAAGATGTGATGTTTCTAATAATCATAAATAAATGTTAATACATATAATAATACAATAATCTTCCTATTTTATATTCTCATTCTTCAATCTGTGCATATTTAAGATAAAAAAAAAATTAAAAAATTATATATATATATATATATATATATATATTATAATATATATTAGATATATATATATATATATATATATATATATATTAAAGCTGTATTTTAGTTATTTAGTTATTTAAAGATTTATATCATGATCTACTTGCAATAATTTAGGCCATATTATGGTTCGGTAGAAAAACATGATAATGATATCAAACTTCATTGCAAGACTTGGGGGAAAAAAAGGTGACTTTTTATTAATAATATTTATAATTTTAGCCCTAATAACCATTCATTACTCACAATAATTTGGCCTTTAAAATTGGTTTTAAAATACTTATTTAGTATTATTTATTTATTTATTGCTTAGTAGGTCTTAAATTTAATTTTTAAGTATTTAAATTTTAAATGTAAAGTTTAAATTTTCATTTAAAAGTCTTTCTTTCCCTTAAATATGCAGATTCCCCGACAGAGTGCTAAAACGCAATCTGTAAAATATGAAACATGCCTGGATTTAATAAAAGTCTCAGCCAATTATGAAAGCATTGTATGTATCTGTATGTCGGGAAGCCAGTAGAGGTGTGACTTGGTCCGAAATCTATCTGCATAAGGGGGAGAATAATTTTTTTTTTTTCTGGATCCGTGCTGAGAATCCGTAGAGTCTTCATTATTTTGGACTTCCTGAAGGGCAGTGTTTACTGTCCTTGACCCATGACTGCAATGCCAAGTGAAACGGGTCTGTTTGTTTTCCCAGTTGCAAAATAATCCATATCGAACGGTCATACCAGAATCATCAATGTAATATCTAATAAGTTATGCAAGTCAGAAATTCCCAGGCCTCACTTTCTGTTTCAGTAAGGGTGCTACCTGTTCATATGACAGCCATATTTTCATATTCCTCTGACCCTTTGCCCTCACAGCTGTTTTATCATCACAACCGTCATGTCATTTTGCAACTTGTCATGTATTTCCTTGTTTGCTTTCTGCTGTTTCTCTTTTTTTGTAATGTCTCTAAATTTTGGTGTGTCTAATGGTTTGTGTTGCTGTATGTGCTAATCTAGCCGGGCCAGGACGACAGAGAGGAGAGCTCGGTACGCCCCGTTTGATTTCGTTCAGCTCTTTCTCTCACTGGCAGTCTTGCTATCCCCTTTGTTTTGCTCCACCAAAAGACAAACTTTGCATCAGGGGAATCAATTAGATCACAGCAATTATGATCAGAATTGATCCAATATGTGACTAACAGTTGTTGTTTAATCACTGATCAAAACTTAGCATGGAAATGTTTTCCAGCATCACTCCTCTCATGTTACTGTGTCTGTTAGAGGCATGTGCTTCAGTTTCCTGCACTAGCTCAAGATCGAGGCTGTGGAGGCCTGGAAACACAATACTAACACGTACAGTCATTAGCATCAGAGCTGTGTTTTGCCAGAAGCATTGTAAGCTTCAAGCTGATCGTAAAGGCTGTGGATGCCAATGGCTTTTAAGCCTCAGTGATTAATTTAGACTTGCGATGCTTTTGGGAAATGCAGCCCAGGATGATAAGCTAATGAGACTGATTGATTTAATGTATTGTTTTTTGTCCTCTTTGAATTTTTTGTTTTGTTTTAACAGCTATACTTTAAGGAAAATTAGTAATTTGATAGGTTAAATGAATTAATAAATAAATTTATTAATATTTATTTTTAGCTTAAAAATGTTAAAGATAAAGATATTATATAAAATAGGATTTAAAAAATAGGAATAATATATATAAAATATAATTCAAAATATATGCAGTATTAATACATAAAGATCATTTTATTGTATTTTAGTTATTTTTTAAGTTTGTAATATTTTTAAATATATTTTAGTTTTAAACATTTTTAACATTTAAAATAACATTAACACAGTGTGTATGTTTAACACACACAAACACACACAACACACACAAATATATTAAAAAAATTATAATAAATATATTTTTTAATATATATAAACATTAAGAATGTTTAAAAACTGTTATATATATTTGGAAATAATTTATATTAATATATATAAATATTATAGAATATTATATTATATTATATATTATAATGCGCATTATTATATTATATTATATTATATTTTGCAAAAATTTTGTTCTTCATTCTGACTCACTGACACACCGTAAAGAAGAATAAAAATGCGCATTGCATGGCATTTCTATATTCACTTAAAATTCCCGTATTTGGAAGGGAACTTCAAGTGCACCGTGATTGCGGTTATCTTAATCATTATGAATGCCTGATTGCAAATGACGCTTCTGTGCATTTCCATATTTATCACTTTGGATTGGGCCTGTCATGAGGTTTCATTACAGCAAGCTTTTTACGACGGTCTATAACGTGCACGTGCTCTAATGCAAGGCTGTTAAACCCTTGTGTGCTGTGGCTGTTTGAAGTGATGACATCACACCCCGCTGTCTTTTTACAGCCACCTCTTTTACTTCCTGTACTGATGTGACTTTTACTCTAAAAGGACTGGTTTCTTGACACTTACTGACCTCACCTCTGCCTGAATTAACTGTCCTAAAATGGGCATAAACAACAGTAAACATTGGGTTGTGTGGGAGATTTTGGACTTATTATAACTGAACAACGTGAATGATTTCACCCTGCTGATTGCCTGCTGGCTTAATGAATGTTTACGGTCTTATTATTTCCAGCTAATGTTTGACAATGTTTGTCATGGCATTTGCAATTATTATAACATTTTTGTATGACAGTACCTTATATTTATAATGCAAAACATTTTATTATTCACCTTATACTCCTGGAAATTAATACTTTGTGATTCTGAGATTCTTTCTGATGATCTTAGCTGCAAATATTAATCCTCAACCTGAATAATTTCAACTTTTTCATCTGTAACTTTCAAAAAAAAAAAAAAAAAAAAAAAAAACATTGATCGTAAAGGTGACTTGTTTATAACAGGAAATACATATGAAAATGCTGAATTTTTTTCTTCTAATTAACCTTCTGTCTTTAGCTCACCACATGACCAGCCTGCCGTGCACACATTAATTTTTCTCATAATGCCGTTGTGGTGGTGTTGGATGGAGTTTTTTTCTTTAAAGATGATCTAATTCTCATTTTCTCTTATCATCTTACGATCTTTCTTCCCCTTCCCCTTTATCTGTATCTATCTTTTCTCACTCTTCTTTCTGTCTCTACAGAGGACCATAACGCTCGGCGCGGGCGACAGGCAGGTTATCCAGACGCCCATAAACGACTCCCTGCCTGTGAGCGGCTGCAGCGTGGCCCAGCTTTTCAGACAGCTTGGTAAGACAATCAGCAGCAGGCTTAAGTGCTAAACAGCAAATCAGCTTCATTAAAACAGCAACATTTGGTGTCAAGTGTCAGATGTGGTCGGTGTAATCTCCACCTTGTGTTGTTAAATAAATAACAGAGGAAGTGGGGCTGATATTTTTAGGCTCAGCTGACCTCTCGCTCTGTCTTTGCAGGAATCGTGAATGTTCTCTGTCTGTTTTGCGCTGCTCTGACGGAGCACAAGATCCTGTTCCTCTCCAGCAGTTACCAGCGTCTAACGGACGCCTGCAGAGCTCTGCTGGCCATCATGTTCCCTCTCAAGTACAGGTGAAGAGGGATCGTTTGTTGGTGCCGAATTTGATTGCTTCGTAATGACTGCTTGTTTTTCCTGCCATAGCTGGTTTTAAAAAAGTTTTGAATAAATTGAAATAAAAGGTGAAATGCACATTCCTGGTTTATTTTATAATAATGAATAACAATTAACAATTTAATAATAATATAATAATAATAAAAAAATAACAAAAGCAACTTGTTGTTGTTGTTGTCATTTCTTATTATAAAATAAAATTTGATATTATTATTAGTATTAATTATAACAACAACATTAGTTATTTTTCATTGTTATTAATATTATTAACCATTATAATAATTAGTAGTATTATGTGTTATTATAAAATTAGTTGTTGTTGTTATTATTATTATTATTAGTTATAACAATATTTATTTTTATGAATACTTATTATTTTTATTGTTTTTCATTGCTATTACTACTACTACTGCTAATAACTTTTATTGTGATATATTATTTATTATTATAAAATAATTATTATTTTGTCATTGTTACTTTAATAATAACAATAATAATAATGATATCAGCAACTTAATCTTATTGTTGTTTCTTATTATAAAAAATATAATTATTATCACTATTGTTTTTAATAACAACAACAGCAACAACAATGACAAAATGATTATCATTATTGTTATTAGTTTTCATTGTTATTAATATTATTAACTATTATAATAATTATTAGTAGCATCATTTTTTATAAAATGAGTTATTTTAAATGATAGCAATAATTATTCTAAAGGATATTGATTTTTATTTTTTCATTGTTGTTATTACTACTACTACTAACTATTATTATAATATATTATCATTTATTATTTTAAAAAGAGTTATTTTATTTGCCAATGCTACTGTAATAATAATAATATTAATCATAATAATAGTTGCTGTTGTTGTGTATTGTTGTCTACTTTTAAAATAAAAATGCTAAATACAAAAGCATTAGAGTTAAAAAATTACACCAATTAAAATCAAGACTTATTACATCCCCTTTATTATTTTTTGGAGAGATCATTCCAGTTCTGTTTTTCCATTAATTGTTCCCATTCCTCCTAATTTTATCATCATCTCAACCTCCTCCATGTCTTTATTTCCCCTCTCTCCAGTTTTACGTATGTTCCCATCTTACCGGGAAAGCTGCTGGAGGTGCTCAGCACTCCGACGCCCTTCATCATCGGAGTCAACTCACACTTCCGCTCGGAGACCCAGGAGCTGGTGAGATGTCTTTTTTTTTATTTGATGCCGTGAGCCGGGAACATAATGCAACACACATCAGGAGTTTGATACTTTTGAGATAAGGTTTGATCAGATATGTGGCATATGGTGCAAGCAGAAACAAGTGTATCCACATACAGCGTTCCATGCAATGCACAACATGGGATCAGATGCTAGAACAGATGTGCCCTCATACACCTGATTTGCTTCATCTCGGTGCATGTCAACTAGTTTTTGTCCTTTTTTAAAAGTGAGCACGTCTATTAATTTAGCTATTCTCCCTGATTATATGTTTGGTTGTGTTATGTTATCTGGATTTGAGGGTTGTGGCCAAACGCTTAATTTTCATAGATTTGTATCAAAGGTCATGTGATAGGGTTGCATTTTACCAGATTTTCTTTCAGTTTCTGTCTTGTGTTGATAAAATCCTTTTAATGGGAAATTCCTGACCCTTTTTTCTGATGTTTATCTTGTTGAACAAATATCAGCTGCTGTTTTTGTGCTGCAAAATGCTGTAATAATAAGCTTTTATTATAAAAAATGACACCTACTAGACTGTTATTATCTTGTTTAGCTTAGTTTACAAGGAAAAGTTGAACATCCTTGAACATTTACATGTGATGACTTGAGTTCAGATGATACAAGACTTGATACCAGGGAATGGTACTTGACCTGAGGTCACTTCGTTTGGACCCCAACGCAGAATTTTTAAACAAAAGACACTTGCAAAGAATGTTAGGTCTCATTCATGAACTTTTTTTTTTTTTTTTTGTCAGAAAAGGTTGAATCGGGTCTGATGTGCATCAGAGTTAACCAGTTTAGTCTTGACTAAAAGAGTCTCTCGGTTTCCTGTTTTTGAAATATGTTATTAATACTTCATCATCCCACAAAAAACAACAATAACAACAATGGTCCACCATATTTACCCATGCGCCTGTGTTTTATTCACAGCTCGACGTAATCATTGCAGACCTGGACGGAGGGACGGTCACCATTCCGGAGTGTGTCCACATATCCCTGCTGCCCGAGCCGCTTCTTCATCACACACAGACCGTCATCTCCATGGTAACACATTTTACCTGTTAGGTTGGGTGTATGCCAGTGTTAATAACTGGCAGAGATCAAGATGGTTAATATGAAGTTTTTAAAGATAATTTGACAAACCGCAGACTGAGGAAGTGTTGCAGGTTTAATGGATGGATTGGGGCTATAAAAACACATGAAATAAATATTTATTGTAATGAGGGTTTGTGCCAGCAGTAATTAAATGATTCTCGGCACACATTACTCAACCGTGCGTACTTCCTTGTTTAAATTACACTCACTGTACTGTGAGTAAGATTATAGTGCTGATACTGATTTTACTGACAGCTTCTATAGTGGTTTAAAGTACCGTAGTTGAAATTATAGGGCAATATTTTATATTGTTTTAGTTCACAAGAAAAAAAGAGAATCCATAAAACACTTCACTACTAATTTCTAAAAGGGAATTGTTACAGATTGTCCAAACCAGGAATAGCATGATAAAGTTTTTTGTGTGGTGATGCACACTGGCTATCAGCTGATATCAGTGAATGTTTTATAATTTTTTAAAAATGTGTTAAATTATATAATGTATTTTTTTTAATATACCGATCAAAAAAAATCTGTGAACTTTTAATTAAAAAATCAGTAGAACAACAATTACAACACCAACCAACCAACAAATAAAAAAATATGTATTTATAAAAAAAAAAAAAATGATAATAATAATTCAAAAATGTCAAACAGGAAAAAAAACATTTGCGTATGGTTAATCAGTACCTTTTTTCTTTGATATATTAGTTGATTTACAATGTAATTTTTCCCTTCAACACACCTTTATTCAGGCTTTGACAAATAAACAATTCCAAGTAGGATTGTCACATTAATTCCGGTTTAATGTTAACAATTTGCAAACTTCCTTTTAAATTTACAGTATGTGTAATGAGTCACTTTCATGCCTAGATCTTTTCTGCAAGGAAGTTATTTTTCTTTTCAGGAAAATGACCGTGAAAAGGGTTTTCTGTTCTGTGCTCATACTTAAAAGTGTCCGGTTGTCTGTCTGTGTTTGTTTAGTTTAGATCTAAATCAGCACAGAAAGGTCCATCTGTGTGGCATTCACATTTTGCCCCCCTGCAAACAAGCCCAGAGTCCCACAGACACTCTGCTGTCTCTCTGAAACGGCAGAAGTGGCAGAGGTTGAGGTTGCATATGCGTGTTTAAACGAGCAGGGCTCACATAACGCGTCCCCTCAGGGAGAGAGATGAGAATCATGGCTGAGAAAACAAATGGCCATGCCTCAGTAATAAAGCCATTTCATTTGTTTAATTGCCTGGAAAACACAGCATTTCTTTTTCTCTTTCCTGATCCTCAGTGCTCTTTATCCGAAGGTTAAAGATGCTTCCGATAGTTGTGTAGGCAACTGCAGTCTGTAGTTTATGTCCTGTGCCTAATCCTGAACCTTTTCAATTAGCTAAGTGAGTTGTGTTATTATCTCCAGCTCCGGACAGCAGCTTGCTGTAATTACAGAAGCGCTCGTGTGTGCAGATGTGATTTTTTAATTATCTTTTTTTTTTTTTTGATGTAAAAAATTTTTTTTTTTTTTTGTGGGAATTGGAGAGTCTCAGTAAAAAAAATAAAAAAGTCACTGAAAGTGATTTACTGCATGAAGTGACAGGCGCAGTCAGTCAGAACATATTTAATGTTTAAATGCAAAAATGTAACGAAAGCAAACCAAAAAAGTAACATTGGTTTTTGTGGCTTGACAAATATTAGATGAAAAACCTAATAAATAAATAAAATAATAATAAAATAAATGGCAACACTTTACAATAAGGTCCATTAGTTAACTACTTTAGTTAACATAATTTAAGCATGATCCATACTTCTACAGCATTTATTCATCTTAGTTCGGTATTTTCAACACTTACTAATGCATTATTAAAATCAAAATTTGTGCTTGTCAGCATTAGTTAATGCACTGTGAATTAACATGAACTATCAATGATCATCAAGATTAATCAATACTGTAATAAAAGTATTGTTCATTGTTTTATGTTAGTTAATACAGTACATTAACTAATGAAACCTTATTGTAAAGTGTTACCAAATAAATTCAAACTAAATAGAAATATTGAAAAACAAACAAAAATAAATGTTAAAGCACATAACAAAATAGCTAAAATCTAAAAGTGAAAATGAAAACTAAAAAATATGAGCTTCATTTAAAATGCTATATAAATAATACTAAAATAACATTGAATCCAGATCTGCTTCAAACTCAAACTTCGTTCGTTCAGCATGTCTTTGAAAAAAATTCTGACTTGCAACAAAATAATCATATTGGAAGCCACATATGACCAAAATTCATTTCATGTGTTGAATCATGTGCAAAGAATTGATGTCAGAGCACATATTTGAATTCGTCATTATTTGTATTGATCACTTGGGTAATTTTTTCTAGAAAAGAACATTTGTCAGCATCAGTGACTAGAGCAATCAAGTACTGTAATCTTAATATTTATGTATGTTTTGTGTGATGAAGTTCTTGATCCAGAGCTGGAAGTGGCTGATCATGCTTTTCCTCCACCTTCCGTTCAACCATCCACACTTAAAATTCAGGTAAAATTCTTTGTAAATCTCTTTTATATGTATAAATATGCTTTTCCCTTTTCCTCGAGTGACTGCCTGTGTCTGACATCACATCTAGGAATGTTAATGTTTTTTTTTATTGACCCTGGTGGATGTGACATTTGTTTTACGAGAGTGTGATTGATTCGCAGGACAAAGAGATCCGTGCGGTCTTCCTGTGGCTCTTCGCACATCTCCTTCAGGGCTATCGATGGTGTCTGCATATAATTCGAATCCACCCTGAGCCTGCCATATGTTTCCATAAGGTACTAAGGAGCCCTAAAAATCAGTTTCAGACACACATGCTGAAATTATGCACATAAACAGACTTCTAAAGCGTGTTGTTTTCTCTCAAGGCTGCATTTTTGGGGCAGAGAGCACTAACTGAGGATGACTTCCTGATGAAGGTGCTGGACGGCATGGCATTTGCTGGGTTCGTGTCTGAGCGGGGTCCTCCATACCGAGCCACAGACCTGTTTGACGATGTAAGTCACCAGTGAAGGATGGGTATAGCTGACAGCCAATAAATAGAACATAGACATTGTGTGTTTTTTTTAAGCTTTCTGGTCTTATCTCTTTTATTTCTGTTCACCGTAGCTCATAGCCAATCAGGTGGAGCGCATTCGACAGGAGATAGGAGATCCTCATAAAGTGATGAAGCATATTAAGGAGCTGGCAGATCATCTTTTCAAAAATGTAGGTTTATTTCAAGTGTCTTATCTGCTGTCTCACATGATATGTTGTCACATCATTAAAATCAAATTGAGGCTAAAAAGGAGTGTTTAAAATACAAGTGCAGATCCTGGCACTTTTTTATTGTTATTTTCAATAGCATACTTTTATTTTTAACTAAAATAAGTGATATCAGTGCTATAAATCAGAACAATGAAGGTTATTAAACTTTTTTTTTTTTTTTTTCTGTTGTCTAACTCTCACTTAAAGGGACAGTTCACCCAAAAATAGAAATCTTTCATCATTTACTCATGTTGCTCCAAACATGTATTGCTTGCTCTCTTCTGTGAAACCAAAATAAGATATTTTGAAGAGTTTGGTAACCAAACAGTTTTGGTTCCTATTGACTTCTATTTTATGGCTAGAAATACAATAGAAGTCAATTGGAACTGAAAGCAATCAACATTCTTCAGATTTATCTACTATTATTTTCTGCAGAAAAAATAGTCAAACGGGTTTGGAACGACACGTGGGTAAATAATGACCGAATTTTCATTTTTGTGTAGAATATTCCTGTAATGTTATTCTTGGAAAACAATAATAATTTAATAGTTTAATATTATTTTTAGCAAATCTCAAAATATAAATTAATTTTCCATAGGTAGATTACAGTGTTGTGATGCCTAAATTTATTTGCAACATTTGCAGTGATTGTTTTAAAATGTGAATGTTTTGCTTTAAACTTGTTTGATATTTAGCGCTATTATTTAAAAAATATTAAATAATATTATAGTACATTATAGTTTTCTTGTATTATAATACAAGAAAATGTATGTAAATATATCTGTACATCCCAATTTTCCATTATTGTGATTATTTTGTCTCTAAACACACATTTTTCTTTTCTTTCTTTTTTTCTTTCTTTTTTTTGTTTTTTGTTCACAGGAAAACCCATACCCTGCAGTAAGCATGCACCGAGTTCAGAGAACAGCTGAAAGCGCACAGCCCAGGCTCCCACAGACCCCTTTCCCGCACCTGGACGAGGTCTCCGTGCAGCTCTTTATAGACCATGCAGCGGCGAAACTCAAAACAGCGCCACCTGTGGTCAAGGCCGAACTGAAGAGCATGGTCCCATCCGGACCTCCACTGAGTGAGATTGCAATTCTGATGTAGCAAACATCACCTTCAGTGCTCAAATCCAACATTCAAATAAACTCTTCATACTGTGCTGATCTTCATAATCTTTATGTTTTGATCTCTCTGGCTTCTAGCTGACATAGTGGACAGAAACGGGAATGTTCTGGCCAACAGCGCCAGGAGGTTAGAGGTGGTCAGGAACTGCATCACGTATATATTTGACAACAAGATGCTGGAAGCCAAGAAGGTGTGAACCTCTTATTTTATGCTTTTCTGTTAAACATAACCCAGATTTATGGTGTCTGTTTCTGCTAAAGCGTTTATGATCTCAAATGAGTCTATTATTGTGTATATGAGTGTGTGTTAACTTGTGTGTGTGTGTCTGTAGTTAATGCCGGCAGTGTTACGGGCCCTGAAAGGTCGGGCGGCGCGCGTCTGTCTGACTCAGGAGCTCAACCTGCATGTGCTGCAGAACAGGGCGGTTCTAGACACCCAACAGTTTGACTACATCGTCCGCATGATGAACTGCACCCTGCAGGTAAAACACAGGAATGTTTTCTTTCAAGGAATCAGATACAGAGTGTTTACCCGTGTTTCTCGGATTGTAGTGCTGCAATAAGGAAGTGGAAAATATGATGTTTTGGTTTAGTTTATGATTGTTGTTGATTATGTTATCACCGTTTACCTCCATAAATTGTGTTTTTCAAATGTTTTGATGTCTATGGGTGAAATCCGCTTCTATTTTTATCTTCAGGACTGCTCACATATGGATGAACATGGTATTGCTGCTGCACTGCTGCCATTGGTCACCGCCTTCTGTCGGGTGAGTGAAGATGTGAATGAGTATTTGTAGGTGTACTATATTTTATTTTTCTAGAAGCGCAAGAGTTCAGTTAAAGTAAGACATCAGCAGCATTTCCCAGAAGAACGGGGAATCAGTAAGAGACAAAAAGATGAAGAAGAGAGAGAACCTCAAATAGAGAAGGACTTGTTATATTGCAACTACATATGATAACTAGTTTATAGAAAAAGTAACTAGGATTGCAGATTAATAATGTAAAATTGCACACACACACACACACGTTGTTATGTGGCAGTATTGGGGTTGTTGCTTTGCTTTTAGCTAATTGGAGCTTAAATAAATGATTTCAGTTATAATATATATTTCATGTACATTTATTTATGTATTTGGTAGATAGATAGCCATATAATAAGTGAGATAATGTAACCATCTTATTTTGTGATAATGACTGGCTAACTGGACATACTTTACCGGTTTGAGAAGTTCAGTAATGAGTGATGTTCTAATAAAAGTACTGGATAAAAGATGGACTTTTCTCTGACTTAAGCGTGTGAGTTTACAGCATCTGGTTTGTGTGTGTTACAGAAACTGGGTGGAGGCATCACTCAGTTCGCTTACTGCTGCGTTCAGGAGCACATGGTGTGGACGAACATGCAGTTCTGGGAGGCCATGTTTTACAGTGATGTTCAGAAACACATCCGGGCCCTGTACCTGGAGAACGATGAGGAGGAACAAAAGAACATAAATATAATTTCATTTATATTATTTAATTTAAATTATTTTATTTTATTTTATTTTATTTTATTTTATTTTATTTTATTTATTTTATTTTATTTTATTTTATTTTATTTTATTTTATTTTATTTTTTAAATTAATTCTATTCTATTCTATTCTATTCTATTCTATTCTATTCTATTCTATTCTATTCATGTTTTTCGTTAGTTATTTTAAAATATTACCTTAAATTTAAAGAAACTTTACACTACCATTCAAAAGTTCAGTAAGATTTATTCAGAAAGGATTCATTAAATTGATCAAAAGTGACATATTTATAATGTTACAGAAGTTTCATATTTCAAATAAATGATTTTGAACTTGCAATGCAATAAGAAGAAATGTTTCTCGAGCAGCAAATGATTTCTGAAGGACCATGTGACACTGAACAAGGGAGTAATGATGCTGAAAATTCAGCTTTGACATCATTTAAAATCTATTAAAATAGAAAACAGTTCAGTTGTAATAATATTTCACAATATTACTGTTTTACATTCATTTATATCACATAAGTGTAGCTATGATGTACATAAGAGAATTCTTTCTAAAACATCTTATCTGCCCCAAACTTTTGAACATAGCGAATATATAAAATTTTTTTTTTTTTTTTTTACTGCTGCCCCTTGCATTTGACCTTTGACCTCTGCTTCTTTCAGGATGGGGAGGGCGTTGGTGGTCAGAAGCGGCTGAGCGCCCTGGAGTTGGCGTCCGAGCAGAGCCGTCTGTGGCCCACGCTGAGCAAAGAGCAGCAGCAGGAGCGCGTTCAGAAGGAAGAGAGCACGGTTTTCAGTCAGGCCATCCACTATGCCAACCGCATGAGTTACCTGCTGCTGCCGCTCGACACCAGCAAGAACCGCCTGCTCCGCAACACCGGCCTGGGAGACTTGGAGAGCGTCAGCAACAGCTACGTCACTAACAGGTGTGTGCTGCTGTGTGTGCACACAAAGACTTACAAATAAAATAACATAACATAAAAGAAAAGAAACAAGTAAAATAAAGAAAAAAAAGCCCACTAATTTAGTTTTTTGCTTGTCCAGTATTGCCGGCAGCATGGCAGAAAGCTACGACACAGAGAGCGGCTTTGAGGATGCCGAGAGCTCGGATGTTGCGAACTCTGTCATTCGGTTCATCAACCGTTTTGTTGACAAAGTGTGCAACGAGAGCGGTGTGACCAATGAACACCTGAAGTCCCTTCACATAATGATACCAGGTAAAAGAGATTTGACTGTGAAGCCATCAGAATGTGTCTGAATATTGCTCAATTAGTCTTTCTTATAAATGCAGTTTTTTTAAATGTTAGTATGCTGTTTCTCTTTTAGACATCGTTCAGATGCATATTGAGACATTGGAGGCGGTTCACAGGGAGAGCAAACGACTGCCGCCCATCCAAAAGGTAACCAACTCATTGTTTTATGTTCCGCTGGACAGGAAGTGCAGTGTAGAAAACCAGGCAGATCCACTCACATCCCACTTCAACCCCTCCACCCATGACTGCCACGGCAGGGTACGTCTGCGTGACCGCACTGCCTCACTGACCGTGGCCTGAGTGATGCATGCTGGTCTTATTGGCCTGCTGTTTTGAGCACACTTTAGTCTGACGTTCTGCTGTGCTTTCCTTTAACACAAAGGTTTGATTTTATCAAGGATCTTTGTACAATATTATCACAACGCCCTAGCAAAGCCTTCATGGTTTATTTAATATGTTTTGACATCGAAGGCATTTCCGTTGTATTGCACAATCCACTTGTTCCTATATATAACCTCATTGCAGTCTTAAAGGGATAGTTCACCCAAACAAAAATGATTTTCTTTTACCTCACACGTATGTCATTTATTTTATTTTAATTTATAAATTATCTTCATTTACTCTCCCTCATGTCATTCCAGATATGTTTGACTCTTTCGATAATTTTATAATTATCGAAATCATTTGTTTTTTATTCACCTTAATTAAATAAAAACTTATCTTCACCCTAAAATGAAAGTTTTTATTTAAACGTATTTATTTAATGTAGTATTTGTATTTAATTTAATTTATTTTTCAACTTTTATTTTATTTTATTTTATTTTATTTTATTTTATTTTATTTTATTTTATTTTATTTTATTACTTAAAGTATACTTACCCTCATGCCATTCCAGGGGAGAACATTTTTGTTAATGAGGTAGATTCATTGAGGTAGATGTTCATGTAAATCATTTAGAATCTCAGGACTTAATGTGATCAAACTTGCTCTTGCATAAGCATCTAGAGAACATTTGGGTCTAGATGGAGAAATTGGCCTCGCTTCACTGTTTTTTTGACTCGTAATGCATTTGTTTATTTGGGAAAAAGATGCTCAGTGGAATAAACAGGCTAATTTTCCCAGAAGAAAATGTTGCTTCTGGCATTTCTGGACATATGAAATTGAATTGGAAGAACTGTGGGACAGAATGTTTTACATCCAAATTATAAATACACTTATCCAAGTATCCCATGCTTTAAGTCAACATGTAAACTGTCCTGTTGTGCATGATCCTTCAGTGCATGTTATATAAAATGTTTGTCTTTTGGTAATCTTTCATCAAAATATTACACGCTGTTTATATATACTGTTTTGTTAATGCAGGCTAAAATATAATAATTTAAACACTAAGCAATTAAATGCAAAATGGGCAATTTAAGTAAAAAATAATTTTAAAAGAATGGTAATTTAGTTAAAAATAAAATAGTAATATATAAAAAGTAATATAATTTAAAATGGGTAATTTAAAAAAAGGGTAATTTAATATAAAAAAATAAGGTAAGTAAATTATGTAATATAATTAAATTAAAATAATTTGTATCCAGTTTTTGTTCATATAATTTGCAATGATAGAAAATAACGATAAATTTGATAACGAAGCATTACATTTGTGATCTCTTATGTAGCACCCACATTTCATGATCTAATCAGTTCCCAGTGGATGAAACCAGTCACACTTGATTGAATATCCTGTTTTACTCTGAAATAAATCACATCGCACATTCAGTTTCATCTTGACCTGAAGCTTTCTGCTGAATTTGGTTCATTAGACTAAAAGTGTCTTTATATGCTTAAGAAATGTCAAAGTGACCACGAGGAAATGCACCTTTGCTGTGTGTTTTTGTGAATTGAATGATCAATTTCCTTCAGTTCTTGATCTCTTGAAGCATTCTGCATGTTTGCAGTCAAGTGTGGTATGAATTTCATACTTGAGCAACTCACACATGAGATATACTGACTTCCCTGTTTCCTCTTTATTTTTCTCTTTCTGTCTCTCTGACTCCAGCCCAAGCTTTTGAGACCAACGCTGCTCCCCGGTGAGGAGTTTGTGATGGACGGCATGCGGGTGCACCTTATAGCAGACGGCCGAGAGGAAGCCTCGGGTTTGATGGGTGGTCCGCCTCTGTTACCTGCCGAGGGAGCCATCTACCTCACTACCTACCGCCTCATCTTCAAGGGCACGCCCACCGACCCTAATGGTACAGCTTCACACTGGGGTCGATTTTCAGAATTAGTTCAGAGCAGCTCACTTTGGTAAAGTCTCTGCAGTTGTGCAGTTGGGATGCTGGTGGTCATGAATTATAGAAATTTCCTGCTTGTCTGAAGCAATTTTCTCACTAACTTGACTCTGTGCTCATGCTTTGAAATTTTGAAAATGAAAATCAATGTGCCTTTTACACAAAAAGCCTTTTTGTATGTACGCTTAATTTTGCCATGCATGGTTGTATTGTGCAGTTGGAGAGCAAGTGGTCACCCGCTCCTTCCCCATCGCTTCCCTCACGAAAGAGAAGCAGATCTCTGTTAAACCTTCCGTGGATCAGTTCTTCCAGGAGATTCTCCTGCTGCGTTCCTGCACCTTTCAGGTATTGGGTATCACCTGATCTTTATTTGTTACTCCATTACTCACAATACATAAATCACAAGAACGCTTTCCATTCAGTTCATTATATATTTACTATTACTTCATTATAAGTTAAATCATTAATTTGTACTTTTTAAATGTTTTTATTTTTTTAAATGGATATTAAGGATTTTTGGATGGCAAAAAAAACTCTATTTGGGTTTTGGTGCAAAAAAAAGTTTGCAAATATTTAATTTTATTTTATTAAAATATTTTTATTTGTGGTTCAGAAGCATTGAAAATTGATCAAGCCTTTACTCTTTACCAGTTATTAAATTTTTGCTCTCTCTCGTAGCTGATGAAGATCGGCTTTGATGAGGAGGTGGCATCAGATCTGGCGGAAGTGTTCAGGAAGCACATGCATAAGCTCAGATACCCACAGCACGTCCAGGGCACGTTTGCCTTCACCGTGGGTCAGTCGGCAAAGCTGGTGGTGGAGCACAAGACCAAGGACAAGAACCAGTCGCTAAGGTAAGAACTGGTTGGATGCAGGTCTAGGGAGAGGGATCTTCCTCTTTAAATATGCAGATGTGTTTGTCAGAGTTTGTGTGACACGGCTCCCAGTAGACCATTTCTATATTTCCACCCTCTTTCTCTCACACACACATGCAACTTCTTTCTTGATCCAGTCTCTTCCTGTTTGGGTCATGTGTCCCAGTAGCACTGGTTAAAAACCGAGAGAGAGAGGGGAAAAGAAATAGCGTGTGGTGGCACTGAGAAGCCGTGAATTATTCAGTAGTGGAAATTGCAAAGACTCTTTCATTGAGACCCTGCATTAGCAGCAAATGGGTGTCATGGCAAACTCAGATGTGGTTCAGTTCTATGACGCTCTTGAGGGCAGGACCAATCATCAGCAGCTTTTAACATTTTTGTAAAATTCACCATGATAACAGCTCAGACATGTTATGTATTTAAATGGCAAGTCTTCGCTCTAGGCTTGTAAAGTCCTTGATATTTATACACAAACATGATTCACTGCATTACATGTGAATTTTTTTATTATAAAACACTTAATTTATTATTTAACTTTTAAAATTATTATTTATATTTGTCCTGAATATTCAATTTGAGATGATCATATATTTAAATATTAATGTACATATGTTTTAAAGAAATAGCGTATGTGTATACACAAATGTAACAATTAAGAAATTGTCTCTCTCTTAAAAGTCCTAAACATGACTTAAATCTGATTTTTCAAGTGATTAAAATGTCTGAGCTGCTGTTTCTTTTAGAACGCTGTCTAAAAACCTGGTTAAAACCGCGAAGAGGACCATTGGGCGTCAAAATGTAACCCGAAAGAAGTATTCTCCACCGACCTGGGAAAACCGCAGCAGTTTGCAGTCAGAGATGGATGAGGATGAGATCTCTGGTAAGAAAAATGCAAAAACACATGCATTTACAACTGATAGACTGACGTTTGTGATGGCTAATATGTGATTATATAATATAATATAATGCAACTTTTCTGACTGAGCAGTGTCTGAAGAACCGGATCAGAGTTCGCTCACGCTGTCCTCCACCATCCGCTCGTCAGACCGGCAGACCATGAGTAATGTGGTCGAGCGGGCCTGCTGTCGGGACTACCAGCGGCTGGGACTGGGAACGCTCAGCAACAGCCTGACACGCTCTAAAAACGAACCCTTCCGGATCTCCACCGTCAACCGGGTGTACACAGTCTGCCGAAGGTGAGTTCCAGATTTCTCTGGAACAAAAATTCAAACAATGCTAAACCATATCATTAGTATAGCAGTTATACCCAAATATCATTGCCTGTGTTTTTGTGTGTTTCAGTTATCCAGGGTTACTGATCGTGCCTCAGAGCATCCCCGATTCCACCATCCAGCGCATCTGCCGCTGCTACCGGCAGAACCGCTTCCCTGTGGTGTGCTGGAGGAACTCGCGCACCAAAGCTGTGCTGCTGCGCTCAGCCGGCCTGCATGCTAAAGGCGTCGTGGGATTCTTCAAATCACCCAATGCACCCACTGCAGGTCAGAACCAGAAGCAAAATCAACAAAAAAAGAGATTTAGGGGCTGTTTACAGGACAACGTTTTCAGACAAAACCGGGAAACTTTTAATGTGTTTTGCCTGTTCGTTTACACAACAACGGCGTTTTGGTGACTGAAAACACATATTTTTGAAAACGGGTTTCAAAGAGCAAGTTTTTGAAAACGCCACCGTTATCGTTTTCGTGTAAACACCCAATACGGGAATCTTTGAAAATGGTAACGTCATGCACGTGCGTTGTACGTGTTAGGTATGTAGACATGCGCAGTACCTGTTGATTTTAAAGGCAAGCGCGAACAAACATACACACAACAATGGCGGAGTACATGATACTGTTGTTGCTGCTCAAGAGTTTGCTAACGCTTCTTCAGCAAAGTGTGGATTTACTTCACCAATATTACAACCAACAGCAGAGACGCATCATATTCATCATATAATCGTCACTTCCCTACAGGTACTGTTTACTAACAAGGTGACAGCGCCAACTACTGGCCTGGCATAACATAATACAGCGTTTTTGGCTGTTTTCGCGGATGTGTGTAAACACAAATCATTTTAAAAACTTGTATATGTGAAACTTTTTAAAAATGCAAGGGAAAAACTTTTCAGTTTTTGATTACATCGTTGTCGTGTAAACAGCCTAAAGCAGCTATTCTCTTACATAGAAATGTTTTTTAAATAAATAATTAGATATTTTAAATAATTATATAAATGTACACTATATTGTATTATATATTTCAATAAATATACTTTGAATTTGATCATACTTGCAGTCTAAGTTTTAGTAATTGTGTAATGTGCTTTTTATTTGTTTTTTTTAGCTTTATTTTTAGTAATTTTAGTAGTTACACTTAATTTTAAGTTTTTCATAGAATATTTTATTTTGTATTTTTGCTTTATTTCATTTTCGTTAACTATAACAACACTGGTAAATATCTATTTATTATATCTGCTTTTTGCAGACACTTTTATGCATTCAAACTTAAGCCGAGCTCTCTAACCACTAGGCCACTTAAAGCAGATTAGAACAGGACGAGATCAACCAGAGCATATTTTTGGTATAACAGTAAACATGTTTGTGTTTTGGTTTCAGGCCCGTCCCAGGCCGACTCCACCAGTCTGGAGCAAGAGAAGTATCTGCAAGCCATCATCAGCTCCATGCCCTCGTACAGCGAAGCCAGTGGGAGGAACACACTCAGCGGCTTCACTTCCTCACACATGAGCAGCTCAGGTCAGACCCTGACTCTAACCTTTAACCTTAACCTTACTCAGCCCTAACAATAGCGACCATGTCACATAATTAGATGTACCTTAAGAATTCACTTGTGATATTTACCCCCTAATGTGTAATCTGTGTGTTATTCTTGGGCCTCAGACTCATCAGACAAGCTGAGGCAGCCTAAAATAGGAGCTTTAATGAAACAAGTCATTGGGACTAAAGAGGACGTGCCAGGAACCTTCAGTCGAGGAGGTGAGTGTGTGTTTTTAATATGCTCATGACTTAACCCACCATCCATTTCTCTGTTCCCAAACATTTATAAGTTCTTTATTCAAATATAATTTTTGACATCCAGTCCCACATGACAGAGGAAGTCGTTGTGTGCATTTTTGAATTGGCTTATGCTAATGTTCATTTATTTTGCTGAAATAGCTGCCCACTTTTGTTTGCTGATAGTAATGGGCATTTTTATGTCATCTGACCTTAGCGCTGGGTCAGAGGGCAAGGGTCATCTCCCTCTCTCAGCCTAGAGTTTCAGTCAAGGCCCGCAACTCACCTAGAGGTACAGTAGGCCTGCCCCTGCTCTCAAATCTAACCAGTCAAATTTCTCGACAACGACACTAGCGAGTTTGAGCACTAAGTGTCCATGTAGTGTTATCATCCTCTTTCCTGTGCTAACTAATCATTGACCATCATGTCTGTTTGATTTGATTCTATTGTTTGTGAGGATGTGATGACCATCTCTTTGCATGTGATCTACCAAACAGTCATTGTCCTGTTTGTCTATAATGTGCTTGTAGAAATCACAAATTCTCTACACCAATCCCCAAATAAACATGCAAATTCACACACTAATGATTCCACAAAGCAGAATTAATTGCCTGTTCTCCATCAGTGAATGATCGCCATTGGTCTTTGTTTTTCCCAGGAAAGTGGGGCAGTATTCGTGGTAGTGGGCGGCTCAGCACGTATAACCCTGATGTGGGGAACAGGCTGGCTGGGAAAGAATCCCCCCAGGCTAATGGAGGCCCATCTGAGACCTATTTCCTTCGCCCACAGAGAGCGTACCTTTACATCATTGGTGACAAGTCCCAGCTCAAGGTTATTAGCTTAAATACTTAAACTTGGAATATTTTATGTTTGTTAGATTTTTTTAAATAGCCTAAAAAGCGGCCAGCACAAGACAGCGAGTTGAGCATTTTTGATCAGTTTATCATTCTCAAAAAAAAAAAATAGATAAGATTAGCGTCATAATATTTTAGGAATAAAGTCAAAATTACATTAATAAAATAATGTTACATTGCATGACGTAAAAGTGAATATATTACACCTGTATACTGATATATACTGATTTATTTCACGAGACACTCGTTTGTATTAAATTGTTCTGTTTTTTTTCACTCAAATATTTATTCGTTTTTATTTCGTGCTGCAAATATTAAACAGGAAAATATATTTGATTCACATGCCGCTTGAAAGGAGGTGATTATCTCACTACAAATTAAAGAGCGTAAAAAACATTTATTGTTTGTATTTTATCTTAAAATTGAAAGAAGGCTGAGGCTTTGTGTTATAATAAAGTAATAAAGCCCAAAGCTTATTGCGATTTAAAACGTTACATATTATTTCCAAGCATTTATACCATAATTAAAAGCTTGTGAATAGTCACATAACGTTATTTACTTCAGAAAAATAAACATAACAGAGTCAAAAAAAATTTATATATGGGCGGTAAATGTTTATGGTTATCAAGAAGTGGAATATTACATTTTATTCTTTCAACAAATAACAAATAATTTTAATGCAGCTAGCTCGTAATCATGACTTAATACGTGGGAAACAGAAAGTTTCTCACTCAGCACAGTGGAGTGCATCGTTTTGTTATAATAGTAATAGTGATGATAATTTTATTTAAATCAATAAATATTTATACCTCTGCTAATAATAATAATTTTATGTTTTTATTTTAATGCAAGTCATTATTTAAAGAACTAAAAAATTTATTATTAATAATAATATTAACAATATTAAGTTCTTTCCACTCTATACAGTATTCCTAGATTCTGAATTTAATTAAACATTAATTGCAGTATTGAATTGTGGGTGCTCAAGCTAAGCCCTCTTGTTGTTGTGTTCAGGGTGGAAAGCAGGACTCCTTCCAGCAGTGGGAGGTGGTGCCCATCGAGGTCTTTGATGTACGGCAGGTCAAGAACAGTTTCAAGAAGCTGATGAAAGCCTGTGTGCCTTCCATATCCAACACTGAACCAAACATGACCTTTCACCGCTGCCTGGAGGAGTCGGAGTGGATGAATCTGGTACCTTACCCCTTTTCCCCTTTTAATTGGGTTGAATTAACACTTAAAAAAATAAAGTGTATTGGTCAGTTTGTGCTACAATTTTTCATATTCTTGATGTTTATTATGGTTTGTGTACCATAGCTTCACAGGGTTCTACAGGTGTCCGTTCTTGTTGTGGAACTCCTGGACAATGGTTCCTCCGTCATGGTTAGTTTGGAAGATGGCTGGGATGTCACAACACAGGTAGGACAAACACCTAAACATGCATGAGCTCCACCTGCCATTGATTTTTGTCCATGTGTGCATTAATGCTGTGTTGGTGGATATAGGTTGTGTCCCTGGTGCAACTTCTGTCGGATCCGTACTACCGAACGATTGATGGCTTCAGACTGCTTGTGGAGAAAGAGTGGTTGTCATTTGGTCATCGATTCAGCCACCGTGGAGCTCAGACGCTAGCAAGCCAGAGCAGCGGATTCACACCTGTCTTCCTACAGTTCCTTGACTGTGTGCACCAGGTATGTGTAGTGGTGGCTGTCTGATATGGGTTTTTCCAGTGGCCGGCGTCAACAGCCAGAGACCAGGGTTGCGGGTAATAATCACTATTAGTAAATGCAGGGGTGCACGGTAAATAGCGGCCGATAATTAATGCGCATCGCGTCAGTAAAACCCGGTTATCTAATCAGCGGTAAATTCAATCAGGTGCTGATTTCACATAGAGCAGCTGTTACTACACAGAGCCGTTGTTAACTGACTCAACGTGAAATCAGCACCTGATGGAATTTACTGGATTTGCGCAGCTTGTCAGTTAACATCGGATCCGTGTAGTAAACGCTGCTCTATGTGAAATCAGCACCTGATTGAATTTACTGCTGATTAGAGAACCGGCTTTACTGACGAGATGCGGATTAATTATCGGCCGATATTTATCTTGCGCCCCAAGTAAATGTACATGCACTTGCATTCATGATGTATGCAAGTGTTTACGTTTTTTTTTTTTTTTTTTTGAGCAATTCTAATGTTTCACCATTTTCTTTGTACACTCAAATGCATGGCATTATTGCATGTAGGAAGGTTTGCTTGTTTGCATGCATTCTTTATTCAGTTTTTCTGTGGAGATGTTTAAATCTATTTCTGGAAAGTTCTTATCTCATGCACTGTAAAACTTGCATCTATGACTATGATAAGGAGCATTCACCACTTTCTAGGAAGGTCTTGTCCAAAGAAAGGGAAAAATAAACCTTACATGATTGGTGATAGTATGAGCAGGTACAGAAAGGCAGCTTGTTAATACATGCTGATGTACACATACTTGTCCCAACTTCCTGCTTTGTCACTCTAAATGGACCACACCTTCGAAGATGAGATACCTTACTATAACTCATCCGGATTGCACAAGCCTTATCTGGCTAATTCACCCTGAAGATAAGGACAGACTTTCTTTCCCCACACGTTTAAAGAATGAGATTTCTTAATGGTGGGATTTCAGAACACTGAATCTGGATTTAACAAGAAATCAAAGATGATTATCTCTTACACAATGAACTCGATTAAGCTTCTCGAAATCCAGGAGATCTTGTTTCTTATGTCCTTCCCACTGATAAGGCAATTTGGAAGAAGAAAACTTGCCCACTCTATTGTCTGTTCCTTTGAAATGGCTTTTACTTGAACACTAGGACTCCACCGTTTGTAAATACTTTCATTAATACTGTTCTGATTGATCAAAATTAATAATTAATAATTTAATAAATCATAAATAATAATTTACAGATTAACTGCTTAGGTGTCCCACAAGGTTCAGTCTTGGGCTCGTTTTTTTTTTTTTTTTTTTTGTCATGTATACTTTTATATAGGCTTCTATTATGGCTTGTGGTGTTGGACATTTTCAATTTGATTTCAGTAGTCTGATATTGGTTTTCCTTGGTCTAGAATCTATGTTTAATGCAAGCAAATATAATAAATTGTTCTTGAGCTTAAGATCTGGTAGATGTTATATTTCAGTATTCTTCCCTCTGCTCATTTTCCCAACAGATCCATCTACAGTTCCCCATGGAGTTTGAGTTCAGTCAGTACTATCTGAAGTTCCTAGCCTACCACTACGTCTCCAACCGCTTCCGCACCTTCCTGCTGGATTCAGACTATGAGCGCATCGAGCTTGGTGAGTCTAAATTGCCAACCAACAAATTAATCGACAACGTATTAAATGCTGCATAATATCAACTGTCATCATGACTCGTAATGACATTGTGATCGAGTCTTCTTTCATGTTATTGTATTCTCATTGTGTAATGCTGTCAAAAGTCATGTGATACCTTACGGGAAGCTTATTCATAGTATTCAATCATTAAACCCTGTTTGGCCCTATCCCAATGTACTGTCTGTGCAGGTGTCTTGTATGAGGAAAAAGGTGAGAGGAAGAACCCTCAGGTGTGCAAGTCTGTCTGGGATTACATTGACCGGCTCAACAAGAAGACCCCCATATTCTACAACTACATGTTTTCACCTGAGGAGGAGGAGGTAACTTTCTAATTTTGTTCTAATACTTTTAGTTAGTTTTAGAGCATTGTTCTTTAGGTAACCTGAAAGGAAGTGACTAAATGACTCTAGTGCCCTCTGTTGGTTGGTTTCTGTAACTTGCCTTCCTTTTGTCTTGTAGGTCTTGAAGCCCTACAGTTTTATCTCCAACTTGAAGGTTTGGGACTTTTACACAGAGGAAACGCTTTCTGAGGGTCCGTCCTTTGACTGGGAATTAGTGCGGGGTCGGCCGGAGAAGCCACAGGAGGAAGCCGGTGATAGACAGGAGACGACGGCCCCCAAGTCCCAGCGGATGATCGTCTGGCCTTGCTATGACAGCGTCAGTAAATTACTGCCTGATGCTATCACCAAACTCTTGCAGGTTAGGAATAAAGCAGAATCTCTTATTATAACAAAATTATTTTCTTCAGACATCAATCCTTATGGTCTTTTTAATATATCAATTCAGGATGTGCAGAACCTGGAAACTGAGTTGGGACAACCTACGGAAAAATGGAAGGACACATGGGACAAGATTAAGTCAGCCCAACGGGTTGAGTCCAGACTAGAGAGCAGGGTAAGATATCAATTACCATCTTACCTTTATCTGCAAATTACTAATGGGATGGTGTATTAATATTTTGTTTCTCTTTCCCCAGCACTCCTTCTCCAGCCCTCTGCTCATGTCGTCTAATCTGAGTCACCAGCGGTGCTCTCAGGGAGTGTATCTGCAGCAGAGTGGGGTCGGCTCCACCATCAACCTGACACTAGACTGCGAAGTCAGCGCCACATCCACTCCTGCAGCTGGTCGACCCAGTACCAGCACACTCTACAGCCAGTTCCAGAGCACTGAGAGCGAGAACAGGTCTGTGAACACATTCTTCATACATTTTCATCTTTAGTTATGGTTGTATAAATGAAACACTTTGATGTTGTCATCTAGCTTAATTGGGTATTTGATGCATGAAATCAAATTTCAGGTTAAAATTTATTTATATGAATGTATAACATAAAGTGTAAATTGTGTTGGTTTTTTTCTTTCCAAATTTTTTATATTTTTTTAGGCTTCACTAGTTAATTTTAAATGGTCCAATTGTGTAAAAACAACAAATGTTTGCAATTATTATATTAATGTATTAACATATTTTTAAAAAATTATGTACATTGGCCTATTTTATAAATATTATATTTTATCATAAATAATGTATATAATGTTTTATAATAATTATATTCATAAATAATATTTTTTATATGAACTCAAAAAGAATATCATAAAAGAATTTACAGAATGCTCTTTACTGTAGTTTTAAATGCTAAACGCATCTGTCTAATTTGAATGTTTAAATGTTAGAACATCTCTTAAATCTCTAATAAATATAGATATGTAATATATATATATATATATTATATATATTTTTTTATATGTTATTTTTATTTATTTTTTTGATGTAGGAGCTTTGAGGGTATTTTATACAAAAGAGGCGCTTTGCTGAAACCTTGGAAACCACGTTGGTTTGTACTGGATAAGACCAAACACCAGGTACTTTATTGCTACACTGAAAACTTTGGTTTTGGAACCATAATTGATTCAGTATACAAATCTTGCATGTTATATATTAAAATGAATTCTTTTGCAACACAATTTTGAGAAGGAATAATTCAAAGGGACTGAAATTGATGCTTTTAAACACCCCTTTTCTCTTTTTCCTAGTTGCGATACTATGAAACAAGGCAAGATAAAGAGTGTAAGGGGGTGATCGAGCTAGCCGAAGTGGAATCTGTCATACCGGGGACGCCCACCATGGGATCACCTAAAAACATAGATGAGAAAGCCTTCTTTGATGTAAGACCTACAGTATATAACCCATTAACTCACGTTGCTTTATTTGTCCTTCTATGTTTTTTGAACCACATTAACCTTTTTTTCTCCTTCTCTTTCAGCTCAAGACGACCAAAAGAGTGTACAACTTCTGTGCCCAGAACAGCGCGAATACGCAGTTATGGATGGACAGTATTCAGAGTTGCCTATCTGATGCATAAGGGGAGGGGCTTTGCAGAGGATAGACCTGTGACACTCTGTGGGGGGCGAAGCCAGTGAAGGACAGTGCTCATACTCAATGGGCAGCGCTTCCCGAGGTTTACAGAGGGAAGTTGGAACGGGCTTCCGTATTGGTGGTATTGAACTTTATGATGTCGCACCTCACCACATTTCAGCGTTTTTGTTTTAAAAAAACACGAAAAGCTACGAAAAAACAAAGAAATCCCTTATAGACTGATATCTGTGGACTCGGCTTGTTTTAAACACGCTTATTCGCCCTGGATGTTGTCCTACGCTTGTTCGAAAAGGCATGACATGCGATTCTCCTTCCCGTATTGCTCAAATACTGCCAATGGCACCTTTCAGCTATGCAGGGGCCTAAAAATGCCCAATAACTAGCCACAGCTGGCAAAAGAGTGACCCTAGTGTGACCTTTAACCTCTTCTGATCTCCTTACTGTCACTATGCCACTGCTTGGAGTCGTCCAACAACGCGCACATCACAGTCATCTGGACTCGCACATCATAAATTCTGCCTTCTCATTGGCTGGTCAAGTTCTCTCGCTCCTTTCTGATTGGTTGGCTTCATCCGTGCAGCAGTTCATGAAGGATTTTGTGTTTTCTATTACATTATTTACATCCAAATAATATAAATACGTTCATTCTTGACACATTCGATTCGATCAAAATGCCATCTGGAGATTCAGATTTGACTGTTTACAAACTAAATTCTAGGGTTCTTATTATTAAAATTAAAACCACTATTCCTATTGAGAATTGAAGGGACGTTGAAGGAAAAGGAGGGATGTTTTTTGTCATAATTTATGCACAAAAATACAGTTCTTTGATTTTTACAAGACGAAAAGTGCAGACTAAACTGGGGAAAACTATGTGTGGATGGGGTTTATAACCTCTTCGTGTTATCAAGTGTCTGTTTACACCAATCAGAGGCCAGAGACTGGAGCTGGTCGCCATGACAACTGGGTTCCGTCATCATTTCCTATTACAAAAATATGTGAACTGTAAATATGCATTCTGAAGGGGTACAAACACTCAATTTGAAATGTATTATTGGATCTGAATGATATATCAGACCTGCCATATCTATTTAGTGAGCTTTTTATTCACTGAAAAACTGAATCAGCCTGTCCCGAAATCAAAGTCCCGTTGTCATGCGCTTCTGTTCTCCAGCCTCTGAGCCCTGGATCTGTCAGAATCAGTGTTTTAGTTAGTCTGTTACCTGTTCTGTTGAATCCTGTACATAGAGGAGTTTGTTTATATCATTCCTTTAGAGAAAGAGTCTATTTTGCTGGACTTGGTGAGGATGCATAAAAGTATCACCTGTTTATCACAGGAGGACTGCACTGTTGCAGGGTTTTGTTTTTTTTTAAATTCCAGATACAAGAACTAACACACACACACATATGGTGTAAAATAGGGTAATACTTCAGAGTTGTTGACAACAGAATTTGAATTGTAGATTTTTGTTCCAATAACTCCCTTGTATATAATACTCAAATATGTATGTTAATGGTAGTAATTTATTTAACATTGTCTCCTGAATATGACAGTCCTCAGAGCACCACTTAACTTTTAAATTAGAAATCCAATATGTGCCATTGTTTATCTGTTTTAACGTGACTAATTATATATATTTTTTTGGAAAACTTCAGATGTGACTCATAAATAAACCCTCAATTTTTTTTCTCTTTTTTTTTTTCTTTAAAATGAAACTTGTTCAGTACAGGTTCACATAATTCGAGTCCTAGGATGTCACAGGTTTCGTAACATTTGAGCAAATTGTATCTGACATCAGAAAACTGCATAACATTTTGAAATATTTATTTTTCATACTTTTTTTAATTCGATTTATTTCATCTGATCCAGGTTGTGTTGTCAATCATGCCATATATTTTTTAGGATTAAACCACTGTGGGGTTCATGGCCTCCTGACAATTCTGTGTGTGCTGCTTTTGTCTCTGTTTACTAGTGTCACTGCAAAGAATTATATTAATTTAAAAATTAAAACATATAAACATCCTAATTCTTCATTAGAACATCGGAATATGACTCAAGTGTCAGTCAAACTGTACGATTGGGTGAAGAATTTTACTGTTTAGTATAATTAGAAGTGTAATCCATGCTTGGTGGTTAAATAGTATTTCATAAAGAAAAAAATAACCCAAAAAATAGTTATGCAATAATTTATTCACCCTCATCTTGTTCTAAGCCTGTATGTCTTTTTCTTCTAGAGAGTATAGGTCAAAAGACCTTTTGTGTAACATGAGGATGTGCAAATACTTTTTATTTAAAAAAAATAAATAAAAAAAATTGGCAGGTGAACTCTTTAAGCTGCATTTTCTAAATGTACATGTACAAGGATTTGTGTATAGACCCACAGCTCCATCTGCTGGTAACTTATTAACATTACACTAGCCGTAGCTAGGCTTTTGTAAGCTAAATTCAGATATAATATTCACTTTTAACATGAATAGTAATAAGTGACGTGAATCCAGCATTTAATTTTCGCAGTAAATTAATCATAATAAAAAATAAAAAAAAACGAGCTTATTCTGCCAAAAGATCTCCCACCGTGATTGGTTGACTGATAACCCAATCACTGGCGGATTCCAATCTTCGTCACGCCTTCGATAGCTCAGTTGGTAGAGCGGAGGACTGTAGAGGTTGAACACTGATATCCTTAGGTCGCTGGTTCGAATCCGGCTCGAAGGAGTTGATTTTTCTGTGGCGTTACAACCGTATTATCTATAGATCAGTGGTTACAACACGTTAAATGATTTCAGTCCAGGTTTATACTGATGCTTCAGTACCTCCTCGGTCGGCTTATATTAGAAACCAACATTACATCTAACTTTGCAAACAATTAAAAAGAAGGGAAAAGATATGTAGCATTTCTGTGTGCTTCTCTTCCTCAAGTGTTGCGTTAACTTTGTTTTAAAACCTTTTAGTATTATTTTGACAGTGACGATGGGTACTTTTATTTTGAAAGGCTCCGTACAGTTCCTGTTGTTGTGACGCCAATGACGTAAAATCATTTTTGAAGCGCCTTCTTCACGCTGTTCTCACATGGAAACCTAAACATGGAGAATTCAAGCACAGAGAACCAGGTAAAGATTGTTCTAATTCCTTACGTATGTAGTGATCGTTAATATTTATTTTGGCACTTTTGGTACGAACTGAATTGCTACTAACTGTTATAAAAGTGTAAATGTATACTTTAAACGCGAATTATCAGTGTTAGAGCATGTGCAACCCTGAACGGCAGTTAACGATAGGTCACAATTATGAACTGGTAGTGGATAATACAGCTCACAGTGAGAGAATGAAATATCAAATGTTGGAGGATAAATTGGATTGCAAGTCACGGCATTACTGCCACCATCCTCGGCTACTTTAATCTTGCATTCTGTTTACTTAAAGGGGCCCTCGGTAATTAAAAAAGTATCACGCATAAAGCAATTTACTGCACTTATGAGACATATCATTTTACCTGATGTACACTTATGTTAGAAGAACTGACATAAGACATCTCTGTAGAATGAGGCTGTTTTATTCTACATGAAGCTGGTCGCCCCTTACATGTGTTGATATCACGTGACCGTATTGTGTTATAATAAAAACAAACAACTATAATATATTTGCCTAATTATTTATATAAAGGACTTTCAGTCAGTGCTCAAGCCATTTTATAAAGCATAAAAGCATATAATATCAGAAGTTAAATGCATAGTCAAAAAAGCAGCAGGGATTTAAATCAATTTAAATATAAGAATTGTAGATTTGACACATGTGCACCCACAATCTACAAGTGTAATCATACTTCATGGAGTACTTCTCCTACTTTTGCATTGTTATCTTAGATCACAATAACATTTGTGTTGTGTTTTGTATTAACATGTTACAGTCTTGTTTTTTTTTGTTTTTTACAGAATCAAGATCAAGAATCTGAAAAAGAGAAAATGGAATTGGATATTAATAATACGTTTCAGACTAAAACGACCGGTGATCAGAGCTTTGGTCTTCAACTTGGACCAACAGATAAGCCATGCGCCAGTGGTCAGTCTGAACAACTAGGAGACCAGAGCTCCAGTGGTCAACTTGAACCAACAGCAGAAGCTTTCACTACTGATCAGTCTGGACTGAGAGGAGATCAGAGCTCCAGCGGTCAACTTGAACCAACAGCAGAAGCATTCACCAATGATCAGTCTGAAGAGACAGGAGATCAGAGCACTGGTGGTTCATCTGGACTGACAGCAGATCACTGCACCAGCATTCATTCTGAACAAACTGGAGGTCAGCGCTCCAGTGGTCAATTTGGGACAACCGGAGAACATTTAACCAGCCATCAGTCTGGACTGGCAGGAGATCAGATCTCCATTATTCAGTCTGAACAAACAGGGGATCAGATCTCCAGCATTCAGACTGGACCTGCAGAGATGCAGTGTGGAATTGTGGTTAGTCCACACTCTGGGTCGCTGGGTCTGCTGAGCATGCAGTACAGAGAAAACAGCTCGGATGACAACTGTTCAGACAGGTAAAATAATAGTACATTAATGTTTGTGCTTTGATATCTTCAGTTAAGAACCTCCTCCTGCCCTAGCAGCATCACGCTAAGCTCATAGTTCATAATTTTATCATTATGTACATAAATAATGTCTCAAAAAGCTGATCTGAATTTAATGGTTAATTTTTATATGATTCAGTGACTCAGACTCTTCGTCCTCCACATCCTCCTCTTCATCATCCTCAACCTCTTCCTCCTCTGAGCCTTTAAATGTAGTCAAGAACAACGCAGAAGATGATGATGATGAAGGTGTTGCCATGGGCAATGAGAAAAGGCCTGCACTATTGAAAACCCAAGATGAGCTGCTTATCGATGTGAGGGGAGGAGCTAAGCGGCAATCTATAAACCAAAATGATGTTTCTATTGGCAAAATTTCTCAATTTCCTTATCTGTCCTCTTGTGATCAAACCAGCCAAGACTGATGTTAACACCAGCCATAAAAGAGCATGATTTGTACGGTATCTTCTGTGTGTGTAGGATCTTCCTGTAGTTGAGAACCTCTTCATCAGCCTTCCAGAAGATACAGAGATGGAGCCCATCGGGACAATATCAAGCATTGTGGAGCAATTAGGTATACAGGCATCTGCCAGACTCTAAGCATACATTTTGAGGTTAATGTTTTTGAAAGATGTCTCTTATGCTTACCAAGACTGCATTTATTTGATTAAAAATACAGTAAAAATTAATATTGTCAAATATTATTGCCATCTTTTATGTTAATACATTTTAAAATGTAATTTATTCCTGTGAAAAATTCATCAATTCTGAATTTTCAGCACCATTGCTCCAGTCTTCAGTGTTACATGATTCTTCAGAAACCATTCTGATATTTTGATTTGGTGCTTGAAAATGTATATGTAAATCAAATAGCTATTTTATATTCATCAGCTATATCTTATCATGTAACAAGACCAATATTTGTCAACTCATTTTTCCATATTTTTACATCTTAGCTGAGAGACAACATGCAAGTTTTGTCTTGGCCGAATTTAGAGGACATTTCATAGAAAATTGATTGATTTTATTTAGTGATCGTGGAGTCATACAAGAACACACCACCACTGCATGAAGACAGTGTGTTATTCACCAAAAACAGGAACTCTGTTGGCAAGGTCAGTATCAATGTGCTATTTCCCAAATTTTTGTAACAATCTATAAAATGTATTTTTATGTTGTGCAATAATCAGTAGTTTTGTGGGACTAAAATAATGTTGGTTTCTCCTCAGATCTTTGAAGTCTTCGGGCCAGTTTGTCAGCCTTACTATGTTTTTAGGTTCAACTCCCATGACGATATCGACCAGAAAGAGCTTAAAATTCAAGATGTGGTTTACTTTGCCCCCAAAATTAAAGATTTCACAGACTACATCTTTACAGAGCGACTCCAAAGGTGAGTACCTCATTATTCGAGAAAACTTGGGTGTGCCTCAGTTCTATTAAGATACGCTCATCTCCAGTGCTGTTCTATGGTATTTTTCCGAAAAAACATTTACAAATGATTTCTCTCAAACAAGACCAAAGGCTCAGATGCATCCTGGAAAAATGACCAGGAACCACCCCCTGAGGTAAATGTGCTCTTTTTCTAAAAAATTATTTAGGAAATCAGGTCAATAAAGGCTTAAACTCTACGGAATAGAGTGATATCCTGCGCTAATAGTATGTCATCAGTATTATGTGTTAATAAGTGATGGTTTAGCCTCTCCACTGATTGGTTTTTATTCTGTGTGTATGTAGGCACTTGATTTTAGCGATGATGAGCAAGAGAGACTGGCCAAACAGAAGCTTAAAGAGCAAAAGAGACGGCAAAAAAATGATTCTGACTCAGGTGAGTCAAACGGTCAATTTTATGTTCAACTGAATTATTTTTTTTTTACAGACGTGATCTGAATTCGAACCTGAATGAGCACCATGCATAATGTTTACATGCACTAATTGTTCTGTTAATCACTGTTTTTACTTTCCAGAGGACGAATTGGATGCTCATAAAGGTCCGCCCCCTCATAAATCCGGCCGGCGGAAACAGAGACAGAACCGCAATGTTACCCGCGGGCAGCACCACAATCACGGTGGTGGTTTCCATAGCAACTATCACGCTCGCCCCCCCTTCCCACCGGACTACATGTTCCCCCCTCCAGATCCACACATGTTTCCCTTCCAGGGCCCAATGATGCCACCTTTTCCCAGACCACCTCCCTTTCACATGGGAATGGCCCCGTGGCCCCCAGGGCCCAATCAGGGCTTTATGTTCCAGGCCCCACCTCCACCTCCTCCACCTCCACCGCATAATCAGTAAAGCTGTGACTGAATCCTATTTACAACCTGCGCCCTAAAAGGGATCACAATCTTTGCATACTAATACAACTGTATACAGGTGTATAGCATGAATCAAGAATAAAACTGTATATTATTAGAGTGCAATTTTTCATTTTGTATTAAAATTATTCATTTCTCACTTTCAGTGTGTCTTTTTCACTGTGTGGTGCATGTCAGACACCATTGCTCTATTTTTGAAGCTGCTTTATTCCATTTATTTATACACTGAAAATTGGATTACTGTTCCTGTTTTTTTTTATAGTACTGCTCAGAAGTGGAAATGCAAAATGTTTATTTGATGCACTTGTGAGGGGAAAAAAGAACTGAAATATTAAAGGGAGAACAAATTAATATGTATTTTTCACAAAGTCTGTGTGAGTCATTCATGAAAATAATGACAAAATGTAAAATTGCAAGGGACATATTAGAGGTAAGTAAATTTCTCATTGTTTCTCCATCACATTTTAGATTAATTAATTCTGATTTGATGCGGTTAGTGCTTGAGTTGGAGTTATAAAGCTGAAATGAAGGCCTAGTCTTAATTGTACAACATAAAGACCCTTTGCTGTCACATAAAAACATAGTTCTTGTCAGTTTGTTGGCTTTCAGCTTAAAACATCGATTCCCTTTGAGTTATTTCGCAGTTTTTTTTTTATTTTTTTTTTTATTTTTTGTGAAACTGTGAAAATGACCGATTCGCAGCATGTACAGTAAACGGACCTATAAACATCCCGTAACCTTGAGCATGTGTAGCTAGTATGTGATTAAACTTTCAGCTTGCACTGTGCACAGCACCCGTTCCAGTTTCTGATGACGTCCGTCCCTGCTTCGACGTGTCAGATTTCTGGCCTCGTTTCAGCGGAGAGTCAGTTGCCTTTCAGCTGAGCCGCTCGGTTGCCAAGCAACGCCATCCGGTTGCTGTCACAGTCTCGGTAGCAGCTCGTCTCGTGTTATTGTCTCTCGCGCTCTGACACGAATGTCACGCAATCTGAATGGTTTTGCAAACTGAGAGGATAATGTAACAGCTGTAGTTTCTTAACGAGTGAAGTAGAGTTCCTCCCCTAACTTTGGTAATTGGTAAGGAAGGGCAACGTCTGCTGCACATCATCTACAGGCCATACATCGATATACGCGCGCGAGAAATCTAAACCTAACAAGATTAAATACAAACAAACGATCCTTCCTGGCATTTCTAACCTTGGTATGTTTGTTTATGGCTGTTAGAATAGCACATTAGCATATTTGCGCACTGTGCGTAGTATCAGTGATATTTTAGTATTAATTATGGTAAGTTCATGTAAATTGGAACACTTTTTGCCATTAAGATGACTGGAAAAAATGGACAAATTAACCATATACACTGTTTACTGTTAACGTTTATTTTTATATTTTCAGTTTTCATTTTAATTTTAGTTACATTTTTAGTCATTGTGTTATGTGCTTTTGTCATTTTTATGTTTAATTTATTTAAATTTTATTTTTAGTTCAGTTGTAGTTTTTGTGCTTCAACTTAAACATGTTTCAGTTAGTTGCCAGGGAAGCATTTCAAGTTTTTATAAGTATAATTTCTAATTTTTATATAATTTCTATTTTTTTTTCTTAATAATATAGTGACCAGACCACTACAAACGATACTGTTTTTGTTGTTTATTTATATTTGTTAATGTGAATTTGTATTTTTGTTACTATTTGTTAATAAACCTAAATAGTAGCATTAAAAATGGAGACCACTACAAAATGACCAGTTTCTTTGTATTTACTATTTATAGGTGTGTGTTTGAGTAAATTGAACATTTTGTTTTATTCAGAAAAAAGAGATACATGGTAAAAATAATAAAAACAATACAGTGCTTTCAGATCTTGAATAATGGCAGGAAAACAAGTTCATATTAATATTAATAATAATAAAACAAATGTTTTAAACTTAGAATGAATTCAGAAATAAATATTTGGTGCAATATCTCCAGCTTTAATGTGTCATTATGTGAAATCTGAAAACATAGAATATTTTTATTATTTTGAACAGTTGTCATTTTCTGCAATATATATATATATATATATAATTTTTTATATATATGGAATCTTGGAGACATGTTGTAATTTCTCTAGTTTACAGAATAAAACAAAAATGGTAATTTTACTCAAACACATACCTATAAATAGTAAACCCAGAGAAAATGATAATTTGCCTCTTCTTTTTTTTTCAGAGCTGCATAGAGTGAAGACTTAAAATAATAATCCTTGCTAATATTAATTAACTAAAATAATTAAAAAAATAAATAAAATTAAAAAATAAATAAAATAATAATAACAGCCAAATAGAATGAAATATATTACTATAAACATCTTACATCAAAATGTCTTATACCAAACTTACTTTGTTTTTCAGTTTGTTACTTTGCAGTCATCATGGACCCAAAATGTATATTAGTGCAAAAAGCATCGAGATGTTTTTAAAAGCCAGCTGAATTGAATCTGTTAGACAATGGACCACACAAAGCAATCGAACAGTTAACAGATGAGAAAAGAACAAACTGAGGTAAAAGATAAAGGGGGAGCAAGAGAGCTGGAGTGAGTGAGCGAGCGAGCGAGAGAGCGAGGGGGAAGGAAGGAGGGAGGGGAGGCGAGAGGAGGGCACGCAGTAAACGACACATAATGCACAGCGAGTAACGGGAATGTAAGCTGTCAGTGTCCTGAGCTGCACACAGATCTCATTAAAGGTAAGCAGAGCAATTCTTTCTGTGTGTTTGAGACTCTCAGAACTATCTTGTTGCTGAAATACCCTTGATGCTGTGCAGGGTTTCAAGCTTTGTTTTGTACGTAGGAGACAATAAGAAACAGAGAGGAGAGGAGAGAGGGAGAGAACTGCACAGTTGTTCAGGAAGAGCTATAAATCATCTGTAAGCAGGTTAGACTGTGATTTCTGCAGTTGTTTAGAGGGATACTGAACTGATCTGTGTGTGTGTGCTTGTGTGTGTTTTTCAGGATGTATCGATCGTCACAGCACAGTGTGTGTGGAGCCTGACATTCCTCGCAGGGCTGTGTGTGAGTGTCCCTGCTGTTTTCTGACCATTATCACTGCGCCTGCTTCATTGGCGAGCGTGTGTTTGGACATCTAACCCCCCTCCAACCCCCCACCCCCCACTTCCTGAGGCCTGTCACCACGACAACCATGGACTGCGGATTGCGTCTGCCGCCCGTCATTGAGGAGGTCTTGGATTCTGCAGGTGTGTGTGTGTGTGTGATGTATCTACAGGTGTTCATTTGTGCAACGATGCATGGAAATAATTATTGTTTTCACTCCCCCTACCTGCATCTGCATTGTTATCTGGTCTGTCATGAGGCAGAAGGTTGTTTGGAAGGATGAGACAGTCTCGCTGTCTTTGTCTGATGTTAAATAGAGATAAAGAGAGCAGTATCACTTGGTCAAAACAAATATGTATGTAACCAAACAAACCTCAATACCTCGGAAACTGATATTATGATGTGATGGTGGTTTTCTGTTTCAAGTCATGTAATACAACTACTGGTAAAATTGTGTTATATATTATGATTTATTTTCAGATAATATGTCTTTTTCATAAGTCACTGGCAATTTTTTATTTTATTTTTGAGATTGAATAAATTTTAGTTAATCTTTATGTATATTCTTAATTCTCATTTTTGCTTACACATAACTTTCCAAACTTGGCACCATTGATTCTTATGCTTCTCTTAACTAATTTGTCAACCAAACATGTTTTGTGTGCTGTGGTCTGCTTGAGTGTGTCTGCTAGTAAATTATGCCTGTTTTGTTTTCACACGCTGTATATTTACATGTAAATGGAGTTGCTTTGTTACCATAGATGGAGAGGCTTTGAAGATGTGCAGAAAGGGATTATGGGAAACCATATACTGCCTTTCTGATATGTTTTATGCTCACTGGGGTGTTGTTATGAAACTATTATATTTTGAGTGTCTGGGCACATATATTTATAGGCACTCTATAATGCTGTAGATTTCTCCTTGGAAAGGTTTTTATGTCTTAAATAACTGTTGTCTGAGGACTAGAGGGATTGTTTTAAATTGTGCGTCTGATCAAAAGCAGTGCCGTATGTGATCTTCAAAGCTTCAGTCCCACCTTCTGTATCTCCATTGCTTCTTTCCCATAGAACCTTGCCTCCTGCGACAAGATGCACAAGGATTGTTTTACTTGATCTTATATGGTATTACTGCAGTAAATTGGGACAAATGTTTCTGTAGGTGGACTAAAGGAGGTTTGGGGAACGAGAGAGAGTATCACTTCCACATCACACTCCTTATTTGCAGTGCTTCCATGACTATTCCCTCTAAATGCGCTGCTAATTTAGACAGCAGTGATGGTGCTGCCTACCTCTTCTCCATCCAACAGACGCCCACATGTTCCACATTATTCAAGTGCCACTTGCACTCCCTGTCTGCCTCTGGATGATGAAAACACATGTTCTTTCTGTCACTGCCCACGTTCTGGGTGCCATAGCACTTACAAAGTTTAGGTCCAGTCGAACCCCAAAACTTTCTGCTACCGCAGCTCATTTACATATAGAGGCCCTTTGCCTGTTTGAGTCTTTGTCCATGTGAGTCGTCCTAGAAAAACTCCACTGAGTACCAGTGTCAAGAGATGGAATGCTAAGAATTACTACGCACTCTGTTTTCCTTTTCTTTTCACACTTATAGAGAAGTCAGTTTTCGACTACAATGGAGCTCAATGGTGCCTTTTCACACTGTTGTAAAAGTATAAAAGCAAGACTTAAACATAATACATCTTAATATGAGACAAGTATGGTTTCATCATGATAGTCACATGTATTATGTTTAAGTTTATGCTTATTAATGTTGTGTGTGCAAATTTTATCCAAATTTCCAACTCTTGTTATGACCATATGAAGGAGTAGTTCACCCAAAAATAAAATTGCCCTCACTCCATCCAATATGTAGATTGAGTTTGCTTCTTCATCAGAATAGATTTGGAGAAATGTAGCATTACATCACTTGCTCACCAGTGGATCCTCTGCAGTGAATGGGTGCCGTCAGAATGAGACTCCAAACAGCTGCTAAAAACATCACAATAATCCACAAGTAATCCACCCGACTCCAGTCCATCGAATAATGTCTTGTGAAGTGAAAATTTGTGTGTTGGTAATAAACGGATCCATCATTAAGCTTCAAACCATTGCTTCAGCCTTAAGTCCTCTATCCAAAATAAATGATTTAGGAGAGAAATATGCACATATTAATACCATTTAAAACAATCAAAAACAGTTCTAAACAAACATTGTGATATTTTTATCAGCTGTTTGAACTCTCATTCTGACGGCACCCATTCACTGCAGAGGATCCACTGGTGAGCAAGTGATGTAATGCTACATTTCTCCAAATCTGTTCCCATGAAGAAACAAACTCAACTACATCTACAACTACAAGGCCTGAGGGTGAGAACATTTTTATTTTTGGGTGAACTATTCCTTTAATCTGTTACTTGCTCATAAAATGCAGAGCGATACCAGAAAGGGATTGCTTACATATCATCCACATATAATAGTAATTTAAAAAAATGAGATTTTAGACAAATTTGCTGCTCAAAAATATTTTTTGCAAACATACAAGCTGCAAATTTTGTCTTAGAAATGCCTTGCGTCAAATGCTTTTCTTCAAGTGCATTTTTAATATACATTTTTTGTTAGTTTGGACAAGCTGAAGGATCTATTGAGGTTATTTTCTGTTGTAATCGACAGCATACCACAAATGCTTAACTTAGTTTGAACCCAGAACGTTGTTTCAGTCTAGTTTATATGTTGCGGAGTTTTACATACATTGACCTCTAATCTTCTTCTCCTCCTTCCTGTGGGTTTCTTCCCTCTGAGTCTGTCACTCGCTGACCCCATCTCAGATGTGAGGAGTGGCTCTTTAGAACGTTCCAGAAGAGCTGATGGCAGGAATCTCAAGGGCAGTTCAAGTGAGATCACGCACGGTTAGCAAGCAAAGTTACATGGAGAGAGATAGAGTGTGTACACGCCACACGTCTAAGTGAAGACCCATACACAGAAAAATCTTTCTCATGAGTGAGAGCTCAAGAAGTCCACAGAGAGCATGAGAGATCCAACTCACTTTTCTTTCCCCCTTCTGCTTTGTGTATGTGAGTTCTGTGGGCTTTTTCTCAAAACATTAAACCGGAACATGACCTAGTTTACTTCTCTAATTCATCAGTGCACATTGTTCTAATGGAAATAAAGGCTGTTCTTCATAATCATTCATCAAAACTTTTTCCACCTCTAGGTGGGTGCCATCAGAATGAGAGTCCAAACCAGATGGCATAGATGGGGAAAAATATTATTAACCTAAGAGATTTTGACAAAAACTCAGTGGCATTGTGCTAGGGTATTGTGGGTAGTTGCCAGGACATTGCTATGTGTTGCTTAGGTGATTTGAGTGGTTTACAATGTGGTTACTAGGCTGTTTTAGGTGGTTGCTGACTGTTATATGTTCCATGTTCCATGATGGCTTGCCAGATTGAGGACACACAATAGGAATTTGAAGGTGCAGTATGTAATATTGACAGCTAGCGGAATGACTCAATGCTCATGCGGGTTGCCAGATTGAGGACACGCAATAGGAATTTGGCATTCGATTGTCAATTTTGTGATTCGAATATTCTTTACACTGTAAGTTGCTGAGTTGATTTATTAGAATTTGAATATGTTTCTGGTCATAGAGCTCTTTAGATAGATGCCAAGGCTTTTTAGGTCAGGTAGAATCTGCGATCTCTGTAGTTTGCTTGCTTCCATGGATATAATACGCTCTGTTTTCCATAGGGCTGGACGAGATTATTCGATTATTTGAATATTCGATCGGTGGGTTGGCATTCGATTTTTAATTTTGAGATTCGAAAATTCTTTTTTATTTATAATTTTTTTTCCGAACACCTTGAATATGAATGCCGAAGACCTCAGCTGTGTGGGAGCACTTTAAATTGAGTGAGGGCAAGACAAAGGCAGTGTGCCAAACTGCCAAATATGCGATTTGAAATGGCCTACCACAACAGCACATAAAGTTTGAAAAATCACTTGTAAGTTCTGTAAGTAGTACGCCTATAGTATATTTTTGGTGTAAAAAAAAAACACGAACTGCTTTTATCTGGGATGTTAATCAGTGATTTTACACATGATAAAAATGTGCACTTAATTTGCTCGGAAAATACTTGCGAATACGGCAGTCATAAAAAAACGTACAGTAGCCCAGCCTAATAATAATTTGTCTATATTAAAAGTATTGCTCTTAACAGACCTGTGTGTTTTGTATCACTAGTGCAGTGTCCGTTCTCAGAGCATATAAGCCCTGCCAGCGTGAGGTTCGCCACTTCTGGCTTGCACTGTTCTGTAGTTTATTAAAATTTTATTCATTCTGAACATGTCACATGTCCATATTGCACCAAAATGCAACACTGCACTCTCTCGGGTTCGCAGCAACACACACGCCACGCGTGAAGTCGATTGGATGAATGGTTCTCGACATAATAAAAATGTAAACAGACAGACACGCAGGGATTCCTGCCTTTATTACACCGTGTCTACACCGGACACGACAGTTGTCGTGTCACGCCGCGGTGCAACAGCTAAAGTCTGTCTACACTGGACGCGACAAAGCGACTGTTGAAAATGATTTGAAATTTGTGTCAGTACATAATAAATAGAATGCAGCAGCAGTTTACTGTTGGGAATTTGTCAGCCATGCGTGCCGGATCCAGTGTAGACAGCATAATAGGCTCTACTGTATTTTGTTGCACCGCGCCGCTCGCGTCCTGTGTAGACACGGTGTTAGAGAGAAGAATATGTTCAGCCCCTCACTCCGAAGCTTTGAATATTCGGTGTTGATTACTACCGAAGCTTCGAAGCTCAAAAAATGGTATTCGGACCAGCCCTAGTTTTCCACCAGCTGGCAACCCTAGATGTTGAAATACTAGTGGGTTAATTGGCAGTGGGCGAAAAAACAAAACAAAAAAAAAACAGACATTCTGACACAGAAAGCATATTTCAAAGTAGAATAACTGGCTGTAGCGTTGTTTTTCATCTGCAAACATGTTATGGTACAGTCAAAAATTACATAGAGCACCTTTAATGCATTGCAGATACAATTACCTAGTAAAATTATTATAATTGTTCATTCTTGTTCTAATGTATAGCGTTTATAATGCTCTTTGAAAGATTGGTATGGTGTTTTTTTTTATTATATAACTCAGACGACAAGGTTGTGTATGTAGTTTTTGTGCATGTAAAGTGCAAAATGATACCAGTAGGAGTTATTGGGGCTTGGACAGGGGGCTGTAACCATGGCAACAAAGCGATTAGCATGTGAAGCCCTCCTCCTTTTGCGTCTATGAGAGTGAGAAACCAACAGTCTTGTTTTCTTGTGCCACTTTCTCCTCTCCGTCTACCTTTTTCCTGCGTCCCACTTTCCCCTCTCTTTCTCTTTCTCTCACACATTCACTCACACTAACCATTCCTCTTCCACATCTCTTTCTCTCCCCTTTTCTTGTTCTACCTTTCTTCCTTGCCAAGCCAGGATGGAGTCAATGTGAATAATTCATACCTCTCCTCACTGCGCCAGAAATGTGACACAGGCACACACACATTTAAAGCACTCTAATGCTTCTGGGACCCAGTTATATCTCACTTAAACACAACTCTCACCCTTTTCATTCCACATTTATACAGTCTTCTATTCAAATCTTTTATTCTGGCTTTATGGTGTTATGACACGTTAATTCTCTTGTTCTTTGGTGATTGATTTTGATGTTTCCCTCTTGTGTCTATAGAGAAATTATGAATGAATGAAGGACAAAGTCAGTGTGACTTCTTTGTACACAAGGATTGTCTTACAGTTGTCTGCATGTGTGTGTAATGGTCAATGATGTGTGCCTGTTAGTGTTTCAGACTGGACGGCACTACTTCTTCTAAATCGAAAAGCTTTGATATCCTGCTAACAGAACCAACAGAGATAAAGCATAGATATGGCTTCTTCTAAATCTTTTATGTGCTTTTGTTCAGGACTAGGGAGCCTCTGGCTATTAAAATGAATCATTTAGGAACAAAAAACCAAATAAAATACAGAATCGCTTGGTAAAGATGGTTGTTCAGAAGTGTTTTGTTTAGTTGAGTTCACAGCTTCTACAGCACTGAACAGCTGTTTTTTTTTTAATATAACTATTTTACTACAGTAAAACTATGTTGTGAAGGTGGATTTTTTTTTAATACACATTGTCATATGAACAAGTTACAGATGCTATTGTTAGCTAAAACTATTCAAAATCATTTTCTTAAATAAAAAATATACAAAAAAAAAAATTAATATTAAATAAAAAACTTACATTTAAAAAAAATTAAAATGAGAAATGTTGCTTTGGCAACAATGTTGGCAAAAATGTATCTTGAAGTACAAAAAAAATACTTAAGATGAAATAAAATTTAATTAAAGTTACATAGAAATATAAATAATAATAAAAAAAGACAAAAGCACAGAAAAAAATTGAAAATGAGACTAAAAACAAAGATAAAATCTAATGCTAAATTATAATACATATTAATAAATATATGATAAATAATAATAAGTAATAGTATATTAATAACACTAAAAATCACTGTTTGTGGTTCAGTGAGGTGGATTCAGTAACATTTCTGAATTTGATTCAAACCACTAAATCAAAACAGTTTTATGTATATTTCTGACTGATTTATTTAAAAGAACTGGGTTATTGGTGTCATTTTTCCAGGAATCAAATGTTACAACCCATATCGTCACAACCTCTCATTTTTGCATGCTGGAAACACTGGATTGTGCTCTTTGAACGAGATTATATCGGACAAAACTGAGTTTGGCTGGACATAAAGCTTTCCAGACTAAATATTAAATAATTAACAGCCATTGTAGTCACAGAAATAGAACAGAATTCTCTTAAAATCAATCAATATATTTTTTTTAAAGTCTGATGAGATGTTTTCTGCTGCTGTGGTAATGTCTAGGTTGTCATCATTTAATGAGAACTAATTAATAATGTCACAATAGAGGAGAAGAGAGCAGACATGGATCCATAATTGTTTTTTTTCTTTTTTAAATGCGTAATCCTCCCCCACCTGTGAGGCCTCATTGATATTCCTGAAACACAGGTCTGTGCTTACGAGTGGATGCTGATTTACATTGTGTTAGTGTGTGTTTATGTATAAGTCTGGTAGGGCTATACAAGCATTGTTTAATGTGTGTTTTTGGACTGACTGCGATATTGAAAATGTCACACAGCCCCCTCCTCTTCTCTCTGAAATGAATGCTAGCAATATGAAATCAAAAGGCAATATGAAATCAAAATTGACCCTGTTTTCTTTCTTAATAAATGTCCTTATCATGCATAATTCATCAGTGCACATTATTGTAACAGAAAAAAGGCTTGTCTTTTATAATCTTAAGTCAAAACTTTCTCCAGCTCTGAAATGACTCATTTTCCTGTCACTACAAGGCTATATGAAAAATTATGTTGATTATTCCAGTCAGTGCTGTTTCTTACAGGAACAGTTTACAGAAATAGGAAACATGGTCATTTATTCATGAACCTTCATGCCTTTCCAATCCTGTATGACTTAATTCTCAGTGTATAACACAAAAGGAGGTGTTTCACAGAATTTCCTGGTTGCTCTTTACATTACAATGGAATTGAATTAGGATGTTGAGCTCTAAAATTGACAAAAATGGCACCATAAAAGTATTTCATATGACTTTACTATATTCTTCCCCTCTGCACTTAAACTCAAGCTTTATTTTCATTTGCATAGATTCAAAATGGCACATCATGACAGATTTGACGTCAGTGATGCCAAATTAGTTGTAATATGCCTTTAGTGCAAATTATTATTGGATAGTACTGGATTTTTTTTATGCCCTTTTACTTACTCAAACCTACTTTTATGACTATGAAGGGTTTTGTCAACTACTTTTATGGTGCTACTTTTGTTTTTATTTATTTTTATAGCTTATAGATTTTTTTAAAATCCACAGTGCTTTTACACAATACACATAGTTTCTAAGCTCCTTTATAGAAAATCATTATGTTCATTTTTATATCTTAATATCTTCATGCCTTATAGTCACATTTAGCAAATTATAGCTAGGAAATATTATTGTTTACATTTTTCGATGATATAAATAATCAAGCATTTGAAATTTGCTATATACAGTAGTATATATTGCTTTACATGCATGTACTGTATGCATGCAGATGAAGATGGATAATATCCAGCTTTATATATATTGTGTAATACATAAGTGACAAGAAACGAAAAACTCAATTTGATGTTGGATAGTAGAGAAAAAAACCCTGTCACCATTTACATTTATTGAATGGAATAGAGCAGCATGAACATTCTGCAAAACATATCCTTTTGTGTTCCACAGAAGACAGTAAGTCATACAGGTTTGGAACAACATAAATGTAAGTAAATTATGAAAGAAATTTCATTTTTCGGGAAACGGTCTTTTAAAAGGAGCTAGAGGCACAGTGGCCATTATTAGGACTTATTTTTGTGTACATTTGCTTGGATGTCTCTGTAGGTGACTGTTACAGACCCCTTTCCCATTTACATTACATTTATGCATTTAGCAGATGCTTTTATCCAAAGCAACTTACAATGCATTCAGGCTATACATTTTTTTTTTTTTTTTATCAGTATGCATGCTCCCTGGGAATTGAACCCACAACCGTTTGCGCTGCTAATGCAATGCTCTACCACTGAGCCACAGGAACACCTCCATGCATCTGTTTTTCACCAGAGCTGTCAGTTAGGCACCATTTAGCCAGTTCGCAGAGACTTTGCAATCTTTACCTATCCTGTGGTTTACTGCAGGCTTATACAACACCAAATACTGACCACATCACTTCCCTCAGTCAGAACCCTGCAGCTAACGCTCTGGGAGCTCCCTTGACTTTTTGAGCAGCTGTTTAACACTGACAAATTCGACTTTTGACCCATTACTGAAGATGCATTTGAAAGCACTGTAGCCTTTGCACAGCACTGCAGCTGTGGTACTTGTTTTTGGCAGGCATTTGCTATGGAAAAACAGCACGCTGCATTGCAGTCATGCTTTAATAATGAAGAGGAATGCAACTTAAGTAGAAAATGCCTTAAGTGTGTATGCAAGAGTCTAGTTTTGTAGGTTAGTCTTTGTAAAGGTGTTGCTCTACTCTTGCTGCTTGATTTCCCAGGTGGCTATTGTGACTGTGTCCATCATCTTTCTTCTTTCCAGTGCTGGACTCAGTTTATTAATGATGTTTAGACTCTGATTTTCTGTGCAGCTCATATGGTGGTGACAGGCTGCATTAAATTAAGTGTTTAAATATTATTTTTTGGATTTGATGGATAACTTGAGACTATAAGGCTGAAAGGTTTGTTGAAGGATGCATGTGTGTGTTAAAGTTAAGGTTAAGGTCAGTGTAATGTTACCCTCGGCTAGCATTGGGAGTGAGATCAGCGCTATAAACAGGAAACTGATGTCACAATTTGGATTTTAGCCAGACACAGGCTGACCATGAGCAAAAAAGCGAATATGCATGTAAAGTTAGTGTATAATAGGGGTCTTTCAGGCCAAGGACTAGAAGAGAGTGTTGCATTTTGAATAAAATGCCTGTAATAACACGTATATGATACTATAATGTTGTATTTACATACTTGTTTTATGATGTTTACATTAAATATGCATTTTAATAATTACTGATATGTATGATATGATTCATTAACTTGTATGTTAAATTTGAAATGGATTAAATATTTTAATTATATGTAACATTTTAATTAATTATTTGAGATTTTAATTGTGTGTGGGACAATGAAATGTAGCTGAATTTGGCTTCTTTAACAACTATTTTTTTTTTATATAATATATTATATTATGGATAGATGGATGGGTGAATGCTGTACTGCTGTGGACTCCCTAGGGGTCACAGACCCCCCTTTGGAAGACCCCTGAAAAACTGTATTTAAAATAGTTAGTCCCTCACTGAGATCTTGTCATTCTGATTGACTGCTGACAGTACTGACATTATGATTGACAGGTCAGAACACAGGCGATAGCATAACTAGAAAGGGTTCAACACATCTGAATACATCAGTGTTTGATTGATGTTGTTTTTGTTATGTTGAGAAATTAGAATGGATTTCCGCCAGCACTGCAGGCTGATCCCATAGCCACGCTTGTGACCAGAATGATATTAATTCTCTGCACTCATGAGAACTCTGAGAACTAGATGAGAACTATATTTGTCTGTGTTTGTGATGATCGTGATGGGAATCTTTGCACATCAACATTTTATGGCACTCATGATATTAAAATTAAATATGAGCCTCTGGACATGGTCTGAAATTGTTTCATTTGATTATTATCTCCAAAGTGCTCATTTGCAAATTAATTGTGTCAGTTGTTTTGAAAATTAATGTTCTGATTTCAGAGATGGGTTTATATTCCACATAATACATTTCTCATTCATTTTTATGCATCTGTAGATTCCATCATGGAATTATAATCAGGCAAAATTACACAAATTAAGGAACAGACTCTCGCATTCTCCTGAACTATGTCTGTTGAACAAAGATGCCTTTTCTTGGGCTGTTTTTATGAGACGTTGTCATACATGAGAAAATCACAAGAATCTGAGTTCAACAGGAAGTGAGGCCTCTCTTATGTCAGCCATTGCACATATGGTGCATGATGTTATTACAAGAGAAAAAAAAATCAGTTCACATTTTTGTGTTCTGTGCAGTGTTAGATTGTTCATGTACATGAGTTGGATGTACATTTGTACATTTTTTATTTTTTACTTACCCTCATGTAGATGAGTTTATTTCTTTAGGACACATTTGGAGAAATGTAGCATTACATCACTTGCTCACCAATGAATCCTCTGAAGTGAATGGGTGCCGTCAGAAGTGATGATTTAAAGTTAAAATGCCTTATAGATAGATTTTTTTTTCTTACAAACAAACAGGCAGCTTTACACTTCACAAGACGTTAACTGATGGACTGGAGTTGTGTGGATTACTTTTGGATTATTGTGATATTTTTATCAGCTGTTTGGAATCTCATTTTGACGGCACCCATTCACTGCAGAGGATCCGTTGGTGAACAAGTGATGTAATGATACATTTCTCCAAATATGTTTAGACGAAGATAACTCATCTACATCTTGGATGGCTTGAGGGTGTGTACATTTAGAGCAAATTTTCAATTTTGAGTGAACTATTCCTTAAAATTTTAAAAGTATATGCAAAACTATAAGTTTTGTATCAAAGATCATAGACTGACAGCACTACTTTGTACTAATCATGCAGAAAACCAGAGATTCTGCTGTTGTGCTGTTGCCTTACTCGTCCTGAGGGATGCTTCAGTGTGCATCGCCTATTCAGTGATTGATCCAGATGTCTGTCTGCGTGTAAAAATAATTCTCTGTCCCCACAGAATAATTCATAGCTCAGATACGCTGGATAAAGCTGATTGGGTGCTATCAAAGCTGCCTGTAATCCTTTGAGCTCAAGACCCTGCCTGTTCTGCTGCTTCTGCCTGTATGTGTGTGTAGGTTTCCCCGCTGGTTAATTTTTAAATAGATGTTTGAAATACTTTAATCTGCAAAGCATGATCAATAATACAGCACAGGGCTCATTACACAGGAATATTACATTCAGGAAGAGAGAAAAAAAACAAAGAAAAAAAAAAAGAGGAAATAAAAAGAAGAAATAAACACGAAAAAATCTAGCAAGGAATAGAAAGTAGAGGAGTTGCTGGCAAGACAATTCATTTTCCGCACTGACAGATTCTGTTAATCCCACACAGGCACCTTATCTAAGAGGATCAGAGAGGTGAATCGTCTAGTCAGGTCTGGCATGGCCGACTGTCTCTGTGTCCTGTGTGTGGACCTCACGTCATTCACAAGCATTAACCAGTTTAGATTTGCCTTGTGATATTATAGACGCAGATCAGTGACTACATTTTTTTAGATACTGCTGTAATTATGTATCTATTCATATATTCATACGTATGTACACATATATTATAATGTATTAATAATAATAATGGTAAAAATAGAAGTAGTAGTAATAATATATATTTATAGAATTATACTCTCAAACAGAATCCTTGTGTCATTTAAGAGATCTAGAGTGTGAGATTGTGGGAGAGATTAAGTGTGTGTAATCGGCCAATCGAGTGGCCTATTTCTCTGAGGTCAGAGAGCAAGTAAGAGAACCCACAGCGGGTGGCACCTGTTAACGCTAGAGTGAAGATGAGAGAGAGAGAGAGAGAGAGAGAGAGAGAAAGAGATGAGAGAGAGAGAGAGAGAGAGAGAGAGAGAGAGAGAGAGAGATGGTAGATTTGAAAAAGAGAAACAGAAGACTATTGGAAAGAAGGATGGACCTGGGAAAGAAAAAGAGGATCATTTGGAAAACGAGAATGAAAAATAGCTGATGTGAATAGTGCAAGGCAGGAAATGAGGGTGTGATGAATAGAAAAGAAGAAAGGGACTGGAGAGAAGGAGAGTGTTGAAATGAGCTATTTTTAACCAGTTGGCTCCTTACTTTGGTGGGTGATTAGCACAGACTGTACATCAGCTGCTCACTTCACATGTTCTTTCGTTCAGTTTGTTTGTCACTTTTCATTCAGCATAGAAAAAAAAAAATCACATGAGATCTTATTTATTTTAATATTTTATGTAATGTATAGTATTAATAAAGCATGTGTGAGTAAAATTAGTATTAATAATAATTTAATGTCATAATATATATATCTGGGTATATTATATATGTATAGTATACATATAAAGTTATTATTATAATTTAATGTTCTATATTATAATATATAAATATATATATATGTGTGTGTGCATGTGTGTATGATATATGTTTGTATTAGTATCA